>NC_067120.1:24468387-24779677 GCF_021347895.1 Acanthochromis polyacanthus
CCATGACCAACGGGTCTAACAGACAACGTTCACTCTTCCTTCTGAAGGGGTTCTCCTGACTCCCACTGAGAACCTGCAGACAATGACAGCACATTGTACAATCAGCATGAGACACAAAGTCGATTGCTACATACAAAATCCCTTTCACTCAAAGGATCTGTGTTTGACTCTTTTAGGACTCAGGTTAGACAAATGAACAATCGATGTTTACACTTGACCTGCAGGTTGAGACATCTGCTATCAACTCTTACCGTACCTTATTTGGGAATTATTGCATTAGAATATCAATATCAAAACACAAACTGAACTAAGTGTAAGCAGTTGAATTCCAAAACAAATCTTAAACCATGTTCGTTGTATTATCTTGCCCAAATAATGAGGCAGGAGGAGACACAGAGTAACACAGATGAATCTTGGATTTGTTGCAGATCCACTGTGTTGAACAATATGAAATACTTACCATATGAGTAATGAGTTGTGAGGCGCCAGTCTGTCCGCTGACTGGCAACAGAGACAAACCCAGGTCAAAAACGACAAACTTCTGCACAGCAGGGAAGTACTGCTCACTGAGCTTGGTCTTCTCCACCAACACCAGCTCCTGGAAGCTGTTGCTGGTCTTAAAAACACAAGCAAAACAGTTGGTATCAGACACAACAACAAAACTATTTTGTCTTGGATCTCAGTCATTAAACTTACATTTCTGTAGCGAACCAGCTTCCTTTTGTAGCCGTTTCCTGCTATGATGTCGCACTCAGACACATACAGGACGGTGCTTTTGTTGGGCAGGTAAAAATCCACCACACCCAGTTCATTCTCAAACAGGATCTTCACACCTCCACCTACAGAAAAAGGTGAGGATGTTTAGAAGAGCTTATTCTCTACACCGTGTCTGTAAAATTCTTCATCTCTGAATAAAGATGAACACATGAACATAGACTTTTTCTGTTGTTGCGGTCTACCTCATTTTGCAGATAACAAATTTGAAAAATCTTCTTTGTGAGCAAAGATGCAAACAAAGTGTGAGACCAAGACATTCTGCAGCATAACACTTTCTCTCTGTGTGGTCATTTCACCGTGTTCTCAGCACAGCTCTTGTTTGTAACTGATGTATATTTAGAGCAGAGCAAAAGCCTGGAAATGGAAGTGAAGTGACCACTGGTTAACATGTAGGGTTAGTGGAGTGCACTTCAGTCCCTATTTCACATTTGTTCTGTTGTCTGAAACAGAAAAATATGTAACTGAGAACAGCTTTATTGGGAATTCGACTTACAATAAAGTTACAATACAGTACTGTATATGTGATCACAGAGAGCAGGAGAGAAAACAGATTGAAGTTAACATGAAAACACGGAAACCCATCCCGTCCTTGTTTGTTGGTTTCAGATTGCTCTTCAAGTATACACTGTCATCTTGATAATCTCATGGCTTTTATTTTACATTTCCACATTTATAAAACATGCCAAACACTATAAAAACTGAGTTTCGCGATATGGGACTTTAAAAAAAACGCCAAGAGCTGCTAAATCTTAATTACCCCTAGTTATGGCTGCCCAGTTACTGATGGTGTAGAGCTACAACTAATCCTTCTTCCATTCCTAAATAATCTATTGTTCTTATGTAGGCTCTGCTTGTTGTTTCTGTAAAATATCTAAATCTTACACACGTGTGGCTACATTATGTTCTGTAGACATAGTAAGGCGCATTAAAGACTGGAGCTGTCATGAAACATACAGAGCTGTTTCACTTTCATTACCTTTTAAGCCTTCAATGAGTGACGAACTTCTCCATTTCTCGCTGGAAAACACGTGGCCGTAAGGTGGTCCCGCAATCAGTAAATTAGTTCCCATGCTGCTAAATACACAGTCACTTCTAAAGTTAGCTGACTGTATCCAAGCAACTATAGCAAATTTTCCACGCCATTTTTGTTTTGGCTCACAACGCTCTTGTTCTCTGTTGGCTCAGATGGCTGTCGCCCCCTGGACGACGGGAGGAGAAACCCGCCTCACGATAGATGGGATTTCTGGCTCTTTATAGACTTTCAAAGAGCCGTTCAAAAGACTGGCTTCATGTACATGCAATGTTGACAACGTATCATTAGATGTACCCTGAAAATTATGTAACTACAGTTGACTGTTTTCCATTGCATGGGTCATACCAGAATTGGAAGACATTTTACATTTCACCCATCAAATTTCAAATAATCCATGTACAAAATACTAAAACATGCAGTTGCTGCGTAAATTTAGTCGCCCTGAGACCAAATCTAAAGAAAAACTAGGAGAAAAGAATGTTTGAAAATATTCTTTAAAATACCAAATAAGTCTGGAGTTCCTCCTAAAATGCACTTTTCTCTTGTCCCACCCCCTTGATGACCAAATTGAATCACAAGTAAAATAGTTAAAATGAAACCTGAATCTTCTTTTCTTTGGTATAATTTTTTTCATTGATGTCTCTTGTAATTGTGGACACATTATCAACATAATATTTTAAATAATTATTAATATTGTCCCACAACAATCCTGTTATAACATTTTTAGCTGGTAGAAAAAGAAGAAAAGGGTGAAGCACATGATATGCTGCAATTAACATCAGCAAACAGTTTTTTTTTTTTTTTACAAAGAATGGCTAGAGCAAAGCTATGTCCTTTCTTCTATTATTCATATTTTCAAAACTTTGTCAGCCTTCATTGAATGTCCCACTACCTCGTGCAACCCTGTTGTGCATATTATCAGGATAAGACAAATTCTCTTTCCTTTATCCTTTACTTTTTACCATCAGTAAGTTTGTCCTCTTGGTTAGCAGTAACAGCTAGCTAAATATCTAGCTTCTACTCCTGAAAAAAAACTAACATTAGCATGGATTAGCAACCCTGTTACTGTGATTAGAGTAGGGTTAGCAAACAACAAATAAAACATGATGAAATGGCACTGATGAGTAAGCTGAGCCAAGCAAGCCTTTTACAGTTTATTTCCTATGATTGATGAATATGGAGCAGAACAGTGTAAAAGAGAGGGTTTATTTTTCAAAAATTCTGAAGTCTAAATGAGTAGCTATTACAAAGCAGTTCGTAGATATTAATGTCATGTCAGAAACTACTACATTTAGACATGTCATTGCAAGAGTTTCCTGGCTTCATCCCCATCCAGACAGACATTTTTATGGAAAGCCAGTGGAAGTTTACCTCATATCTATCCTCATTTCTCACTGTTGCGGACATTGTTGGAAGACGTATAATAAACACATCCATTGTACAGATGAGCAACATAAGATAACAGGTGACTGTAGCCACCTGTAGTTTTGTGTGTGTCCATATTCTCTTCAAGAAAACAATACTCATGCGAAAAGTCCCCCCCCCCCAGTTTTCTGTGCTGGCTATGAGTTCCCGTTAACAGCCGTTAACTTCAAATTTCACGGCAATTTAGTGTGCCGTTTACTGACGACAGTCCCTCTTTCCATGCAGTGCTCATTGTGTTATATTCATTTATTTTTTAGAAGTCAACCAGGGCTAATTCTTTTTTCTTTTTTTTTATCAAGGAAACAATCACTGGTAGCAGTTATAAGATAGGATATGGACCAGAATTCAAACTTACACAGTCCACCAATATATACTCTATTGGTGGGAATTATTCTGAAATATTGATGACAATTTCATTTGGCTTGTGTTTTCATTGCAAACATTCCATAATGTGGTGCCATATCCTTGTGCTTTGGGAGTGAGATCACTATTTTGAATTTTCCCTCACCTAAAAAAAACTTTGTGGCACAATATAACTATTCAGGCTATATGTGCAATCTGCACATCAGTGTCATTAGAATTTATAGTACTGTGTCTATAAAATATTGCTTTCTGCTGTAAATTCTTTTTTTTGTGTCACTGATATATCTTATGTTAAATAAACAAATGGATAGCCTGCATTTTAAAATACTTGCATATGGTACATAAGTCATTAAGTAAATCAATATAGTTTGTAGTTGTAAACTATTTTTATTGTGCCTCTTTCCACAGATAGTAGAAAGTCCAGGAATGATGTACCAGTACAGCCCAATCTTAATATATTCTCAACCACTTGATATGACAGGAGTCCTGGAATCCTGTTGCTGTAGTGGCAGTGGATTGTGAATGGCAGGATATTACATTTGAGTGATTTAAAATGTTGCTTACGTGACACATTTCAACACTTTTTGTTTTTTAATGTGCCCCTGTAACTCACAGCCTATGGTAACTAAACACTGGCCCCACCTTGCCCCCCCAGGAAAACTGGCTTTGAACCGCCCCTGCGTTCACGTGAAGGCAGCATGGACAAGCTGTACCTAATAAAGATTAACAGAGGAGGAGAGGCACAGCGACCCGGGACCGTAACACGGTGTCTCCACAGTGGCCACTAACGGTCAGAATCACCACACGTCTCCCCTCCCTTTTTTGTCAGTTAGCCTAAGTCGTCTGCAGCTCAGAAACGTGTCAGGGTTTCCCAGTTTAAAGTGGATGATAAACGAGAAGAAGAACGACGAAAGTGTGCCTAAAATAAGACCTGTCGAAGTATAATTATATAAGTATACGTTTAGTGTTAATTTTAGTGAAATGTTGGTGTGTAAACTGTAATGTTAACTACATAGCGGCAGTCGCGGGTCATTCTCAAGTGTAAAAGGTCTTCAGTGATTTGATTTTCAGGGACTGAGAATGACTCTGTGTTTTTTTGCAGTGTCTTTCGTTTGAGGACATTGGTGTGCCTCGTTGAACCAAAGAAATGCAGACATTATCAATTGTAAAGGTAAGCAAGCTTTTAACAGGTACAAGAACTTACCGTTGCTACTTTACACACGTTGCGTTAGCTTAACTAGCTTAATGTGAATGCAGGCAGTTAGCTTTGTGATACTGTTGAAAACCGTTGGCGGTTCATTTTCGATGCTGTATGCTTCGTTAATAAATCATTTTGGTTTTAAAGCTGTTCTATTCAAATGTATGTAAAGTTTCACTTATTAGTTGTGCTTTTGCTTGTGTCCCTCAAAAATATTTTTAGGATAGGATTGTAAGTCGCCTTTTTTGCAATGTGATAAGGCAAACGACCAAGAAAAAAGAATGCAGTACTTAAACGTTTGTGCAGTTTTTCTCAAAATCTTTAGTATCTGTGTCCTATTAACCCTATCAGAACGTTTAAACGTGTGTCTGAATGAGGCAGCAGCAGTGACTGTTCTTGCTCTGATAAACTAAGCCTAGGTATCCTCACTGTCCTCTCAATTCAAAACCGACTACACCAGAAATGCAGTTTTTTATTACTATAATGTTACATTTTCCATTGGTATTTTGTAGGTCATATTAATTATTGAATCTCCATGGTTCAGTAAGGTCTTCACCTTACTATATGAAGTGCTATGAGATGACATGTTGTGAATTGATGCTATATAATTGAATTGGGTTGATATTAGTAACACACAGCTCAACTTTGCAGATAAAATGTATTCCTATTCCTGACAATCTATGTCACTCATAAAGATATCAGTAAATGATTTGCTTAAAGGGAGATGCTTTCTCCAGCCATTTTAAGTCCCAAAGTCTGAACAGAACCTGTTCTTGGCCAGGTTAGCTCCACAGCATCAGTTACCATGGAGATCTAGCAGGTTATAGAGAGCCACCTTCATGATACTGAAAACTCTGACTTCAAGCTCTACATACCTACTAGCCCACTAATCTCGCTTCATAGTACAGCCCTCTAACTAGACAAGACATGTTCTCACTTGTAGAGCTGAGCGCTAATTGGCTCCTGCAACTCTGAAAGTCTGGGTAGAAAAGAAACAAGGATGACCAAGTAAAACAACTTATTGTAGTTATTCTTTTTCGCTAATGGGGAAATTTGTCCCTTGTCTTTCTGCAATTATTCAAAGCACAGTCAGATCCTTAGTGAATTAGTGAAAGTAACCCTGGAGTCACCAGTAGCACAAACAGAATGGAAAGAATTAGTCGTTTTAAACTATCAACGAATATGAAGAGCGAAAACATAAGAACTGGCAAAAAATATATGACACTGTGGTGAGACAGTGTAGTCTTTATCACATATAGATAAATGTCTGTGGAGACTCATCTCTAGAGACTCCAGTATGCAGTATAGTGCTATTAGAAGTGAAATGCCACTAATCAATCTGAGAATTATGTTTAGCAATCACCACCCTAGTTGTAGAGGAGTGCTGGTCGATGCAGGTTGACCTTCATAAATAAATGAGCCATTGCATATATTTATTGGACGGTACTGCCATGATCGGAATGGAGTGAGTAACTTGTATATTTTACATGTGCAGCCACTGTTCCAGCACAGCTAATGTGTTTTCTCTTTTGTAAAATACTGGACTTGTCCATAAAGCTAGCCCATCCTCTGATGGGATGCCATGAAGGGTTCCCACCATAGTCTATCCAATAGGGTGGTTTTGTTTGTCTCATACACATGCATAAGGATGCACAAACATGAACACAGCTGATGTGACAAATTTGTCAGTATTTTTTGTCTGTCTTCATAATTAGTTTTAATGTAGAAGTAAAGATATTTTGTTACATGTTCACTATAGGTAGATAATAATCACACCACAGTGTACTTTTTGAAATCCTTATTTACCTCTTTGTATGAAATCTAAAATCTTGAGTGGAAGTGATCTCGGCAGAGAGGCGATGTGCATGGGTTCTTCTGCCAGTTGGAAACGTATCTTTTGATCTCTGCAGATTGAGAACCCATCTTGCCTCTGGGGTCGGGTTGTTTGGGGTTCTGGTGACGACACAAAGACCACAGATCATTACAACAATATGTTGACCCAGATGAACCTCTTCTACCATGACATCACCCAGGACCTACGCAAGCTGAAGCCCACATCGTTAGAAGAAGGAGAGGTATCCTAAAACACCTCCAGTTTGTCATCACCTATTTTTTTATGTGTCTCAGCTAGTTAGAATAATGAGGGATTCTGTGTGTGTTGCCTTGTTTCCTCTCAGGTGTGTGTGGTGTATTGGGCAGCGATAAAGTCATGGTGTCGGGCTGTGGTGGAGTCGATCTATATGGACTCTATATCCTGCCAAGCTCGCTGCCGCCTGGTTGACCATGGAGAACGACTCGTCATCTCTTCAGATCAGTAAGACCAGAGCAGCAGCAGTCCTTCTCAACACAGAAACATATTAGTTGTTCGATGAAGGAACAAATATATTCATTTTGGCTAGGTTAATTGAAAATATTTTTGATTGTATAATATAGCCTCTGTTGCCATACTATAGCATCGTTTAACATAAATGTACAAATATATTCATATTATTAGGCATTCTCTTATTGTAGGCCTCTCTTGACACTTTGCACAATTCACTCGTTTTAGCCTGAAGAGGTGTGTTTTTTTTGAGAAAAGTGCTGAAAGGGTGCTAGGGGGCATCTCATCCCAGTGCTTAATCACTTAAATGCTTCCATGTAGAATTTTGTTTCTGTGAAAATAATGTCTTGACATCATGTCGTCACTCTAACCACTGAAGTATGATAAGTATGACTGGTGATCTGAAAAAGAGCAATAGTAGCCACACAAATGCATTTCTGAAAAGTTAGGAAATTGTCAGTTACAGTAGAAGTGCACAGAGCAGCCACAAACAAATGCAAAAGCCTTTTTCGTGCCTGCATGCCCGTTTTCTCTAGACGGCTGCTTGCAACCACTTTCAGGTCTTATCAACAGACTAATTTAGCCCTATGAATGACATCACTATGCTGCTTTGTGAGAGGAATGGATTACCATGAGGTTCAAAGTAAGCACTAATAATGCCTTTCTTAACCAAAATGACCTGAATGATATGTAACGATCATAAAGATACGAGATGGCATACAATTGCCTACAGATGGCAGTGTTACTATAGTAATATAATTAGTTATATAGTCTGATGCTTTATGATGCGGTACAGTGACCTGCACAAAGCCCCTAAGAAAGCTAAGGGAGAGCATTGTTGAAAGAACTACATAGTGTATGGATCTGAGTGCCAAAATATGCTAATTAAGAAAAATTACTTGGTAAATTGACAGATATAATGATGTTGGTATCGTGAAGAGAATATTAATTTTGCATTTGTCTTAATTTAGTTTTATTTCGGGAATATTGAAGAACATGATCAAAAGCCCTGTTTTTGCCCAATAAAAAGAGCGTGTGTTTGAGTGACATCCTAGCTACATGATTTCTAACTCCAATGTTCTCATCTTCCACGAACAAGAATCCGCCTGGCGGTGCCCAGCTTCTTGCAGCTGCCTTTCTGGGTGAGGAAGTTCCACTTGGCAGGAATCAAACCAACAACCCTGCGAGTGTCTGTGTTTGAGGAGAAAGCCAAGCTCATGTAAGACAAGCTGATTGATTGCATACCTAACTGTTAAAGTACTGCATATTTACTGAACTTAAAAAAAAAAAATTTAAATCTGAAATGGTTTGAGACTGACACGTGAACAACCTTCCAAGCTTTTTAGATCTTTTCCTCTATCTCTAGTTTTACTTTGATATGTTTTTTTTTTCCTCTACAGTCAGTCCACTCAGTGGGACAGCTCTGCCACACTGTATCTGCACAACCTGCTGCAAGGTGAGCATCATAGCTGACAGATGAATGTTAACTGTGGTGTTATGCTTTTACATAATAATTTTACATGTTAGTAGCTACACTTGATGTGTCTTCAAACATCCCTGATGTTAAAATATATTTGCAAAATTGAGGAATCATTTTGAAACTTCACCTACTTTCATCTCAAAGCATCAACTCAGACAGAAGCTGTGTTGCTTGAATCCGAATCAGACTCTACCTCCATAGAGCTCTACCTGACCGTTAGTAACATCAAGGTAAACTTTGAATTTTAGACTTTATTTTTAACAGAGCTTCAAACATTTAGAAAGACATTGTTATTGGACCTTGTGTTTTTATGCTCACTAAAAGGATGTCACTTTGTTTTCTAGATCTGTGTAAATGAAGAATTGGTTGCCAAAAGGTTTGCATATTATAGCAGAGATTCTGCTGACAGTGAGGGCCTGGATGAAGGGGACCGGTTGCCTGTCATGTTGTCCTCCAGCATCTTAACCCAAATCGTCTCCACAGCCTCAAACAAACTAATAACACAAAGCCAACCACCTCCAGGTAAATACAGAAATAGGCCTGCTCACAGGTCCTAGGGTGTATGGTGTACACAGTCAGCCGTAGTTTATAGGATGTCTTTATTATGTCAGTGTTTATTCAAGTATTTAAAAGCCCTAAAAAAAACTCCACATTAAGTGACTTCAAATAAAGGCTGTAAAAGATAAGAGGAAGTCTTCATTTTCATTTGTAAAATGTCTTTATTACTTTGTCTTACTTCATATTTTGTTCTTTGTTTCCACCCAAAAACCCAAATATAGTTAATTTACTATCAGATATGAGAAAAAAAAACAGCTGCTGGTGTTCCATCGCAGAGTCTGACTTTTAAAACATTCACTTTCTGTGTGACATTTAGAAAAGAAGAGGAAAAAAATGTGTGAACCTATATTTGGGCTTATCCCTTGTGAATGTGTACAGTATGTTCTACATTTTGGACTTTACATAGAACCATGTGAGTACAGGCAGATGAGAAAATTTATGTCAGCCTTTTCACTCTGTGGAAGACAAAGAAACATGCATTTTCATAGTAACACTTGCTTGTCATCACTGTAATGTTCATTCTTAATCTTGAAAACAACAGTTGACAGAATCACCTGATCTTCCCTAAGGAAATTTCAACAATTGTAATTCAGTTGCAGATGTTGAACCTTCTATTTTAAGGACTTTTTAAGAATCTCAAAGCCAACATGGATGATCTCTCAAGTGATCACAAAAAATGCAGTTTCATGACAACTGGGCCAGGATTAACTGCCTGATCCCATTCCCAAAGGCTGTACCACTCTCAGTTGATCCTCATTCCAGTTTTCTGCTGCTAATGGCTGGAACTCTCTGCAACAATCCCTGAAACCTACCTCATACGTATCGCTCTTGTTGTTAAAAAAAAATCAGTTAGCGTAACACTTCAGGACCACTGCACTTTTTAGCCTTTCTATTTTACAAGTCGTTGCGTAATTTGTTTTGTAATATTGTGTGATTTGCAGTACATATAGTCCGTTTTGTTGTTCATCTTGTTTGTGTGCCACCTCCTGGCCAAGTTGTTCTTGAAATTAATAGTCAGTTCTCAACTAACTTACCTGGTTAAATAAAGGTTTAATAAATAAATAAATAAATAAATCCTTGTGTCTTTAAACAGTTGCCTGGTAATTTCTATCCTTCCCAGACAGCAACTGTGGTCGGTTTATTTTGATTTACATAGGCTGTGATCTCACGACAGATGTTTGTTTTGATCTATTCCTCAGTGTTCCTAGTAATTAGTGCTAATATTAATTGAAGCTGTTTGTTTTATAGTGACTGTTGCTGACGCCGATCTGATTTTACCCTCAGTGACATCACAGAGTCCACCTGCAGCTGGTGCGGTTGATTGGCTGACAGCTTCCTCTCCATTTGAGGTCTGCAGTTCTGCTCACTGTGTCACTGTTTGTACCGCAGGATACGGTATATTCACATGTCTTGACCTTGCCTGTCTCTGCTGCTTTAGAGCCAGCAGCATGATCTAGTGACCTCCAAGAGAGACTATCAAGTAAAGATCACAGGACAACAGTTGTCTCCCAGCAGCCAATCCAGCAGTAGCTCAGGTGCTGCAGCTGCTCCAGAGAGGTAAGTGCTCAATCAGAATGAAAATTTGATTCATGGTGAGTTTTTTTGGCGTATATGTAGTTTGTTTAATATACACCTTAGTTAAGTGGCCTGCTTCTTTTCAGTGACCCATCAGAGGACACTGACTCTTCTCTTGCTGCAGCTCTGGCTAAAAACCTCAGTCTGTTCAGGTGAGAGTTGGCCTCAGTGATACACAGTACATGATGTGTGAGTGATTGAAACTAACAGAACGCTTTACACCATCTTCTCTGACTAGCTGTTACTGACCGAGCCCTCTCCCACAGGTTCCAGAAGTTTCTGAATCCTAGCAGTTTCTTTGAACAGGCGGCTCCCAGAGTGAGTACATTTCAAGTGTTTTTCAAGCTAAGAATCTTCAGCACAATATTTTGCTCATTTTTGAACTTACTATGTGGGTTATTACCTCCGCCAAGGAGGTTATGTGACACCCGGCGTTTGTGTGTCTTCTGTCTGTTAGCAAGATAACTCAGAAACGCCTGGGCAGATTCACATGAAATTTTGAGGGGATGTAGACTATGTAAGAGGAAGAACTGATTTCATTTTGGTGGCGATCCTGGATTCTGGATCACTTTGAATTTCTGACTATGTTTTAGTATGTGGTCCAAAATATGACGAAGATATCATAGTATATCGTCCAACAGATTGGAGCAAGGTGTCCAGATAGCTCAACTGGTTAAGAAGGTGATTCGTAAACAGAACTGTGTCAGAGACGCAGGTTTGATTCCAGCTCATGATCCTTTACTGCATGGGTTTCCTGTTTTCCTCTCTATTCTTGGCGGATGTCTGTACTCTCTTGAGTGCTTTTCTAGTTCCATCTCAGATCATCAAATTTTTTACAACAATTTCTGCTCAGTTATCTCTTGATTTGCCTTATCTTTTTTATTATTATTACAACTTATGATTATGTGTAAAGATATTTGTGAAATTATATTTTCTGTGATCAAAAAACAACTGCCCATTGACCTACCTCCGGCATGTTTTTCACATCGTACTTTCGTTACTGATTGAGTTGGTATGACAAGTTACACTGCAAAAAACAAAAATATTGCTAGATTGCCTCATCTAAGTGGAACACAGTTGGAGTGCCAAAAAATAGTAAACATTTTTGACTCTACTTTGTAAGCTGGAGCAACAGAGTGAACAGTTGCCCCACCTAGTATAATTAATGAATTCATATGTTTACACTTCAAAAGATGATTGAACATTGAACATGATTAAACAAACATGTACTCACACATTTCCCTTCGGCACAGAGTCCAGCTTGTGACACAGGTCTTGAAGGTCAAATTTATTACTCCGCCAAGGATCGCATCGGAGTTTTGTGACAGTTGATGGCACTAACCAACAGATTTCGATGAAATTTTCAGGAAAGGTCAGAAATGACACAAGGACCAAATGATTAGATTGTGGCATTGATGTGGCTTATCGTCTGGATCCACAGATTTGTTAACGATTTCTCTATCATTGCGAGACAGCGCATGACGCCACTGTAATCATGACAACAAGTGAATACTACATCAGCTGCCTGATGACGATCACTTGATTGCGATCCTACTACAAATCGGACCACCTCAGACTTTTCCACAGGAAATGATAGTTGGAGCTATTGATTAAACTGTGGGGGTGTTTTCGAGTCCCATCAATTCCCGCCACCCGCTACATATTTATGTCACACGATTAGTTATCCGTACATAATGTACACATGCATGACAGAAGCCTGTGCTCAGTGCAAGGTCGTTTTGTTTGTGGGTGCATCTATTTTAAATGTCCACATTCCATGTTGTTGTGATTTCTGATCATCAATAACTAATAAGTAAGTGCTGCATTTCTGATGATGCCATATGGGAGAATGAACAGCCTTGGTCAAATGCTCTCTCTGAGAGCTTTTCTAGTTTCCAGTGGAGAACAAAGTAACTTCACAAATTGATCATAAATTCCTGAACATTGAAATCCATAGTTTGTTTTTCTCCCCCCTTTGATCAGGCTGAAGAGCAGAATGACTGTCAACCTAAGGAGATGACTGCAACCTCAAACGCTTGTGCAGAACAACTGTATGTTACTATCATGTCTTTATAAGTCTAATGCAGTACAGTTTTTACTTATCACTTCATCATACTGTGAGAAAAAAGGCTTCATAACTCTCACCTTTTTTAACCACTAAAGTTAGCAAACCTATACTCTGTCAATCTGGTTGTATGTAAATCTTAACCATGTATGTTTTATCACTCAGATTTGCCCCTTTACACACGAGTGATCCTGAAATATCAGACGAGCAAGCATTGCTCCATATGAGGTAGATTGCTGACCTATTTTTTTCTTTCTTCAAATGTCACTTCAACATATTTGAACTGATTGCTTAGTTTTTTTTTTTCATGTAATGCTCCTCTTAGTACCTGCAGTCTACAGTGTAACCTACAGTGATCTGTTTTTTCAGCAGTGGAAGTGAAGCTGAACATCATCTTGAGAGCAATCAGGTTGGATATCTGACTGAAGACAAAACAAGGTACGGTGCTCTGTAACATGAATAAATACAGCATAAGTATCAGGTGTGAATGCATTTTCGAGAAACAGTGGACAAAGAAGAATTCCTATCCTTTATTTGGGTGTGTATTTGCAATATATAAGTATGTACTTTTTTAGAAGTTATGCATGTAAAATCAGACCTAAATAAAAGCAGAAAGTGTTGGGATTTACACATCTGTTTTCAATTTTTGGACTTTTTCTTTTAAGGGTTGTATTTTTGCAAAAATGTGGGAATAGCTTTTTTTTCTTAAGCTCTTTGGAAGGAAAAATCACTTTGGTAGAGTGAGTAACAATTCACAGACATGTTAGAATATTTTGAAAGAGGCCAAAAGCTTTGGAAACCACGTGTTCAATCTCCAACAGTGCTTTGTATTTTAAAATATTATTTTATCCACTATGTAAACATGAAAGTAATTAAAGCTGTCAGCTAAATATAGTGGAGTGAAGGTATGAAGTAACAATAGAAATTGTACTGAAGTAAATGTATTTACTTTCTAGCACTGCAGCTAAATTAGGATAAAATACTGTCAGCATACCAGATATATTGTAATACCAGGTGGAAAGTTGAGTTTGTTTTTCCAGGCTGGTCATTTTAATTCTTTTCTTTGTTTTTCAGCAGTGTAAGTACATCAGTAGAGGTAGAACAAGGAGAAGCAGAGGAGACCCGGAGGAGTGACGAAGACTGGACCTGTTCACGGTCAGCAGCAGCTCAGATTGGACTTTTCACCACTTGCGATTCATGCTGAGTGTTTCCCCTCAGGAGTCAATGCTGCATCTTAGCCTGTTCAACAAACGCATAAGGGTCATTTCAGATTGGGGGGTGGGGTCCTGCAATGTCCTCCTGTTACAGGACAGGAGTGTTGGTTCATTCTAGGATGCACTAACTGACAATATTAGTGCACTCCTGTATTACCCAAAGCAGTTATTTCTTTGTTGAATTTTCTTGTAAAATAGTCATGTTAGGAGGCAAACACAGCTATTTAGCAACATAAAAAAATTTCATATTTTTTGCCAATGGTGATGATACCACATTGTTTGAAATTAACAGTTTTTTTTTACATTCTAAGCTGTTGTGTCTCATGCAGCCTTTTGGAGTGGTTGAACCCAGGGCCTCTGAACACCGATCCAGATGCTGCAGTAGATGGGGTAGGTTTTCTCAGTTAATTCTAAACTTTACAAAGTTCAATGCAGAAGCTGCTGCTCAAAAAACATCACAGATAAATTAGATAAACGCTCAAGAACTGTTAAAAGGAAACTGTCAAGCTGAAGATGGAGGTGGGTGACTGCCTGCACGGCATATCAGTTTATTTTGTAGATATCAGAAAGTAATCCACAAAGCATGGATTTTTTTTAAAATGTAAAGAAAATTCCACTTCTTTTTCTTCACTGTTAATGTGTTTTTTTTCTATAAGCTGAGTTGAGGATGGTACCTCTGCAGAGCGCCAGACTACGACCATTTAATCATATTTTACAGCCACTGCTACTAAGTTGAAGAAGGTAGAGCTCCAGTGTTTTTTTGTTTTGTTTTTTGTCCAAGAGTATATGTTCCTGTATTTGAGTATGGCATAGAGTGATTAGAGTGTAAAGCTAACATGAGGTTGTTGCTATGATGACACTGGATGTTAATTGCAATGTCAAGTCAGTAAATAAGCTTTCTTTTGCTTAGCCCTTTGGGGACAATTAAACAAACTAGCAATTAATCTTTCAAAATAAAAGATAATTCAGACCCTTCTGTGCCATGACGGTATAATATTTCTGATGAGGACAATTCAGACAAGGAATAAGAAATGGTCCTGTGTTGAAAAAGGTGGATATACTCTTTGTTACAGAAATGGCTCATGCACTTAATGTGGTTGACATTATAACAAAGAAGGTAATGCCATGTATTGTGTGGACTGCTCTCGGTGTAGCCCAACATTTGTTTGGAAAGCTGAATTTGACAAAATGACCACAAACTTTAAACATGAAATACTTCCTGCCTTTAACATGATATTTTTCTTTTCTCTGAAAGCAGTGCTGCACTTTGTTTTCCTTTAAAATATACCAACACATTGTTATTTCTGAACACAGGATATTTCTTACAGAAGCATTTACCAGTAATACGGTTAAGATAAAAAAAATATATGATTGCTTGTCAAGTTAAGTGGTGCTCCTAAATTTTGTGCAGGTCCTACTAACATTTTCTCTGCTGGAAATGCTGAATATCAATACATCTAGTGGAGATACTAATCACGCCAGGCAATATGAAGGGAAAAAAAACTTTGATAGTGTTGTCAAAAATAGTCATATCATCTGTTGATTTGCAAATCAGTTCTGAATAGTTGAAGCCAGTACAAGGTATAGTTTTGAAGTTAAAAATTCCAGTTCTGTGACAACACTACCTTCATTTCAAGTGTTTGTACTGATCTGGTATGTCTAAGCTTTAAAACCTACTGATGATGTTTTTACCAGGTTCACAGTCTTTTTTGTCTTTGTCTTGTCATCTGGCTTTTCTCAGGTATCTCGCAGTGATCCCAGCAGCAGTGGGATTCTGGTGCACTCGGCTCTCCCAGTTGAACCCTGTAGCAGCGTGGCTGACGCCCCCATCACAGATGCTCTCCGCTCGGTAAACAAGAATGTGCCGTCAGTTTTTTTTGTTTTGAGTCTGTTAAAAAATGAAAATATGACTGAAAATATATGTTAACTCATGAAGTGTCGAACTGACACAAAGACAAATTTAACTTTCTGCTGGTTTTTACAAAATAACATTATCCTCCAGCCAAGCCTTGTTCAAGTCTCTGAACCCTGTCTGAGTGACACCTGCAGTTGTGAGCAAAAGTTTACGTACACTTGAAAAGACCATGTATACCATGGCAGAGTTTCCAATGACTCCTATAACTCAGAATTTTCTATGATGGTATCTTTGAAAGACACGTCTTTGTCTGACACACACAAAACAATCATGCATTTTAGTTCTTTTGTAGATTTATTATAGGTTTTCTGGAAAAAATGCAAAATCTGCTGGCTGGAAACTTTTGTTCACGACTGTATGTTCATGTTCTTTAGTTGCAAATGTATTGCTAAGCATATTCTTTTACCACGTTCATGTACAACACTGCTAGTCACCTTGTGTTCTTGTTATATATATCTGTTGTCTCTGTTATCATGGTAGGACATTTTGTTGTTTTTTGTTTGTCAAAGAGTGGAGCTGTGGAACTCCACAGTTTCCCATATGCTAATGTTTAATTTCCAAGTGACATAATAAAGTGTAATGATACAATGACACCTTGAGGTTTAGCCATAACTGTAGCCATAATGTTTTTGTTTTGTAAAGTACCTGCGGTACCAAATAACATTCTGTCCAGATTATTGAGCATTGTAGGTGAATTTTAGCCCAACTATAGTAGTGCATATCTGCTGATGATGCTAATGATGTTGGGTTTTTTTTAATCTTTGTTATTATCACTACTAATTCGACAAAAGTCAAACATGTTTATATACTGTTAGTTGTTCTGCTAACTTCAAACATACCCATAAATAGTCTTTAAGTGGGAGTTTGTGTGATGCATCCATCTTAAATTCAGTAAATCTACATTAGGAACAGCTTGTGCATTTCTTTTTGCATTTACTGATATGATGGTGATGTGTACATTTATATTTATTTTATACTTTCAAATTGTTAAAAACTACTGTGACAGGTTTTTGTTCGAGGAAAATAAAAGTTAAGCAGTCATTGTACGAAACTAGGGCTGCACAATGGCTTGGTCGTGAGCACTTCTGCCTTGCAGCAGCAGTTTGGATCCCTGGCTTCCCAGGATCTTTCTGCATGGAGTCTGCATGTTCTCCCTGTGCATGCATGGGTTTTCTCCAGGTTCTCTGGCTTCATCTCATAATCCACAAATATGCTGAGATTAATTAGTAGCACTAACTTGTCCAAAGATGTGAATGTGACTGTGGTTGTTTGTTTATACACTGTATTGCCAAAAGTATTCGATCACCTGCCTTGACTTGCATATGAACATAAGTGACATCCCATTCCTAATCCATAGGGTTCAATATGATGTCGCTCCACCCTTTGCAGCTATAACAGCTTCAACTCTTCTGAGAAGGCTGTCCACAAGGTTTAGGAGTGTGTTAATGGGAATTTTTTGACCATTCTTCCACAAGCGCATTTGTGAGGTCACACGCTGATGCTGGACCAGAAGGCCTGGCTCTCAGTCTCTGCTCTAATTCATCCCAAAGGTGTTCTATCGGGTTAAGGTCAGGACTCTGTGCAGGCCAGTCAAGTTCATCCACACCACACTCTGTCATCCATGTCTTTATGGACCTTGCTTTGTGCTCTGGTGCACAGTCATGTTGGAAGAGGAAGGGGCCAGCTCCAAACTGTTCCCACAAAGTTGGGAGCATGGAATTGCCCAAAATGTCTTGGTATGCTGAAGCATTGAGAGTTCCTTTCACTGGAACTAAGGGGCCAAGCCCAGCTTCTGAAAAACAACCCCATACCGTAATCATCCCTCCACCAAACTTTACACTTGGCACAATGCAGTCCGACAAGTATGGTTCTCCTGGCAACCGCCAAACCCATACTGGTCCATCAGATTGCCAGATGGAGAAGCACGATTGGTCACTCCAGAGAACGCGTCTCCACTGCTCTAGAGTCCAGTGGCAGCGTGCTTTACACCACTGAATTTGACGCTTTGCATTGCACTTGGTGATGTATGGCTTGGATGCAGCTGCTCGGCCATGGTAACCCATTCCATGAAGCTCTCTGGGCACTGTTCTTGAGCTAATCTGAAGGCCGCATGAAGTTTGAAGGTCTGTAGCGATTGACTCTGCAGAAAGTTGGCCACCTCTTGGCACTATGCGCCTCAGCATCCGCTGACCCCGCTCCATCAGTTTATGTGGCCTACCACTTCATGGCTGAGTTGCTGTCGTTCCCACACACTTCCACTTTCTTATAATACAGCTGACAGTTGACTGTGGAATATTTAGGAGCGAGGAAATGTCACGACTGGATTTGTTGCACAGGTGGCATCCTATCACAGTTCCACGCTGGAATTCACTGAGCTCCTGACAGCAACCCATTCTTTCACAAATGTTTTTAAAAGCAGTCTGCATGCCTAGGTGGTTGATTTTATACACCTGTGGCCATAGAACACCTGATTCTGATTATTTGGATGGGTGAGCGAATACTTTTGGCAATATAGTGTATATGTAGACCTGTGATATACTGATGACCTGTCCAGAGTGTCCCCTGCCTTCACCCTAAGTCAGCTGGGATAGACTCCAGAACCACTCTACTTGGGATTAAACGGTGTATAGATTATGGATGGATGGATGTAAGAAGCTACATCTGACTGTGTAACAACTGATTAGGCCCACTGAAGTCCATGTGTCAATGCTTAACAAGAAGGTACAGGTATTTCACACTGCTGGATGATGCTGTAATGCCTTGAAAAAGGGGCCAAAGTGCCCCAGATGTCCACAGCTCAGGATTTTCCTCGAAACTACAAATGAAATAATACTAGGAGCCAACCAATCCCCAGGTATCAGATGTAGTCCTGGATAGCTTCTGACAATGTGACTAGGAAGCAGTGATCAAATCCCATGTCATCTCAGAAGTTCCAGTACACAAGAACTTAACAGCAACTGGGATCTATACACTGGAGTCATTATCCTGGTGTGACCAGTTTGTACCAGGGACAGGTTTATGTTAACATTGAGAGCAAGCTGCATGTTTAACCTCCATCTGTCTGGCTTTGTCTCTAGGTGTTACGAAGGAAGCAATACAGCACTTTATCTACAGCTGACTGTTACAGCTGGCCAGCTGTTGCTCGAGGATGCAACACTCTGATTGTTTCCCACAACGCTGACCAGCCGTTGAGCTACCTCCCCCCACTTCTCACCCACATTCTACTCAATTCCATCTTCGCCTCTGTCGCCTGCAGCTCAGGGGTGAGTACATAAACGCCAGGCAGATTAGAAAAACTGCCTTTTTATTGCAGTGCTGCCTCCTCCAAGTATAACCATCACCTTCCTGTCTTCATGTTGCTGTGTTTGCATCCAGCCCATAGCAGTGCTGCTGTGTCCAGGCTGGGAGAAGGTCCAGGCAGTGTTTGACCTGCTGGAGGAGAGTAATGTTGCCCGGAGCCTCCACCCCATCAGTGTGCTGCTTGGCATTGGCAAGGACGAGGCCGAGGCCTTCAAGATTCCCAAAAACTGTAAGAAAACCACAATCTGTGTGTTTCACTCTGCTAGTGGTCAGTACATTACTCCACATTTTGATTGTAGATACTGTGTAAATGTTTTACATGTCAGAATGTCATATAATTACCAAAATCTCCTTATTTATACCAGGTCTGCTGTTGGTGACTACTCCTTTCTCTCTGGTTCGTCTGCTGTCTTGTCACTCATTCCTGTTCCTGCGGCTGTACCACTTGGTGCTCGATGAAGCTGACCAGCTCTTTACTCTTGCACCAGACCAGGTGACAGCTCATCATTTCTACTCAGTTTTGGTGCTTTTCCATGGAGAAAACTGTCTGACATTCTGTCGGAAGTTCTGAACAGCAAATTCAGAATTGGATACTCTCTTGTCACAAGTTTCCATTTTTCATGTGGCCTGCACTTGGCTTGGAAGTTAATGTTAATGTATTACAACTATCAGCATCTTTTGTCTGGTGTCACTAACCACTTTAGACTGTTGAAGCCTAATTAGTGATGTTAAATACTTATTTAACATCAAAATTGTGTGTGATCAATAAAATTGTGTATGATCAAAGATCATTTTGATCACACACAATTTTAGATGGAACTATGTTACGCCCAACCCCTTAAATTTTACAAAAATTCAAGGGGTTGGGTTTGTATGAGAGTTTTTCAAAGACACTCTATGGCCTCCAGTGGGTGGTGGCCTTTATCCCTTACTTTAGAGAAGTGGGCAGGAGTTCCAGCATGGAAGTTAAGTAATGTACTGCTGTGGACAGGGTCAGCAGCAAATTGTATATTAGCCAACTAAAAAATGCCTAGCTGAAAATAATCAATATGAATTTAAGGGTGCACTGTATTTACTCAGCCAAGGAATGTGAGGGAGTTTTGTGTTGGTCTGTGTTGGTTTGTCCTTCTGTGAATCTGTGGATCTGTGAAACCATCTGTGCACAACATTACTCAAAGACGGAATAACAGATTTGGATGAAATTTTCAGCGAAGGTCAGAAATGACACAAGGACCACCTCATTAGATTTTGGCAGTGATGCAGCTTACACTCTGGATCCATGGATTTGTTTAAGATTTCCTTATAATTGCTAGATATTGACACAGTGTCATTGTAACTATTTAACGCTATGTCAGCTGCCTGCTGATGATCACATGATTGCGATCCTACTACAGATTGACTGAGACTTACCTGTTGAAGACGATACAAGGAACAATTGATTAAATTGTCTTGGTGTTTCCCAGTGCCAGCAATTCCCACTGCCTGCTACAAATTTAGGTCATACGATTCTCTATCCATGCATAATGTACACACGAGGAGCCTGTAAGTGGGATCATCTGACTCCTATTTTAGCTGCCTTACACTGGCTACCGGTTAAATTTCAGATTGACTTAATAATTTTAGTTATTACTTTCAGAGCACTACATGGACAAGCCACACGATATATTTGTGATCTTTTAATTCCTTTCAAGTCTTGTCGGTCACTCAGATCCTCCCAACAAAAGTTTCTGACAGTGCCAAAGACGCGCTACAAAACTCGAAGTGATCTGGCATTCCAGTCTGTTGCTCCTCGTCTTTGGAATGCTTTACCGCGGTCCTTGCATC
This sequence comes from Acanthochromis polyacanthus, assembly GCF_021347895.1. NCBI lineage: Eukaryota > Metazoa > Chordata > Actinopteri > Pomacentridae > Acanthochromis > Acanthochromis polyacanthus. The sequence continues at coordinate 24,489,435 of NC_067120.1, forward strand.
TGGCTGATTCAGTTGACTCTTTTAAGAGTCAGCTGAAAACACTATTATTTAGACAAGTGTTTGGTTGTTGAAATGGTTGGTGGCTACATTTTAGTATCATGTTGTTTTGTGTATTTTATGTGTTGTTTGATATTATTGCTAATTTTGCATTGTATTGTGAAGCACTTTGTGAATTTTTTCTGTGAAAAGTGCTATAGAAATAAAGTTTACTTACTTACTTACTAAAGCTGCACAAACAAATTGACTGATGGACACAGCAGCAGAAACAAAAAAATTGCTGCCGACAGTTCACAGCAGTGCTTTTCTTAGCTTCTGTGCGTTTGCTAGTGTTTACTTCTTCAAACTGGGGTTGTGCCGACTGCCATCTACTATAGGTAATGAACTTAGTATGGATAAGTACCTGATACAACCCCATCTGAAACATTTGGGACTGACTGATTTACATTTAAGCACTTATTCTGCATATTTTTAAAACAATATTCTCCTGTCAGATGGTGTCCATCTTGCAGCATTTCCGAAAGGTGACCTCCAGCGAGATGACAGCTTCCTGTCCTCAGCAGCTGGTTGCCATTGCGAAAAGATGGACCAGTCATATGGAGGGTTTGTTAGCCGATCACATGCCGTACCCCTGCATTGTCATAACTGTCCCTCAGGAAGCTGCTTTCTACGGGAACATTCAACAGGTCTGTCATTTCCTTTAGAGCAAAAGTATTACATTGTTGCCATGATGCTGCCATGATGCATTTTTCTCTTTAACCCTTTGGGTTCATGTCACCCTGCAAAAGTACTCACTTCATATCTTTAATGTTATCTCTGTACCAGATGTATGTAGCAGCTCACTTTCAAAACTTTCATGCAGCACATCATTCAGCCATTACGAGCTGAAACTTGGTTTTATTATTCATCCAGGAGGATGATAATTTGTTACAAAAACAGTTATTTTTGGACATTTCTGAAAAGTCTTTCAAGTAATAAGTGAATGCTTTTCGTTCTTGTTTATCTATTGCTGACTATACAAGTAACTTATCACTGTTGTAATGAATGAGGTTGCTGGCAGACATGTTACCTCTCCTCATCAGGTGCAAGCTGTATTACCAACATGAAAACTTTGCACAAAGCGCTGCAAAAACATGGTTGTAGAGATCTGTCATACCCTGAGCATCTACAAACCTACTGCCACATGGATGCAACCTTCAAATACATAAGATGCCAAAATAGTTATTTTGTAGTGCATTATGTGAAGGTGCATTCGTATTTCCATGTTCACTTGGCAATATGACATGTGAAAACATAGCAAGAAGTGATGCACATCTAATATAGCAGTTTTGACAATAGTGAAAAGATTTTTTCTGTGTTTTAGACTTTGAGTGGAGACTCTAATTTATATTTTGTGTTTTTCACTTGAGACCTTGGGCTACAAATGTGATAAAAAAAAATTCAGTAGAGTTGTGTTGGAAACAAATGTAGGATTTGAAAGCAAAGCGGTCTAACCTACTTTCTGTAGTTTTTAAGAAAAATGGGTTCAAAGTTTTGTATTTTCAAGAATGGTCTACTGTTCAAAGCACCACTGTAACGCTATATTTGGGTTGTGGGTTAGACCACTATGCCACTAAAATCTAGACCATAAACTATTACAGAAATTATATAAAACTCAATTGGATTTTTGTGGGTTAGACCACTCTGCTTCTAATTCCCTCATACACTGCCGGTCAAAAGTTTTTGAACACACTCATCCCAAACCAGCTCCCTTGAGTTTAAATCTGGAGACTGTGCTGGCCACTCCATGATTTCAAATTTACAATCTTGTTCTTTTTTCCTAAGGTAGTTCTAGCATAGCTTGAATTTATGTTTTGGGTCATTATCTTGCTGTAGGATGAAGCCCTGACTAACTAGGGACATAGAGGGTACTGTATGGTGCTGCAGAATGCTGTGGTAGCCGTTTTGGTTGAGGGTTCCTCTCACTCTGTACAAGTCACCGACCCTGGATCCAGTAAAACAGCCCTGTACCATCAGGCTTCCTCCTCTATGTTTGACATTTGATGTCACACTCTGAAGAACCATCCTGTCGCCTACTCAATGACGTACAAAAATCCTGCATGATGAACCAAAGATTTCAAATTTTGATTCGTCAGTCCACAATACTTTTCCAGTCTTCAGTAGTCCATTGGTGGTGTTTCATGACCCTGGCAAGCATCTTTTTCTTATTCTGATGTTTTAGCAATGGTTTTCTTGCTGCAGCTCAACCTGTCAAACCTGCAACTCCAAGTCTTCTCTTCACAGTTGAAACTGAGACTTCTTGCTACGACCACTACTAAGCTGTGTTTGAAGCTGTTCTCCTGTGAGCAGCCTATCACCAAGCTGTTGACTCTCTGAAACTTGTCTTCTCATTCTGTTGTGGCCTGTCAGTTTCTCCAGTTTCTGAGTTCCTTTTCATGGTGAAGAATGCTGCACTCACTGACATTTTGACTTTCTTCACAATTTCTCTGTAGGAAAGACCTACATTTTTCAGTGTTATGATACTCTGTCTCTCTTCTATTGTTAATTGCCTTTTCCTCACTGTTTTTATAGCAACACACTACTTTCTGCAGTACAGTACTGTTCAAATAATGCTCTGGAGTGTATGGCACCATGGCGTGTCCCAACACTACTTTTATGCAGACAGAGGGGGTTGTAAGTGATCAAGAAAAGTTGGGACACCTGTAGGATTTGGTAGCACCAACTTTCAAGGCTTGATCAACCTCCATTGCCGCAGAACAGCTTTAAGTTGTTAAACCCATTTCTTGTTCCCTGAAAAAAGCCTTTTTGTATAAATCTGAAAATGTACTTTGTTATTCAGTTTTGGGTAACCATACCTTTTTTTAACCTCTGGCAGTTCACCACTTTGTACAATTTTAAGTTATTCATTGGACCTGAACTACTTGAATTTCAATAAAAAGCTGGAAAATTGGGGTGTTCTAAGACTTTTGATCGGTACTATATATGGACAGTTGTACATTCTTCTTTTTGTCTTTATAATGGAGCCCTATTGTTTTTGTTTGCTTTTCAGCTGAGGCTACAATTGTGAAGATAGTTGTTTGTTGTGAAAATTGCATGGTTGTTTAAAAAAAATTCTCTTTCAATATTTTTCCTTTTGACTTAACTTTGTATTACAGCATACAGTACCGCTGCAGTATTCAGATTTTAAAAGCCCATGTTGTATTAGGAGAGTTTGTCAGAATGTATAATAAAATAATAAAGGCTAATGCTCCATCTGTAGACCTAGAGCCCTAGCTGTTTCCATCCAAGTTTGGAAATATTGAGAAAAATTACAAAGTAAATTTCTGTATTTTATGTCAAAGAAATATGTTATGCATCAAAATGTCTATTTTTATTATGGAGAGTAAACTCATAGATCATCATAAGGTTTCATGGAACTTGGGATTTTCAGTGATCTTTTTAAATGTTTTCTCTTTGTGCAGATCACTCTCATGACTGTGGAGAGCAGTAAAATCTCAATACTGTTGGGTGCATTGGATTTCAACCCTGATGTTGGCCAGAAGACTCTGATCGTAGCAAACTCGGTTCAGGAGGTTGAAGACGTGTTTAAGGTGACAGCTTCTCTTGTACATCTTAGTATATGGCAGTGTGATAAATCTAAATTATTGGGATAATTCCAATTTCTGTTTTTACACGTGAAAACATGAATACCTAAATCACAAATCAAATAAACAGTTACCTCAGTAACTTGGATAAATGTTTCTACTTTAGTAGAGTAACCGAAGAGAAGCAGTTATATTAATTTAGTGATATGAAATAGATTTTGCAAGGTCTGGTGTCAAATAGACCCGAATATAGCAGATCTCCAGATTTAAGATAATTCACCCTTTGCCAACATCATTTTTTGAAAAGAAGATACACCGTTACTCGCTAAGGCTAGTGCAAGATCGTAACCCTAACCTGTTTTGAACACACACAGTTGTGTGTGCTGTTAGTTACACTGTGCTCTGTTAGTCTTGAAGTGCACAGCATGATTCTTCTGTGACAGCTACCATTTTTCAAATTGTCTTTTTGAGCTCAATTTCTGTGAGGATTACCACAGCATCATTAATGAAAGTCCAATACTTCCTCTGTGATATCAGGCTGTGAGCAACAAATCTGCGTTCTGCCTCAAGATCCATGAGGGGTTAACACACCGGTTTGACTTTGCCATCCAGCAGTGGAGAAAAGACATTGGTCCCGGCACTCAAGTTATTCTGGGTAAACGTGATATTTTTCTGGATATCACTACTGCATGGATGGAGAGCCTTTCACTGAAGTTCTGTCACAAACAATGCCACTATACATCACCATTGTCTTTATTGTTTTAACTTTAATCCCAAGTGACCACCAATGGATGCGTGAAGTGTTTGGGCATCACAGATGCAACTTGTGTTGTCCACTGTGGTTTTCCCACCTCTCCCAAACTGTTTGGCAGCCGACTCTTCTGCATGGCGGAAAACTTCAGAAACCTTTCAGAACAAGTAAGGACCACTAAATAGATAGAAACATTTGCCTGATATGCTCTTCTTGTCTTGTTTACATTCAATGAGCACTTAATCAGGAAAAAAAAAATCCTATTACACACGTGGACAAAATTGTTGGTACCCCTCAGTTAAAGAAGGAAAAACCCACAATTCTCACTGAAATCACTTGAAACTCACAAAAGTAACAATAAATAAAAAATTATTGAAAATTAAATAATCAAAATCAGCCATCACTTTTGAATTGTTGATTAACATAATTATTTAAAAAAAACAAACTAATGAAATAGGGCTGGACAAAAATGATGGTACCCATAACTTAATATTTTGTTGCACAACCTTTTGAGGCAATCACTGCAATTAAACGATTTCTGTATTTGTCAATGAGCGTTCTGCAGCTGTCAACAGGTATTTTGGCCCACTCCTCATGAGCAAACAGCTCCAGTTGTCTCAGGTTTGATGGGTGTCTTCTCCAAATGGCATGTTTCAGCTCCTTCCACATATGTTCCCATGAATCCCTGATGTGCCTTGGCCTTGGAGTTCACCTTTAATTTCTTTGGAGGTTGCTCTGGGCTCTTTGGATACAATTCCAACGATCCGTCTCTTCAATTTGTCATCAATTTTCCTCTTGCGGCCACGTCCAGGGAGGTTGGCTACTGTCCCGTGGGTCTTGAACTTCTGAATAATATGAGCCACTGTTGTCACAGAAACTTCAAGCTGTTTAGAGATGGTCTTATAGCCTTTACCTTTAAGATGTTTGTCTATAATTTTTTTCGGATGTCCTGGGACAATTCTCTCCTTCGCTTTCTGTTGTCCATGTTCAGTGTGGTACACACCTTTTCACCAAACAGCAGGGTGACTACTTGTCTCCCTTTAAATAGGCAGACTGACTGATTATGAGTTTGGAAACACCTGTGATGTCAATTAAATGACACACCTGAGTTAATCATGTCACTCTGGTCAAATAGTTTTCAATCTTTTATAGAGGTACCATCATTTTTGTCCAGGCCTGTTTCATTAGTTTGTTTTTTTAAATAATTATGTTAATCAACAATTCAAAAGTAATGGCTGTTTTTGATTATTTAATTTTCAATAAATTTTTATTTATTGTTACTTTTGTGAGTTTCAAGTGATTTCAGTGAGAATTGTGGGTTTTTCCTTCTTTAACTGAGGGGTACCAACAATTTTGTCCACGTGTGTACCTACCGCACTTACCTGTAGACACTACTGCCCTATTGTTATGCTTGAACTTGTTTAGTGGCTCTTATCCAGATTTTTTTCTCCTGACTAGATCCTTGCTTGTGTTTTATCTACTCTCAGATGTACGTTGCTTTGGATAAAAGCATCTGCTAAACGATATTGTAGGAACACTGGCTCTTTCATCGAGTAGTAAATAGTGCAGTGGGTTAGGCAGTTGACTTTCATTTGGCAGAGTGGAGTTTTAATCATGGGATCACAAATGAATATCGGCTTTTAGCTTGCATTTAGCGTTTAAAATGTGTACTTGGTGGGTGGGACGAGCTTAGAACAGATGGCAGAGGTGCAGGAAGAATATTTCATATTTTCAAATTCTGTCGCTTTTTTTCTCTTATTTTTTGTTTTTTTTTGTTGGTGATGTTAGTCAGTCCCTCCAGGAATTTGCGATGTTGCGATCGTGCGAATTCACGCGAAATCAACCAATCTCCGCGAATTTTGCGCGGCCTTGCAATTTTGTCCAATCACCGCAACTTTCCCACAATTTTGGCCCACCTCCCGTGAGTTCCACCCATCAGATCAGTCCCCAGCGCAAACATAATGCTCGTACGTCACCAAGTTCACTTCCTTGTTTATGGTTTGAAGATGCAGACATGTGCGATACTAATGTCGCTCATTAACCAACAAAAATTACTGCTGAAGACCGTGATGAACAATTAATTCACTGATGTTCTTCACCAAAGCGGAGCTAAACTGTTTTACACCCGTGCAATACTGTGGTGGAATACAAAAAAGAAAAAAAATCATCAATTGATACACCTTTTAAAAAACACGAAACATATTAGAACGGCTGAAATGATCAGAAAACAGACCACATAAATCACCATAACAGAAACTGTTGCATCCAGATCCATTAGAGCACTGAAAGAATGAAGGTAAATAAGATTATTTATTCCACTTAAGAACATGGCAGAGTTATGTGACAATCACCGTGTGTGAATCCTTCCTCTGTTACCAACATTATTCAAAAACAGACTCAGGGATTTGAATGAAATTTTCAGGGTCGGTCAGAAATGACACAAGGACCAAATGATTAGACTTCGGCAGTGATGCGGCTTAAAGTTTGGATCCACGGATTTGTTAAGGATTTTCCATTGAGATAGCGGCACGGCGTCTGATAGCGGCACGATAACCATGGCAACAGGTGAAGTCTACCTCAGCGGCCCACTGATGATCACAGGATTGTGATCCTACAACAAATCTACCTCTGTGGACGTATTGGAAATGATACAAGGAACAGGTGATTAAATTGTGGGGGTGTTTCTGAGTCCCATCAATTCCAGTTGCCAGCTACGTATTTAGGTCACGCGATTCGGTATGTACACATGCAGAACACACACCTGTCTAGGTGGAGGACTGTGCTCTTTCAGTGCTGTTCTTGTTAGTTGATGTGACAAGCCGTGAGCGCGTGTGTGTGAACACGTGTGTGCCAGGATGTGAAATTAACTTTTTAAGCCACTGACAGATATGTCCGAATATAATTCATTCAGTAGTAAATGAGCATTTTGCGCCGCAAATCTACCAACCACTTCAGATACTTAAACCAGTGTCTGGCTGCTGCTAATGTCCCACCGTGGTGTGTCACCTTGTGGAAATGGGTTGGAACGCAAAATGATTAATTTCCGAATAAATATTGTCAATTACAGTGTTGAAACTTGTTCTACAAGCTGGAAAAAATGCAGCTTTTTAGCAATTGTCACTGTCTCCCGCAGTTTCATCACAACAAATAAGCTTAAAACATCACAACTTTTATTGCAATTTTTTAGAAAAGCTGCCGCGAATTCAGGCATTTTCAGCCGCAACAATCACGAAAAACGCCCACGAAATCCTGGAAGGACTGGTTAGTATTTTTGCCACATTTCTGCCGCTGTAAGGTCACTGTTACACACTCGTGAGTACACGAAGGTCCACTAGGGTCCATATGACATAAACTTTGTCATATCTTTGAGTCTTTTTTGTTAATCAGTCAGTGTCTGCGTGACTGTAGCCTAAAATTTGTGTCCGTGTGGCAAGTATACATCAGGGCATCCTGCACAATCTCTGATCTACTGATTATGTGTGGAACAGAGTCCTCAAAGTGGGCTAAAGAGTAGTTAATACCACCTACATGACTGCTGTCAACATCTGTGGATGTTTGTCTGCAAGGGAGCAAAATTTAGGCTTAAGCGAGGCGGGTTGCAATGGCAAAAGAACATACTAAGTTCTTTTAGTGACTATTTTGTCACTAAGAGTGGAAATTTGATGTTGCAGTGGGTACAGGCTTTCAATAACTGGACCACTAAAGACTGGAAAAATACAGCCTGATCTTTGAACCATGTTCTGGTTCCTACTTCTTGCCTGATAATAAAGTAAAAGCCCCCTCAAACTTTGTCAACATGACAGTGAGGTGAGTGGACTTGAATGACCTCTCCAGTCACCAGATCTTAATCTAGTTGAAAAATTTGGGGAGAAAAGCAACAGTGAATTGCCTCACAAATGTACAAAGTTAAATATCTGCAAAGTTATGTGATGTAATCATATGAAGGTGGAGCAGAATCTCAAAATAGTGTTTCCAGCATCTGGTAGAATCTGTACCACCAAAAACTTTAATCTCTTTTGAGAACTATTAGCACAGTGTCTCAACTGCAGTACTAGGTGTATGTAATCATTGCCTTAAAGAACCACAAGTTCAGTATCCATGCTTGCGACTAAAAGGGTGTCCTGGGTAAAGTTTCTGTTTCTCCCTCTGATTGCCTCTCTATGGTTTGATCACAGGGTCAAAGAGAGAGCTGCCCTTATGTCGCCCGGTCAGTGCTGCTCATTTCAGAAAGAAACGCTCGCCATATTGTTGGGATTCTGCGCTACCTACGACGAACTAATGCCCTGCTGCCTCCTGAGCTGCTGTCCTTCGCACAGGGCATACATGTGGCCCGGGAAGAGCAGAAGACAGACCGCCCTCTCTGCAGCTACGTGAAGAGCTTTGGAGTCTGCAGGTATTTTTTTTCCCGCTTCTTTAAAAAATGCTTTGGATTTTTATTTTGATATTTCTGTTGATGCAGACAAAAACAAATGTTTACATATCACTTCTGAAGATCATTTATATCATGGAGGTATTGAGTTTCCAATGACTTGTATATCTCTTAATTTTCTGTGATGAGATCATTGAAACCTATGTGCCTTTGTCTCAAAAAACAATCATGCGTTTTGATTCCTCATAGATTTGATGTAGGTCTTCTGGAAATATGACAAAAGTCTGTTTCTTTAAGGGGTATAAGTCATAACTTTAGTCTTCAACCTTAATTCTAGTCTGATTTAGCAATTTCCTTACCACTTTTGATGTGTGTGTGTGTGGGGTCAATCTTTTGTTGGAACGCCTAGCTGCATCCAAGACCCAAACTTCTGGCTGATGATTTTAGGTTTTCCTGAAGACTGTTAGGGCAGTCCTCCTCCTCCTTTATTCAATTTACTTTGTGTAAAACACAAGTTAAACTGGCACTAAACAGCACCACAGCACAATGCTATCACTGCCATGATTGATGGTAGGTAAGTGTGAAATCTGCTGGACTGTCGCTGCTTTGGATCAAGTAGGACTGTACTGTGATCTCAAGGCTTTCTTGTACAAATATGGCTGTATGAGCAGCTCACCGCAATCAGCACATGGGAAGACCTACTGGATTGCTAATCAGAGTGATTGTTTACAGTAAAGCAATTTGTGGAATAGACAGTTGGAAAGATGAAAAATTATTTCAAGTATAACAAAGACAGGGCATTGTGGGTCTTTTGTAATCTGTATGGCTTCTCAATATTCTAACTATTGCTTACTCACTAAGATGAAAAAGCATCTATTGGGTGTGTATCTGTATATACTGTATATTTTTGTACTGAAAATTTTCAGAATGGGCCTTTTGGTTCCACATGAATATGTACTGAAAGAATACAGCCACTGCAAGCACAGACCTTTTGTGTGTTTATGGAACTCAATTTAAAATTCTGCATTTCTGCATCTCTGCAGTAGTTACTGAGAACGCAAAACAACTACAGTTTGAAGACCCTCCACTATCTACAGTCTGCTCTTTAGGAAACATGACAGTTTCTCAGTTAATTACAGTGATGATTGGTCAAAGACTATATGCTGACACTGATTAACTGCAACAGGTTTTATGTTGAACTTGCTCACTCATTTGAGACAGCATCACATTAGTGGTATAAGGAAAAAACATGAGCGCTGTGCATACACAGCTCCCCATGACATTCAAGCTCTTATATCAACAGCATATTATAAGTTTTTTCATTACACTGAGAGGTCGCTGAACAGTGACCTCCAAACTGAGGTACTCACTGAACTGAGATCTTCGTTTTAGACCCCTGGCATCCATTTGTCATGGTTGAAATCCACTAGTACAGGATGGTCTCAGTTTGACAAAACCAGCCTTATGGTAATGACTGATTTAAATGGATTAGGGAATATGAAGAGCAAATGAATAACATGATGTGATTATGTTTGGGGTCTCTTCTGCAGAGAAAGCAGTTTGTGTCCTGACCGTCACAGATTCATTTCCCAACTGGATCAGTCTGAGCTCCCTGCATCTGGAGTCATAGAAGTAAGGGCGATGACATGTGTGTCTATGTTGTGTGAGTTTTTCAATGTTCAATGGCCATCCGATACTTCAGCCACTGCTTTCCACCATAGTCTATCTGGAAACACTGCCAAAAATATTAAGGGAACAATAATTAAATGATAGTTGTCACACATTCGCACAAAAAATACAAACATTAGCCCCTCGTTCTGTACTGCACTGATCATGCAAGTCAGTTGTTCTACTCTTTGCAGTCAGTTGCTATGTAAAACAAATGTATCAGTAACACTTGAATTGAAGCTGTAGATGTGAAGATATTAGCTATTATGTGACCATAAGCCTGTGTGTATATTTATAAATCAGACAAAATACCAATTATATTTTTTCTAACAGCATTTCTTTAGTAGTATAATTATAGTGACATTTGTAAGTATCATCTATAAATACTCTTATAAATTTGGATGTGTGTGTTTCTCCCAGGTGGTACCTCTGTACATTAAGACGGCATCGGTATTCTACGGTCGTATTGTCAAGAAGGAGGACAGCCGTTTTGACAAAATGTCCTCTGAAATGGCTTCTTATTATGCTGAAAAGAAACCTTTAGCCAAGGAGCTACTGGAAGGAGGCTTATATGCTGTGCAGGACGACAAGGTCTTCCACAGGTCTGACAATAAAATCTAAATGCAACACTGTTGGATGACCACACTAACCGTTTCACAGATCTCAAAACATGAAACTTGATCACGCTAGTTTGTAAACTAGCAGTAAGTTAGTTCCGATTGATGTTTTTTAATATTACTGCTTTACAAACTGTAACTTTTATGCCTGGCGTTAGTAAGAGTCTCTGTGAATAAAAACTCCACTGATAGGCCATGTAACGGCACACAAAATTCCCTGCTTGATATGTAGCTCAGTTTTAGAGTCACAGCACTGTACATTTTTGGTAGAACAAAGAAAGCAAAAGCAAACGTTAATAAATATGTTTTTGACATTATTATTCACAAACTTTCAAAGGGTCCAACTGGCTATAAATCTTATTGTGGCACTTAAAACAGTCAAATGACACATAATAAAGGAATAAGGAAAGAGCTGTATACTCTCTAGCAATTTCAGCTTTACAATTGCCCAGATTAACAAAAGTCACAGCAATTTTTTCCATAAACTTTATTTTAATTGTCATTGGACAAACCATGCTAAGGCCTGGTGCTTATGTTGAATGTGAACTCAACATGGTGGCCAGTTGGTTTTATAGAAGTCACACTTCCGGTTGTGCAGGAATTCACATTAAATTGTGTAGTGTGCTCATCATGCATTTAGTAGAATTTGCACTTTGTCTGCTCAGCTTTGAAGTAGGGATTTTTCTTCATGCAGTTAATATTTGAACAGTTCAAAATGTTTTAGCTGATAAGGAGACATGGGGCATACATGCCAAAAAATGTATAGTAGACATAGACTGTGTATAAAAACTGGATGTAACCTCCAGATCTAAATGTGAAGCCACCATGACAGGGCCTTAACCCTGCCCTCTTTCTAACAACCAGTAGGGAACGCCTCATCTCACGGATAACAGAAGTCCAACTTTACCTAGCTGATTGGTTCTTGCCATAATATGGATTCTAACAGTTGCCAAATAGGACTATCAGCTGTGTACAAACCTGAGTTCTGCACAACACAGCTGATGGCTAAAATATAACACGTTTTGACTTATTTCACTTTTTTTGCTACATAATTCCATTTCCATAGGTGTTCATTCATAGTTTGGATGCCTTTAGTGAGAATGTACAATGTAAATGTCATTAAAATATAGAAAAACCATAAAATGAGAAAGTGTCCAAACCTTTGACTGGTAGTGTAGAATTTTTACAGTAATTGTTTGGATCGTAGGGAGGACCAAACCTTGGAATGCTAATCCCAAACTGAATGCCCTCTTCCAAATGTTTTGTGAGAAGTAGTTGCATGTTAACCCTCAGTATATAATATGATTGTCGCTCCTTGGCAGGGTGAAGATCCTCTCTGTGCCAGACAAACGTGATTGCCTGTTTTTTAGCGTGTTTGCTTGCTTCATTGATGTGGGAAAGGAGGAGGAGGTGAAATCTTACCAAATCCTTCATCTGCCAGAGCAGTTTCACTCCCTGCCTGGCCAAGCTGTGGAAATCATCATCTGCCGAGTCAAGCCGGTTGATGCTGAGAATAACTGGCATCCCAAGGTTTCATTCCTATGTTGTTACTTTGCAATCACATGCATTAACAACACTCATAAAACCAAACTGATCTCTCCCTTTATTTTTTTCAGTCTCCTAAAATTTATTGCAATACTTGATTGTTTTATATTTACCATTTCATTTGTTGGAATAACTATAAACTCTTCTATCTTGTCAAAATACTTTCAAAGATTTATTTTATGAAAGGAAGCATAAATGCAAACAATAAATGTCATTGGGTCATTGTAAACTGTTGACTGTAGTGAAATATTGAAAGCTCTAATCTGTTTAGGAGTTTCTCATAATGTTTCTCAGACTGAAGTATGTATGGGCTCTGTTTTCGGGCATGTTCAGACGTCAGCATGAGTTTTCAGATATAAGCATCTTTCTTTCAAAAATAGTTTCATCTGGTGTGTGTTGGATGTTACACTTCCAAACTAAACATCTGTGGCTAGTGTATTTAGTGTCCTTCCTGCTGGAGGGCACATAGTTTGATTGTGAACAAAACAGTTTTGTGGCCGTCATTTAAATGGACACGTGTTCCTGCAGGTCACCAGGACAATCAGCCAGAAAATCCGAGGCCTGCAGCATCGAGGCAGAGCAGTTCTCAGTCTGGGAAACACTGTTTTTGTTGATCCTATGGTAAGGTGAAACATCTCCTTATACAATTACTTCCATCCAAATAAACTGCTTAATTGTCAGATGACAAAGTTCCCTGAATCAATGCTCTACTTTGTACAATTTGAGACACAATTTTTTATTTTTTTTTTTATCCCCCCCCAAGGTTCGGGTCACCCAGGTGCCAGGTGTGAAAACGCTCATAAATGAATACAGCATCCAGTCTGAGATCTTGACCACAGGGATGGGAATCAGCAACCCTATGCATCTGGACCTGCTTAGGGCACTGTGTCAAGAGGGTCCATCTGGCAGTTGCAAGGAGGCAGAACACACTTCTAGGTAAATAAACAGCTCATAGCAGGAAATAGCTGCTACTTTCACCAGAAGAAGACTTAAACGGCACATTTTTGTTGTGTCTGCAGGCAGCAGGATGGTTTGCCATTTCTGACAGTCCGGGTCAAACCTGAGGAAAATGAAAAAACCAACATTATAGACATTGAAGCACATTGAATAGAAAGTGATGTCTTATAAGATTTTAGTACTACAAACAAGGATATGTTGGTGAAAAGAAACTTTCCTGCTGTACTTAGGTCTCACTTAGTCAGTGCACTTATTCTAAATGTTGAATCACAGTGTCTCAGCTGCTTAACCATAAAATGAGCACAAGTAGAGAAAGAAAATGCAAAAAATGTAACACAAATGTTTAAAAAGTCCCTCACAGTTACAGTGTGTCTAATTGTGTGTGAATTCCATACACAGCAACAAAGAGGGAGGAGAACTTTGCCCTGCAATCAGCCTGGCTGCCTGTCAGACCCCCTTGGAAAATGGTAAAATCAAGTTCTCTCTGCAGATTTCCTCCTCATACTGTAGAATTTTAGTAAGAATTGTAGATAGATACTAAAAGACACTCTGTCATTGTATTAGCCATTACATATGAAAAGCTACTTATACCATATGGAATTATGTATCATTGAATTGTTGTGATTATTCAGCATAATTGATGATGGTGAAAAATCTCATCAGGATTTTTAATCAATGCCTGTTTTTTTTGTTTGTTTTTTTGTTTTTTTTCTATGCTCCAATTCATTCTCAAAATTGTATTATTGAAGTATCGCTATGGAATTGCTGCATCATGATGTTAGTTGTTCTTGGCTCCAGTCATTAATCAGCTGCAGTCAGTGCTACAGTTTCAGATGATGGCAGCAGCAGCAAAGTCTTACTGCATGTACTCAGTGTTTGTAGAGGTTTCCTGAGAGCCAGGACTTCCTAAATCCAAGAGTACTTCAGATGATCACATAAATAAAAGGTGGTACAATGTGCAAAATTTTGGTGGCACACTACAGCAGTTCTAGCAAAATGCACCTGAAAAGAAAACACTCAGGAGATATTTAGTGCACAGCCACTTTACATTGGTTTGCATCTTGTCTGCCTTCTGAAGTCACATAATCACAGATATGCGGGTTTCAATACGGCATAATTCCCAATAAAATATATAATACATATTTGCCTGTTTCTGCTGTCAGACAATAGAACAAATATGAAATAGTGACTGAAACACGGCCAGTTATAACGACATGTTAACCACCAGTCACTTACAAACTGCTGCTCCCACTCAGCAAACACATGTTAAACATGATGGCTGCGCTGTGAGTTTGGCTGTAGTTTAACAGAATTTGAAGCTTCTATCAAAATCAGAGAACAATTAGACAATGAGAAGAAAGGGAGTTGCCATAGCTGCTTTGTGCTTGTCTCTATTACGTTTTGTTTAATATTCAGGCCACATTTTGTTGCTTTGTCATTTTGTTAAGCAGTTTAATAGAAACTTGGAATTCGTTTCGAGTTGCACTCCTGGCTCAAATATTAAACTCTTTTTTTAATCATTTAAATCATGCTGTTGATTTAACTCCACAATTTTGAATGTCAAAATGTAAAAATTTCTTTCCATTTCATACTGTGCTGGATTATTAAAAAAATAAATAACTTGTATGTGTGGAAATGTTTTCACAGGTGTGCCTGAAGGTGCTCATCAAAGCAACCAGCAGCAGCTCATTGGCCCTGGTTCAACAGATTGTGATGACTCGACTATCAGGTGAAAAATGGCAAAAAAGAAGTCCTTCCTGCTACAACTTAAGATTAACAATGTTCTGCTTAAACATTGTGAAGGAAAACTGAAAGAAGAGTTGTGCAATCAATAGCAGACGATCTAGCATATAACAGTGGAGCTTCACTCTTTCGTGTTTGTCTCTAAAAAAAAAAAAAAGTAATATTATAAGGTCCTCCAATGTCTTTGTTTTGTCTCTGGTTGTGCTGCAGTTTCCACCCTCAGGTCCGTTGGTATCAAACATCCGATTCTGTGACTCTAAGAGTGAAGCTGATGAACCCTGAAAATCAGTGCTGTGATTTCTACCCTGACCGAGTCGTTTACAGGTCCGTCATCACCAGACCACTAGTGATCATGCACTTACTTTTCATTACATCCTCCATTCAGTGGAGCTTTTTATCCAGAACACTTTACACTGGTGGCAGTGGATACATGTTTAGCATGGCCAGCCTGTGTTATAATTAAACATACATAAGCATAAGTTTGGATAATGGCCGATAGAAAGACTTGTTTCTGTTTTGCAGGCTGGTGTCATATCAATGCAGCAGGTCACATTGAGTTATAGTTCAGTTTAACATTGTGCGGGAAACTTAATCCACAAAGTCCATTACTTCCCTTTGTGGGACATTGGTTGTTCTGTATTCTTCTGTTCTTGCTGAATGATACAGCTGTTTTACAGTTCAACATTTATTCAAGTCCATGACCCAGTGTTGCATATGATAGTGCAGATAAATTTAAAGATACATTCATCTTGAGCTACTTTGAAGCATGAGCACAAATAGAAATGTATTTACTTAAGCTGATTCTGTAAAAATTGTTTCCTGATTTCTTTGCTGTTATTCTCTTGTAGTTGCATCACGGTTTTGAATGTTTTTGCAAAGACTTAATTATTTTACCCTGTAGTAAAATGTTGAAAAATAATTTTTAAGTGCCACATTCTAATGATACAACAGAAAGTTGTTATGCTGTCTTGTTCTTGAGGCATCACCACATTACCAGTTGTCATTCTTTTGTTTGCAATCTTTCATTTATGTGCCCTGAAAATAAAACAGTAAATGTTCCCTTCCTATGTTTGTAAATCTAAAATCAGTTAATCGTTCTAAGGTTACTATTTGTTTTTTTTCTTTGTAATCGTTGTGGGTTTTAAAAGCTTTGGTGTTCATGAACATAAGTTCTCCATCCTAGTTGCTTGATCATTTGTTAGTGTTAGATTAATGGGCTTCAATTTTGAAAATTGCACACTGAAGTCATTTATTATGCAAAATGGCAAACAGTCTTTTGTTCCAACTTCTCAAATGTGTACAAATGTGTCCAGCGAAGTGCTACACCTTCAATATTTTCTGGAACAAGTGTTTGTTGTGCAGGGTCCATTGTGTTTACATACAGACACTAAGATGGCCATTGAGACCATCTGGTTTCATGCTGATTGACTAAACCGAATAAAATAATGCAAGGGACAATACGTACATATTTGTGGCCTGAGATCTGTAACTCTCTAATGGATTCCACTTCCTATCTGCCTGACAACATAAGAAAGGTCATCCTGGGGAGAGCAGAGGACAGACTGAGGTGTGCCTGAGGGTCAAACTAGTTTTCATAACTGAAAATTGAACAGCTCTGTTTTGTGTTACAGTAGAGACAAAACAGAAGACTGTCCATTCTCCAGTGCATTAATGCTCTGTCTTTGTTGATTGTGTTCAGTGGCAGAGTAAATGGTCGGTCCTACAGAGTCGACTTGGAGCTTCACCAAAATATCGCGGCAGACTGTTGCTGCTTGCAAATGAATTCCAGTGAGCCAGTTCTCATACTAGTTAAACAGCAGCAGGGATACTGGGAAAAACTCGTCAGGAACAAGGTACTGAATCAACTTTATTCAATCAACCACAAAAGGAAATGATTTTCACATTGACCATAAAGAATAATTGTGATTATTTTTATAGGTGTTGTATGTGACATTCAGAGCTACTTAATGCTGCTAAAGCAGGTTTTGAGTTCCATTTTACCTAATTTGTCTTTTAGATCAAGTTCGGATCACTTTTGCACTGTAGGGTCATTTCGTTTGGTTTCGCTAGATGGTGGTTGCCACACCATTTTCAAATTAGTCCTAAATTTGCATGCCATTAGATAGTCACAAAAGTACTTTCTATGCAAAATTGTAGGCCTGTAGCTCAAATAGTTTGAGTTGTGGGGGTCTGAAATTTTCTGAATTTGGGCTATAAAAAGCCTCGCCAGCGTTTTTTTGCATCTTTAAGTGGTTCTTTCTCAGCCTCTAGACATACCAGAGAGCTGTGAGTTGGTACACAAGGCCTCTGCATGTAGCTAGTGCCCCACAAACATCCCCAGGTGTTTCCCTACACTCTGCAGGCCATGGGGGCTTGCTAAAAATGATAAAAATTAAGAGATACCTACTCACGAGTGGGGTTTGGGACCTTAAAAGTACCGTACTAGAAATACTGCACAGAAGTGTTCTAACACCCCTGGGTTCCATTCTACACAAACATGTCATGATATCTACAGGTATGGCTCTAAACTAGACCTTGTGACACAAAAAGGGCATTACACTTTTTTGCTTTTCAGTACTTTAAATTGGGATACAAGTATTAGTAATCATTCCAATGGTAGTGTTATGTATGTTTTGTTCTTTTTGAAATGTTAGTTGTTAAAGGTGACTACCTTCAAAAAGTGTAATGACATATTGACACCCATTTGCAATGCATACATGTAATTATAACATACACATACAAATTACATGTACTAACTTGAATTCAGGGAGCTCTGTAGTAGTTTATGGTTGATTAATTTAAAAATAACAAGAACGTTGCATTTTACAGTATCAGTGCAGTGGGATTAAACATGTTAAATTTAATTGGACAATGCCATGTTACAAGCAAAAGAACCTATACCTAAGTTATAACTTAGGTATACCTAAGTTAGACCATTACACCTTTTGAAGGTAGTCACCTTTAACAACTAACATTTCAAAAAGAACAAAACATACATAATACTACCATTGGAATGACTACTAATACTTGTATCCTAATTGAAAGTACTGAAAAGCAAAAAACGATTTTGACATTACCCATGCCATTTTGAGTAAGAATATCTCAGTAACTACAAATATAACCCTGCTGCTTTTTTGTACAGTGATAGACGACAGATGGAACTGTCTTGTAGAAAAATTTGGGGTCTCTGGTACCTGTCCCACACTGAGATTTTTGCCACCAAAAATAGCAATTAAAAATCTCGTCCAACTTTGGGAGCTCATATTTTCCAAACTGAGGTACCTAGAAAGCTTCCATTTGCTAAGTTATCACACAAGTTTGTGTAGAATGGAACCCAGGGGTGTTAGAACACTTCTGTGCAGTATTTCTAGTACTTTTAAGGTCCCAAACCCCACTGATACTGTAAAATGCAACGTTCTTGTTATTTTTAAATTAATCAACCATAAACTACTACAGAGCTCCCTGAATTCAAGTTAGTACATGTAATTTGTATGTGTATGTTATAATTACATGTATGCATTGCAAATGGGTGTCAATATGTCATTACACTTTTTGAAGGTAGTCACCTTTAACAACTAACATTTCAAAAAGAACAAAACATACATAACACTACCATTGGAATGATTACTAATACTTGTATCCCAATTTAAAGTACTGAAAAGCAAAAAAGTGTAATGCCCTTTTTGTGTCACAAGGTCTAGTTTAGAGCCATACCTGTAGATATCATGACATGTTTGTGTAGAATGGAACCCAGGGGTGTTAGAACACTTCTGTGCAGTATTTCTAGTACGGTACTTTTAAGGTCCCAAACCCCACTCGTGAGTAGGTATCTCTTAGTTTTTATCATTTTTAGCAAGCCCCCATGGCCTGCAGAGTGTAGGGAAACACCTGAGGATGTTTGTGGGGCACTAGCTACATGCAGAGGCCTTGTGTACCAACTCACAGCTCTCTGGTATGTCTAGAGGCTGAGAAATAACCACTTAAATATACAAAAAACACTGGCGAGGCTTTTTATAGCCCAAATTCAGAAAATTTCAGACCCCCACAACTCAGAAACTATTTGAGCTACAGGCCTACAATTTTGCATAGAAAGTATGTTTGTGACTATCTAATGGCATGCAAATTTAGGAATAATTTGAAAATGGTGCAGCAGCACCCCCAAGGAATATCTGGTCATTTCACCTGGAATGACCCTGGAGATAAACCAGGTGACCAGGTGATGTCCCTCTCAAACTACTTGAAGAGAAAACAAATAAACGATCAACTACAATAGACAGAAATACAGGACAACAGCTTTCATTACTGAGATTACTCTCTCTGCTAAGGACACTTGCCTCTACTATATGCTTGCATAGCAAATACAGGGGGTCCTCAGCTTACGTTGAAGTTCCATTCCTAAGGTGCAACGCAAGTCAATTTTCACCGCAAGTTGGAACTCCGGCGAAAATGTATACAAAGCCTTATGTGCATCACAATTTCCATCAGTTCATTGGAAGAGTCATGAATAGCAATAACTGTCATGCATGTATGAGTCATTTCACAAGAAGATAATGGAATATGTTGCTCTGTTTGTACAACTTATCAAATACTGTCCTTTTTTATGTTTTTCTGGTAGGGCAAAGCCACTGGCTGATGTTCATCGGTGTTTTGCCCTGTTCCAAGCGTTTTATTTTATCTATTTTCACTTACATGGAGATGGCTTTCCTTTTCTTCAAAGAACTGCCATCAGAAGAGTCTGACCTGAGAGCCATAATGAAGGGCAAAAAGATAGCGAATGTAGCCTCGTCCAAGGTGGTGTACAACCGACAAAAGTAAACAAAGCTGTCATATAGCACCGTGTGGCATTGTTTGTTCACTCTGCACGCCAACTAGTTCCACGTAGCCAGTTCTAACGTAATGATGAAACACCGTATGTTGTAAACTGAGGACCCCCTGTAACTAGTTTCGATGCAACTGCGAAACGCTGTAGGTCGAGGACGTCGTAAACTGAGGACCCCCTGCAGTTGTTTGCTGCCATATTATTGCTACATTATTTTTCAAAATCTTGTATATAGAACTTTAAATATGGAAAGAAGTGTCTACTGAGGTAACAAAAAACTAAGGAAAAATGTAATTATGAATTTAATGGGTGATTTCTTTCTACAGAATATGTTTGTCAGTTATGACATGGAGCACATTGATGATGATGATGAAGACAAAACTCCAAATGGTAAGATGCTGAAATCCTGCGAAGAGACAAACTTCCACCTGCATTGAACTGACGTGTGCACTTTTTGTTTCAGGTCTGTGGTTTGTGGAAAACACAGGAGAAGATAACTGGTATCTGAATTCAGAGAGCACCAGTGACAGTGACTGAAGATTATAGACCGACCCTTGGGGGAAAGAAATGCCACCATCATCAGGTTGCTTTCTGTAATGAAGGTTCTGTGGCCTTTGACCTCTTTCATGCTAAAGCATGTAGCATCAGGAAAAGTGAGAGACCTCTCCCCATTTTCTCACCCCATGAGAAAAATGGGGAGAGATCTCAGTTGTATTGACAATTGTATTAACTTTCAATTGTATTGAAAGTTTTGTTTGATTTTTGTTTTAAAGATTTTTTATTGGTTGGCAAACAGCTGCCTTTGTTGCACCTTCTTGTGCTCTGTTGAGCCTGTACATCACTGTCTGACAGTATGCAGCCTGGTTTATCACACCAGAGCAATTAATAGAAACAAACCTAATTTGCATTTGCTTTTCTTCAATTTTATGGCAACATTTCACAACTTTGTTTCAAATTCACTCGACAATGATATGGGAACATGGCAACCAAAGACTTGACGGTTGCGTTGCTTGCTCTTTTTTGTCCTACCTGACTTTCTGTTCTCGGTTCTGACACAAACCTCTCGTGTGGGCAGGTTTTTCCAGCAGTTTGTCCCGACTGGCTGATGAGTTTTGAGTATAAGTATATGGGTGTGTTCTAAATCATATAATCTTTCTTTCTACTTTTTGATGTGCTACAGCTGCCTTCACAAAGCACATACTGTTTCATGGATTATTCACATAACTGGGACACACCACTTAGTCATTATAACGTGCCTTAAACTTTGACCGTCACAGTCTGTACTGCAAAATGAGCTGTCTTCTGTCCGTGGCTCTCAGTGGCTCAAGCTTCTTTACAGTTGCGTGTGCAACTGTAAAGAAGCAACTGTGCAAAGGATTGTGGGTCAGAATAGCCAGAAATGCATGCTGGCTTACTGCAAAATCTGACAGGATGTAGTAGGACATCCAAGTATTTTTGGCATACTACATTTGATACACTCTGCATTGGGACATATGAAGCACTTTTTCTGGCACTTTATTTAGCATTGAAGTATGGATATTGAAATAAAGCCAATGACTTTATAAAAGGGTGAGCGAACCCTCACATCGGTTTCCTGCCGTGCAGTTTTAAAGCTCAGTCTGTTAGTCACTTTCACCATTTTTTTTTTCACTGCAACGTTGTCTGACAACATATACAGAAAAGTTAAAAATGTATGTGCTGTTACTTTGGCTATATCCACATATAAAATGAATACTTAACGTTAAAGCAACACAATGTCTCATTAGCCAATTGGGATGTGCCCCTGAAACATCCCAGCCACATGACTTTGTGTCAGAACTGCAAAAAAAATTCTGTCAGTGAAAACAAAAGAGCTGATGGTGTAACAATAAAACTAGCACTAAAGTCTAAAGTCTGCTCAGTTCAGAAGAAGCAGAGGAAATTGTAAAGACGAAATAATTAGTTTGTAAATTAGAAGTTTTGCTTTTGATATTACTATTTTTGCTTCATTGTCTTTGATATTTTGAAAATTTTGTTTGATTATCAAATATGATCCCGTAAGAACTTCTTCAAAACAGTTAGGAAGCATTCTTCCTGAAATAGGTGTCAAATCAAATATTTTTTTTTTTAGATTTTTTTGCTTACCACATAATTCCATATGTTATTTCACAGTTTTGATGTTGGCAGTTTTGTTCTACAAAAATAAACTCCTCCAATAGTTTAGTTAAGGTTGCTGTTGTTATGAAAATCTCAGGATTCAAGGTGTTACATGCTCTGTGTAAATACCCCTTAGAACATGTGTGTCAAACACATTTTAGTTCAGGGGCAAGTTTACATACAGGCAAGTTTAATGTCAAGTGGACCAGACCAGTTATTTCACAGCACAATAACCTAGAAATAAATAATTTCAACTCCAAATGTTTCCATCTGTTTTAGTGCAAAAGAGTAAATTCTGAAAATGTTCACATTTAAGGAACTATCTTTTTACAAAACAATTTGAACTATCTGAAATTTGGGAAGAAAAAATAAGTGCAATTTCAATAATATTATGCCTCAGTTTATCATTCATACAAGTGCATTACAACTTGCAGATGAGTGTATCTAGGACTCAGCAGTATTTTGTTTTTATGATCCGAGCAGATTGTCAAGATCTAGAAACTATTTGAAATTTATAGTTTTACATATTTACAATTTGCAGTTAATGTTTTCTCTGTAATTTTTACACTTTGCTAAGTCATCCTGCGCGCCGGATTGGACTTTGTGGTGGGCCGGTTTGGCCTGCAGGCCATATGTTTGACACTCCTGCCTTAGCAGGAAATTGGTGATCTTGGGCACTATAATTATACTCAACTTGACCTCAGAAATAACTTTGGGTGACACTCTTATGAATTTTCAGCACTCTTATTGACCTAAATTGAGTTAATTGTGAGCTTCGTTGGAAGAATACCTTCTAGTAATAGTGGCACAGAAGTTGGTTAACAAACCAGTCCTCATTCACTTTGTAGTTTTGGGACAAAACCACGTCTAACTTGGGGTTGGAAATATTTTTGTGTGTGTGACAGCTACAGTGACAAAGAACATTTTTAATGTCGAAATGGGCACAGTAGTGTTGTTTTACACTCACTTTAATCAGATGTGGGTGTGAAGTCCCTCAAGGTAGAGCTGAAAGTCTCTTCAGTGTACTTCGGTCAACATAGTGAAACATGTTACTGTCCTAATACATAATGAATGACTGCTGTAGGACATGAAGTCTGCTTTGTTTTTTAGTGCACGGTGAGCCTTTCCTTCATGAGGCAGTGAGGACAGTAACAACAAACTTCAGAGTTAGTCCACTTGAACAAAATGAGTCGTTAAAAACTTAGCTAGACATGCCATATAATGTGAGATGTCTGCTTTATCTTCTGCTTGCCGTGGATGACACTACCCCAAAGACACTTGGTCTGGTTACCTTTAAGCTTACAGTATGTATCTTTCTCCTGCTTTCCTGTTTAGGTGTGGTAGGTCTTAATTTTTAGGAATTGTAGCACATAAGTTCTTCTGTGCCGCCTTTATAGTTGTGTCCGACTTCCCCTGCTGCTCATCTGTTTGTAAATCCTTGATTCCTTTCCTCAACTCCTCTTATTACGTCTTAGTCCCTCCTACCAAAGATGCGAATGAAAGAGGTGAGGAAGGGAATCAAGGAGATACAAGCTGAAGCTACAGACATTTAACAAAATAAGTCATCGGTGCCTCAGGGTTTTTTAATGTGGCACAGCTATACGCTACCGTTCAAAAGTTTGAGGTCACCCAGACAGTTTCATGTTTTCCATGAAAACACACTTTTATTCATTTACTGACATAATTACACAAGGGTTTTCTAATCATCAATTAGCATTTCAACACCCTTAGCTAACACGTTGTATCATTAGAACACAGGAGTGATGGTTGCTGGAAATTGGCCTCTGTACCCCTATGTAGATGTTCGATTAAAAATGAGCCGTTTCGTGCTAGAAGTCATTTACCACATTAATGTCTGCATTTCTGATTCATTTAATGTTATCTTCATTGAAAAACTGCCTTTCTGTCAAAAATGAGGACATTTCTATGTGACCCCAAACTTTTGAACGGTGGTGTAGCTGAGTTATTTCTGCAATGGTTCTCACTGATCCCACTGCAGGTCACTGAGGAGACAGACACCCATCCCAAACTGTTGTCCAAGCTCATGATTCTATGCCACTAATAATGCCATTCCCTTGATGAATAACCCACATAACACCCAAAAAACATTTACATGATGCATAACCTTACCATCCTAGCCAATCATGTTGAAAGCCTAACTGATGATTAGAAAACCCTTGTGGAGTTATGTTGGCACATGAATAAAAGTGTGAGTTTTCATGGAAAACACAACATTTTCTGGGTGACACTAGACTTTTGAATGGTAGTGTATGTGTTGGCAATATGGTCCTGATAATTTTTCCAGCATAGTAGTTTTTAATATGTTTCAGAATGCTTTACAAATCTCTATTAAAAACATGAAGAAGATGATACAGCATTAACCATCAACCCAATACAGAGTAGAAGTTAGAATGACATGGCACATACAAATTAGATTAACAAAGAACTGAAGTTACTTAGAAAGGTTTCAAGTATCGCTTTGTAGAGAGTTACAAGAAGTCACTTTTCAACCTGATATATATTTTAAAAGTTTTTCCTTTTGTAACTGGTGAATATTTTTTTAATTTTAGTAAACTTTGTGAGCTGGTGGTAAAAACAGTGCTATTTGTTGGCGGTGGTCTCTCTGATTTGATTTAATGATACATTTGTGTTTGCAGAAGTGCTAAGTGGATGATCAAGTGTACAGTGTTATTATTGTTTAAGAACAACTTGTATACTTTTTAAAAATTAAACTTGAATATTGCTTGCCTGAGTTTATATTGATCATAAGACTTGATTATCTGTGTAGTCGCAGATTCTGTTTTTCACAGTAAAATGGCTTGTTTGGATGGTTGGTACATTCTGACTCTGATGTGTTTGTTCTTTATTTGTAAAGCATTTAGTAGAGCATTTGATTTTATATAAGAATGTGTTTGTCACCAGCAGCACTGAAGGGAGTGCTACTTTTGTAATTCTATCCAGCTGAAAAAATATTCACTCTAATAAGTTTTGAAATTAGCTCTTGTTCTCTCTGTGACTCTAAAGTCATATTAAACCACTATACAGTAAGTAACCGCTAAAAGTTTTGGACACAACTACAGTTTTATTAAAGGTTATTCTTTATTTTAACTGTTTTCTGCAGTTTAGCACAAAACTAAAGACTTTGAAAATATGACATTACACATGGAATTATGTGGTATACAAACTGCTGTAAACAAAGGGAAAACTAAAGTTGCTCCTGCAACAACTTTGGAGCTTGTCCACCAGTCATGAAGGAGTTCTCACACAGGCTGAGCACTTGTTGGCTGATTTTCTTTCCCTCTGCACTCAGTCCCATCCCAAACTATCTCAGCTGGGTTCAGGTCGCTTATTGTGTAGGTCAGTTTTAATGCTGCATCCCTTACAAAGTCTGAAGCTCTGGAACTGTGTTTTGTCTCACTGTAATGCTGATAAACTAATTAGGGTCCCACTCAAGCAAACCAAATGTAAGACGGTGTGTTGCTGCGGTGTTGTGGGCTTTCTGAATATATTGACAATAGTGTCACCAGCAAAGCACAACTCATGGTATTAAATGCATTAAAAGGAAAAAAATTCAAGAAATACGTTTTGGTAAGGGTCCCCTGGTAACTAAAGAACCCTTCCAGGTGAAGACCTCAAGAGCTCTGTTTTGGTGCAAAAACTCACAGGACTACATAGAAAGACAACCAAGCACACTCGCATTCACACCTACAGACAATTTAGAATCACTAATTAACCCCAGCATGTTTTTGGACTGTGATGGGAAATACCCAGAGAAAACCCACGCTGCACTCTGAGAACATGCAAACTCCACACAGAAAGATTCCAGCTTAGTTTGAAACCCAGGACCTTCTAGCTGTGAGACGGCTCCATCTCTCCATTTACTGTTCATCTCTCTGTAAATCACTTTCTGTTTTTTGAAAAATGCTACATTACCTTTGTTATGCTATCTACTGTACATGATTTTGTCAGTGCTGGAAAAAAGCATTTAGCACAGAGGCCAGCTGTAGGGAGCTTTAAGAGAGCCTACAGCTAAATGTCACAAGTATGTAAAATGTACAAAGTCAGAGAATGGAACATTTTTGTACAGGCTTTAGACATTTGTTTCAGGTGAGTTGTGTGGTTATGGTGTAGATGAAACAAAGACTGAGAATTTAAGTTTGGTTTACTGTTCCGTCTGAGTCTTTTTATGTATGTGAACCTTTAACACAGCCAAGTGTAAATCTGTTTTGCTTGATTTGTTCTGTAATCATTTGCTAAGCATTACTTTGCAAATTCAATAAAACAGACATTTTTTTCTGAGTGGGTTGACTGTTTGTTTAGTGTCATACAAGTTACTTCTGACAATGATATTTAATGGACAGTGTTTAATATTGTATTTACACTACTGTTCCAAAAGTTTAGGGTCACTTAGAAATGTCCTTATTTTTGAAAGAAAAGCAGTTTTTCCAATGAAAATAACATTAAAGGAATCAGAAATACGGTCTAGACATTGTTGATCTAATAAATGACTATTCTACCTGGAAACAGATAATTTTTAATGCAATATCTACGTAGGAGTACAGAGGCCCATGTCCAGCAACCATCACTCCTGTGTTCTAATGCTACATTGTGTTAGCTAATGGTGTTGAAAGGCTAATTGATGATTAGAAAACCTATGTGCAACTATGTTAGCACATGAATAAAAATTTTTTTTTTCATGGAAAACATGAAATTGTCTGGGTGATCTCAAACTTTTGAACTGTAGTGTACCTACAGATGGAGATACATGTCTTTATTTCCAATATAGAATCAATTCTTGGATTTATCTTGGAAATATCCTGATAATTTGAGATATAGGATTTCAGCTTTTCATGAGCTCTAAGCCATAGTTATCAAAATTAAGACAAAGGCTTGAAGTATTTTGCTTTAAGTGTAATGACTATAAAATATCTGAAAGTTTACATTTTGGATTACATTTCTTTATTTTTACAATATTTTAATCTTTTGAGTTGCACCTTTATAGTATGGTTTCCAGCGCTTAGGCTCGGTGTGTTTGGCATATTTGTCAGAATGTAGCAATTTATGCATAAAATAAAGATTTATTTTTATTCAGTTGTCCCAGGGGCTTCAATCTTTAAATTATAACCCTCATAGTATGTAGAGTATATACATAACTGACAGTCAGCTGACATGAGGTAAGTAAGAAAAACACTTTAAAATATAGCCATGGAAAAAAATTATTGGACCACCTTTGTTTTCTTAGATTTCTTGTTCATTTCAATGCCTGGTACCACTAAAGGTATACTACCTGAAGAATACAAAGAACATGACAAAATATGCCGCTGATTCTACAGTACTTGACATCCTATTTGACATGATTAAGCTTAATTGTATTCCCAAGGTATGTAAAGAGACCATTTCATGTCATAAGCAGCACTGCACGCACAAAGGCCTAGAGTGGTTTCCTGCTGGCAGTCAAGTCATAGGACAACTCAGAAGTATGCTTGCTGATCAGTGACAGAGGGTAAAACAACAGAGTAACTGAATCATGGGGTTTGGCAAACAATTGCAAATAGCAAATGTGTGACAACAAAAGGTAAGAGGGGGATCTGGCAGACAGTAGCACATAATAAAAGATAAAAGAATTGTGGATAACTGTGGGAAATGGACTGACACATGATGGTAAGCATCTGTAGCATCTGGTATTTTCTTCATCAAATGTCAGAAGCTGGTGGAGAGCATACCAAGAGGCATGGCTGTAGGCATCATAAACAATGGTTATGCAATAAAGTACTAACTCCTGTGTGTATCGTGTGACTAAAACAGACAGAAAAGAAAACATGGACTCCCTGAAAGCACTGTTTTTGGCAGTACAGTGCCATAGCTATTGATTTAAAAATGTAAGTGATTTTGGTTATTATCATGAAAACCATGAAAAATGGTTTGATATCGGCTCTTAAATTAAACTCTTATGAAATATTTTTGTTATCATTATATTTGTCCAAACAAATGTATATTTAATTGTACCAGGCATTAAAATGGATAAGAAATTGAAGAAAACAAGGGTGGTCTAATAATTTTTTCCATGACTGTATATACTCGTGTGCATCTAGAAACTATTGCAACAGATGAAAATTAAATTACAATTGAAAAGACATTGAATAAAATTAGGGCTCTCACTGTGCAAACTGACGTTGAATAAAATCGCGTTATTTGATGCATTACTAACATTTCATTCACAGTCGATGAAAGCAAATGGACTGGTGATAATGTAAAGCACGGAGCAGGGTCCAGTGATGCAGTCATGAGGACAGCTGCTCAGTTTGTGGCAGAACAGACAGTTTGTAGCAGCGTTTGGCCGGTGGAGGTCACTGTCAGCCAGGCTCAGCCCTCCTGCTCACCGAAAGTGAACCATAAACAGCCTGATGAATAAAATCCATCAGTGTACCACGTCTTACGCTCACCGCATTTCCTGGTTAGTAGGGCAGGTAAATGAACGGAATCAGGCTCAACACACGTTCATGTAATAAGTGGATATTTGACAGTGCATTTTCCCGTTTCCTCTCGGAGGTCTGGTAACCCAGACCAAAGGCTCAGCTCCTCAGTAGGGGCAGCTCCTGCTGCCGGTTAGCCAGATGATCCCGGTAAACAGCTCCTGACAGGCTACTGTAGGTGTCTGCCACTGCTATGCCAAAGCCTGGATGACCCAAGGGACTCATTGTTAACAGGTAAAAACACCCGTCTTACGTGTCGTTGCTTGTGTGTGCAGATTCCCAGCCTTGAGTTACTAGCTGCCATGCTAACATGTTTAAAAAGCTAACGCTAACGTTGGACATCGCAGTGGCGACTGCTGTCCCGAGCGGAGCTAATGCTAGCTGCTAGGCTACAGTTTACATCACGGTACTGTTGTTTTAAGCTAGCTGGTTAATTAGAAAAATTCAGGTCTCTGTTTCTGACAGGCAGTCCAACTCAAAGCCTGAGCAGAGAATAGTCACCGCTAGTTAGCTATTAATGCAGCCAAATAAATCCTAATCCTTTGTCCCACCTGTCTTGTTAGCGATGGGATCAATAAACGATATTAATGAAATCGCCACTGCAGTCTGTTTAAAAAAAATGTGAATTTAAATGTTGACAAATTTTCTGCGCGTTCCTTGTCGAACACGATAAAATACTTCAGTGATTTCAAGCTGCCTTTCAAAACACAAAGTGGGACATCGTAGACAATAGACCCCCTCAGTCCCACATACTGTTAGCTACATTTCCAGTGATTGAGCAGTTTCATAGAAAACAATACAAACAAACACAGGTCAGTCAGTCATTTTCCGGATGTATCTAAACACCCTAAAAATTCCCTAAAAGTACTGAATTGTGTGCTTCTGGTGTATGACTTTATAGATGATGTTACCAACTATCTAATGTGAAGAGACTTGTGCTAGCACAGTTTTTTGGTCATTTAGGGGACCACCATTTAAAATAGTCAAGAAGAATTATTCTTGACTCTACAGACACTACAGCCACAGTTTATTAATGATTTCAACAACGAAAATTCTGTCCATGTGTAATAATGATTTATCTAGCTACAGTGACTTTTGACTAATGACTAATTAAATGTGTTTATTGTAACTCCACTACTCATTGTCCTATTGTGGTAGTTAATTTGATGGGCAGAGAGGTCACATAATACACTGCCTGCCCAAAAAAAGTCGCCTCCTAGATTTAACTAAGCAAATTGGTAAGAGCCTTTCATTGGATAATTACTGCAGTGATGAATATGTTTCAACTGGCAACAACTTATTTAACCCAAGCTGATACAGTGGAAGGGTTTTCATTTCGTAAACATCTGTGTTGGAAGACATATCCTGTGGTCATGGAAAGGATGTTAATCAGTCTCAGAAGGGTCAAATTGTTGGCCTGCTGCAAGCAAAGAAAACAACTAAGGAGATTTCTGAAAGTACTAAAATTGGGTTTGGAACTGTTCAATGCATTATTAAAACCTGAAGGATAGTGGTGATCCATCATCTTCGAGGAACAAATGTGGTCGGAACAAATGTGGTCTGAACAAACTCTTAGATGATCATAGGAAATCAACAGTAGAACTCATGGCTATGTTTAATAGTGAAAATAAGAGCATTTCCACATGCACAATATGAAGGGAACTCAGAAGATTGGGACTAAACAGCTGTGTAACTCTAAGAAAACCACTAATCAGCGAGACTAATCAGAAAAAAAGGCTTCAATTTTCTAGGTAGCTTAAAATTAGACTCTAGAGCAGGGGTCGGCAACCTTTAACACTCAAAGAGCCATTTCGACCCGTTTCCCACAGAAAAGAAAACACTGGGAGCCGCAAAATCCTTTTGGCATTTAAAATGAAGACAACACTGCATATATCACTTTTTTTTAACCTCTATGCCCTTGTTAATCAGTCGTGATTAATTAATTACAAAGCCTCTAATTAGATAGATTCATTTTTTAAATTGTGTCCTACCACCAATATTTATCTTACTTGGTTAATGTCATTTTTGCTCCTGGACCTCATATGTTACCTAATGTTAGCTGAAAATCAATAATTTGCGAATGTCTATTTAACTTGTAAAATCTATTTATCTTAAGCTAATAACTTTTCTCCGGTAAGTCACTACCCTATTTTCCAAGACGACACTCCTCTGACTCTCTGACCTGCTGCCTGGATGCTGGACGTGTTGTTGCGAGTATTGTGTATAGACCTTTTCGCAATGACGTCAGAGTCTGGGACACGTGACCATACCTTCCTTAGCAACGCACGCCGCCATTAAAAGAGGGGGCAACAAAGTCATTAGCAACCGCGATTTGACTGCCGAAACCGCGCAGTTTTGACCCGGAGAAAAATGTCTGCTGATTATTTCGGAAATCTTGAGCCAAAAGCCAAGCTACGGTATCAAGAAAAATTAGAACTGGTTGGTTTGCAGTCATGTCCGTACCAAATTCCTCTGGTTTCATGGGAAAACGACCGTACTACGTGGCCAGATCTTCAATGGCACTCCATTTACGAGTACCTTATCAACAGCCCAGGCATCCACACAATGGAGAAGATGAAGACTTATAAAAGCCTGGACTCATACGTTTTCTTTGAGGTATGCTTATATTTATATGTTTTTGTGCATACAGGTCAATGTCAGAATGATAAATGCCTTGTAAGATACGGCTACACCAGCTCCGCTATGCTAAGCTAATGTTAAGCTAACGGGGTGAGCCATTACACCTTTTAATTTCAAGTGGAAGTAGTGTATATATTAGTTAGATGTACATTATCAAAACTAAGAGTCAGATACCTGTAAATGAGCTCTACCCACCCGAGGCCCAAGGGTATGAGGTGCTAACAATAATGAGGACAATGCTGCTGATTACAGCATAGTAGTTAGCAGAACGAAAGGGAGGAGAGAAGGGAGACTTGTTTGTTCAGTATTGAGTTTAGGAGTGTTTAAAAAATAGCAGTGTGAGTAGAAAGACCCCTGACTTTTTGTGGGAAGCACAGCTAGCACTAGCCTAAGCTAAGTAGCCAGCCCTCAACATTTCAGATAATTATAGACATCATAAGCTGCAGTCAATTGCAGCCATTTTCAGTACAAAAAATATGACGAGAAATACAGGGAATATTGGACGGGCATCGCGAGGTGCATTTCCTTGAAAACGACCTATTTGTGGAGTATATACCGACTTCAAGACATGTTTTGGACAAAATATGTTACTGGCTTGTTTCGTCTGGAGGTCCAAGGTTGGATTATGGCCGTTTTTTGTGGAATATTTTCATCTGTGTGTAATAATGAACCCGGAAATGTGAGTCGCGCTGTGTACGTTGAAGCTGTGAATAGAGAACGGATGGATGGATATTCGTTGTTTGTCGGACAAATGTGGTTATATTACCCGCTGTGGTAATCACATCTGAAAGTGGTTTATACCGGCGGATTCATGAGAATCTAAGCTTTCCATCGGCGTATAGTGTTTGTATAATCGCGTTTGCAGTTTCAGACTTTTACCAAATTGCTTATGCAGATCTCAAAGTGTACCGCGGGCGGGACACTGAAGCGCAACTGGTTAAGCTTATTAATTAATAATTTCAGAAAATCAGTTAAGGGGTAATAATTTCATGAAACACAACATACCATTGACGAAATGCTGACTGCAAACATGGGACCATTTTGACTGTGGGCTCCATGTGGTTCCATCATTGTTAATCCGCCTCAATGCTTTGTGCCATAAAGTCCTTTTCTGGCCCTTTCCAGTCGGAATTCTGTAAAAGGAAATGTTCTTGTTGCTCCATGAGTGAGAACTACAGCCAAAAACAGCGCAGGTTTTGGGCATATCTGCTTTTGGTTGTTAAAATCGGGTGGGAAAAGTGGGAAAGTACTGGTCGTCAAGGCAAAAGCATACCCCTCTTAAAATGGCGGAATCGCGTTGCTAGGGGTGGTGACCGGCGGTGACGTTCGATGATGACGTTTCGGAAAAAGGTCTATTACCCTATCAAAGAGTAGATACTGAGCAAGACAATTACCCATAGTTTACCTTAGTACTCATGAGTACTTTTGACTCAAAGACAAGACCTGTCTTTCTTGGAGTGGAGCTTTAATATACAGGCTTGTCATTCTTGAGTACAAAGCGATGTGAAACTACAGGCGTTGCTTCTCCATCTTCTCTGGATCATCTTTGCGCTCTCATGTCCCAGGGGAAAACCGCAGCACATCTGGTAATTTCACTATAAAACTCTCTATATTAAAATGCATTGAAACGCGCCTGAAAGGCAGAACAATTTATTTTCCAAAGTTACAGGGAGCCACAACAGAGGGCTGAAAGAGCTGCATGCAGCTCCGGAGCCGCGGGTTGCCGACCCCTGCTCTAGAGCAATGAAAGAAGGTCATGTTATCTGATGAGTCTAGATTTACCCTGTTCCAAAATGATGGGCACATCAGGGTAAGAAGAGAGGTGGATGAAATGATGCACTCATTATATCTAGTGCCTACAAACCTGTAGGGGTGTGGGTTGTGATCTGGTGTTGGTCAGGTTCAGCAACATTATGTTCCCAAGAAAGAGGTCAGCTGACTACCTGAACATACTGAATGACCAGGTCTTTCCATCAATGCCAGAAACCTGGGTGTCATGATTGATGACCAGCTGACCTTTAAGGTTCACGTGGCCTCAGTTTCTCGATCTTGTCGTTATGCCCTCTACAACATCAGGAAGACCAGACCCTTCCTGACCCAACAGGCCACACAACTTCTGGTTCAGGCTCTTGTGATGTCACGCATTGACTACTGCAACTCTCTTCTGGGAGGTCTCCCTGCATGTACAGTCAAACCTCTACAGATGATCCAGAATGCAGCCGCACGTCTGGTCTTCAACCAGCCCAAAAGAGCTCATGTCACTCCCCTGTTCATCTCCCTTCACTGGCTTCCAGTTGCAGCCAGAATCAAATTCAAAACTCTCCTCCTAGCTTACAAAACATTTACAAGAACGGCCCCAGCCTACCTGGATTCCCTGATCCGGGTCTACTCCCCTTCACGTCCACTTCGCTCTGCGTGTGAGAGACGCCTGATGCTTCCAGCCCAGCACGGCTCGAAATCTCTAACCAGACTCTTCTCCTCTGTTGTTCCCAAATGGTGGAACAAACTACCAAACTCTGTGCGTTCTGCTGAGTGCGTTCCCTTTCTACTGGGGGGTGGGGGTTGGCACTTCGTCTGCAACTTGATGGCAACACCTTTGACTGAATTGTTGCTTGTGTTGTACGTCGCTTTGGACAAAAGCGTCTGCTAAATGAAATTGTAGAATTGTAGATAAATGGAATTTTTCTTCCCTGGTGGCATGAGCATGTTCCAAGATGACAATGTCAGGATTTATGGGGCTCACATTGAGAATGAGTGGATCAGGGAGCATAAGACATCATTTTCACACATGGATTGTCCTCCACAGAGTCCAGACCTCAGCCCCATTGAGAATCTTTGGGATGTGCTGGAGAAGACATTGTGCAGCGGTCCGACTCTCCCATCATTCAAATAATTTATCTGTTTGTGGCTTCTTGTACCCACTGTATCAATTGAGTTTTCAACAAAGATTTTTACTTGGAAATGTGCCTGGAAGAGTCTTGTATTTTGTTAGCATTTCATTGTTTTGTGTTAAAGCCCACTTTGGTTCAACCATGCGCTTCTGCTTTCACATCTGGCTGTGTGACTGAGATCAGATTGAAGGAAGTTACTGTATTTATAGGCCAAAGGTGGCCAAGTATTAAGTTTCTGATTTCCTTTTAGCATTCAGTCTCAATCAGAGGAGCTCCTGGATAGTTGGAATACATGTTCAGACTGCATCATGTGTGTGCCCTGAGGAGAAGTATGTGAAGCGTTGGTCACATACACATACTGAGAGTCCTCTTTATGGTGCTTTTTTTAACTGGCCTCTGAAAGATTTTTCATTGATCCAGAGAAACCAAGAGAAAGCGTTGTCCTCTGTCTTGTCTGCCAGCATATCTGATCTTCCTAGTCTTTTGCTACTGTATTGTCTTTTTGGCACTCTTCTGGTTAGTCATAGACCTTATCAGTCTCTGGTTTGTGATTTCACGAGCAGTGTGTCGCTTAATTTTAAAATCAGTTTGTGCTTTGATTTCAATTTTCTGACTTGCTATATGTGTACTGCAGGAAATCCAAATAAATCACATCCTGATATGGCACTGCTTTGATGTGAGAGACTGGTTTCAGTAAGCCATAAGATTGTCCTTTAAATGAGGCATCATTAGCCTAGAATTTATTGATCATTTTCCTATGTCATGCATTGTGTTTGTGAGGGAAAGTGGCATGAGAAGAACATCTTCCGCCTCTAGACTGACCAATGAAGGCATCATAGAAATTGACTTTATACCAAAACCAGCATACCAAATTGCATTAAGCTGCGCACTTGTGTAGCTTAGTGCAATAAATAGCTAAGTGAGTGTAAACAATAACAAATGCTATATAGTGCTGGATAATGTGTACCGCCACCTGCTTGGAGACATGGAGAAAACTCACACATACACAGGGAAACATGCAAACTCCATGCAGAAAGATCCCAGGAATGCGGCGACGTGAACCAGGGATCTTCTAGCGGCATGGCGAAAGTGCTAAACACCAAGCCACTGTGCAGCCTATATTTTGATGCAAATAAACTTTTTTTTAAGCCAGTTGTGCTTGTGT
The DNA here is from genome assembly GCF_021347895.1 of Acanthochromis polyacanthus. Lineage (NCBI taxonomy): Eukaryota > Metazoa > Chordata > Actinopteri > Pomacentridae > Acanthochromis > Acanthochromis polyacanthus. The sequence continues at coordinate 24,524,790 of NC_067120.1, forward strand.
CAGCTTCTAGATGAGGCAATAAGTTACTTTTCTTTCTCATATATGATATGAAACTTAAAATCATTTCATTTTGGACCATACGCCATCGAGATAATAGCTGGCAGATTATTGAATTATAAAAAGATATAGTTTATACAGTTGTAGTCATCACATTTTCTCCTGTCCTGTTACATATTTCTAGCACCAAGCTTTAAGCTTTTTGCCATTGAGTTTGTTTGTACATTTTCACCATTTTCTGCCTTTATATGGATTAATACAACAAGGGTTCCAATTGGAATCAAAGTAGTGACATTGTGATTACATATTCAACCTGTACACCATCAGGATGTCCTAGATTTTTCTTCTCCAAGTTGTAATAGATTGTAAATCAGAGTGCTGACAAAAAAAAAAAAGATTGTAAATCAGAGTGCTTTCGTTTAAGCCCTGCTGTGATCAGGATATATTAGAGTTGAACTTTAATCTCATTCTTTGTGGTTGTTTGTTCTGCTTTTGAAGTAATTCCACTTCAGCCTTAGGCTAAGACATCAGTTAAATGACTGTAATCTGAGGTGTGTAGAGTAACACTGTGTGTCGGGCCTGAAGGGATGGACATTCCTCTGTGCCACTGAATGCTGTTTGCTTTAAGCCTGTGAGGTCACGAGAAGCATGAGGGTCACGTGACTCATTCCTCAGTTTCTTCCCAGCTGAGCCGCCTGTCATGGGGCTTCTCCAGCGGGGATAGCATTGTATCTGCTCCACTAAAGTGGTGCCCAGTTTGTGAGCACTGGAGCTGAGGGAGGATGAAGCTGATGTCAGAGGAGGGCGATGAGGTGAGTCTATGAGCTGCCAGATACAGAGATTACAGCTTAAGAATGGTTAGTTAATAATGAGGTTCGGTTTGTGTTTAGACTTGGGTCACTGGAGCACACGGACAGCATAGACAGCAGATCTTTTTACTGATGTGAATGCAAGAAGAAATATTTTTATGTCATTCTTATTTTCGCTCTTTTATGATCAGAGCTGTTGATTTGCACATTATCCTTTACTGTTTTTTTGCTGCTTGCTACCTAAATGAAGCCTTTTTAAATTAAAATTGGTGAATTCAGAGTAAGTTTTGTTGGTTGACGATTGCATGAGATGTAAAGGACAAAGTGTTAAAATGTGTGATTTTAGTTTTTTAGCCGTACCAGCAGCGTTGCTCTGGGCATTGCAGTTTTGGGACAGCCAGTCAATCGTTGAGTTTGGGTCATACTCATATGCTTCTAATAGAAAATCTGGGACAAACTAAAGTGCTTTTTTAGACATGGGAAGTCATTGCTGCTTAATCAGTCTGTTGAAGTGACAGCAATCTGTCATTCAGGCATAGGTTGATTTTACATTCATGTTCCTCTCATAGCTTTGTTCACTTTATTCATTCCCTTCGGGATTGATTCATTCCCTTCGGGGATGAATAAAGTTATTCTATTCTAACTTCTCTCACGCATACTCACCACAGTGACAGAGAGAGTCATGATAAATGTGCAAAAATTGTCATACACTTGAAATTGTTTAGTACATCAATTAATATAATATGCATAATAAGGCACTAGCAAACAAAATAATCTAAACTAATATCAAGTTGTATAATAGTCCAAGTAACAGTCTAGTTTATTTCTGATTCCCTGAACACTAATGATTGTGTCCGTGAGTGATGATATCAATTACTACTTTGCCAACAGTAAAATATCCCGACAGCTGTGCTGGAGCTCAGACCTCAACCTGAGGATGGTTGCTGTGTACAGTTGATAAATTGTAATCAGTTGTGCCAATAATAAAACCACAATGTGAGGAACAACCTCCTTAAATAGCACTCATTTTTGACAGTTTGGTCAGTGTTTGTGCAATACTTTTGTCGCTGAAATAGAAAATGCTCTTTTAGGATGCATTTTTACATAGAATCTTTTTACACAAAGGGACTTTTGTAATGTTGAATACAATCTTTGATTTTTTCCCCTTATGGTTATTGTGCTCAGTCATGTTATATACTCTCTGCCCTTTTAAGGCTATGCCAGAGATCTAAGCTCCTGTTAATAACCTGGATACATTGATCAAAACCTGGACATTCATTGCATTATGACTGTCGTTTTGTCTTTGTCTTGATCTTGGTAAGATTATAGATTTATGGACGTTTCAGTTTGTAGTTGATGTGAAGCTGTAAGGAAAGTGAATGAGAATGTCTTTTGTGATATTTTTGGACCAATATAATTGCAGAATTGTGGAGAACATCTTCCCCAAATTGCTTCAATTAACTCAGATTGTATAGTTTGGACTTACTTATTTGTTAATGTGACAAGGATGCTTCTTTAGACATGACTTTGATACTTTAAGATGCTGTCAGATTAGTAGAACGAAGTCCATATCTGGAAGAGGCTTATTGTTCATGGTTCCCAGCAGATGATCCTTTTATTTTTTCTTTAGGGTGGTTTTGTGGTTTTCATTAAAATGTCTCAAGAAGTGCTGGATTATTGTGGAATTCGGTTCAGATATTGGTAGGACATTGATTATTGTCAGACTTTTTATACGGTGTTTGATCTGTTAGTTAAACACATAAAGGACAGAATGGCAGCTGTTCGTTCTTTCTTTCTGTGCCAGTTAGCAAATGTTAGCATGCTAACGAGCCGAACGAAAGAGCTCACAGTGACGATGCAAACATATCAGTGTTTAGCAGACATAATGTTTATGATGTCAGCTTTGTCGGTATAGTGAAGTACTCTGTTTTTGAACCTATGGTGGGATCGCATTTTTTATAGATTGCATTTGACCTATAAGATGTCTCCGAAAAAAAAAAAGCCAGACAATAACAAATGTGTCTATTTTTTCCTTTCCATTTTTTTCTTCTTGGAACAAAGGAGCTGTGTTCTCAGGGTGAGCATTTTGAGCTCATCCTGGAGCCAGTGACATCTGACCATCACACATTTCCTGTCTCAAGTAGAGAAATCACAATCCTATAGTCATTTTTTAACAGTCCACTCTCAGAACAGCCCTGAGTAAGGAGCTCGAGAACAGATAAATGTGTATTTATTAAAATAATAGTGGACCAATACAATGAAGGTAAGAAAGTTTGTGCTGCTGGCAAAGACAGATTTAAAAGAATTCCCGTTTCACCTTAGGCTGCACAGTGACACAGTGGTTAGCACTTGTTGCTAGAATATCCCCGGTTCACGTCCCCACCTTCCTGGGGTCTTTGTGCATGGAATTTGCATGTTCTCCCTGTGCATGTGTGGGTTTTCTCTGGGTACTCAAGCTTCCTTCCACAGTCCAAAAATATGCTGAGGTTAATTGGTAAAACTAAATTGTCCATAGGTGTCAATGTGAGTGTGATTGTTTGTATCTATGCATAGGTCTGTGATAGACTGCTGACCTGTTCAGGGTGTCCCCTGCCTTCCCTAAATCAGCTGGGATAGACTCCAGCCCCCATGACCCTATTGAGGATTAAGGGGTGTGTCGATAATGGATGATGTTTCACGTTTTTTTATGCAACATGATCCCAATAAACATGACAAAGAAATGGCAAAGTATCTGCTGAATGTTTCTCTTGTCATTCACAGCTGGAGAGACTATAGAGGGTTAAAGTGTTAAATCTTCTTACAAATAACAGACTTCAAATCTGAAGGAGTGGAACTCTGCAGATTGAGAGAATGTTTATGGAAAAATAAACCCTCTGAGCACAACTTTGGGAACCAGTGAAAGGGACTTTTTGCCTGGTGGCATCAAAGACTGATAATGAGCCTGTATTGAGGCCTTGTCCTAAGATTCAAATTGGGAGACATTAAGAAATCAGAAGATCTGTTTTAGAGATTTCTTTTCAGTTATTGTAAATCAGTTTTTGATAAACTGTAAGTATTTTCACATGCTTTCGCTTGGAAACTCAGCAATCGCTGTCATCGTCTATCAATTACTATTTATTTATAGTTGGAACAGCAGATGTTGTCAGCAGTTCCTGTTTTTTAGCTGTTGCAATAGCATGCTTGTCAGCATAGCTGTGCATGTTGCCAACCTTCAAAACTCACTTTAAACAGTTGTTGAAAGTGAACCAGTCTTGTGACCATTGAGCTGCTGTAATCCGGCATATTTACGTGTGTTGCTGTCTAAATAGACGTTCATTAATGTGCACTGTCCCTATCAAATAAATCAATAAATGGTCAGTTAGTCCACCAATTCAGTGTAGATGGAAATATCTGAACAACTCTTCAACCGATCAATATTCGCATCCTCTGTCTGGTTCATGGGTTGCAGACAGACTGAGCTTCAAAACTGCTCTGCAGGAAACCTGTGTGGGACGTAATGGAGGTTTCATCTGTCTTTGTATGCAGTCATTATCTGCTTTCCACTACAGAATTCCCGAAAAATACTTGGCATGTCCCAGTATAGAGTGTAAACAACGCTGAGCCACTGATAGGACACAGACAAAAAAAGAAAGCTCAATTTGCATTACAGATTGTGATGGTCAAACATTGAGGTGCATTATTATGACAAAGTATGACCCAGAAACAGTCTGTACTGTGTGAGTGCAGCTGTACTACAAACTTAAAATAAAAGGAAAAATGATGTGATGTTGAGGACAGCCATGATAGTGAATATTCCTGACAATGATGTATGCACATCTGGAATTTGTCACATATACACTACCATTCAAAAGTTTGTGTTCACCCAGACAATTTAATGTTTTCCATTAAAACTCACACTTTTATTCATGTGCTAACATAATCGCACAAGGGTTTTCTAATCATCAATTAGCCTTCCAACACCATTAGCTAACACAATGTAGCATTAGAACACAGGAGTGATGGTTGCTGGAAATGGAATAATCATTCACCGCATTAACAATGTCTAGACTGTATTTGTGGTTAATTAAATTTTATCTGCACTGAAAACAGTTTTCTTTCAAAAAATAAGGACATTTTTAAGTGACTCCGAACTTTTGAATGGTATTGTGATACCTCTATAGTAACGCTGTAAAAGCAAAACTTTTGATACTTTATCAAAGGGTTTCCTTGCCTGGTGCATCTTTAAATGTTTCACCGAAATATCCCGAAGAACTTAGTTTGTTCATATCTCATCAGAAATAATTTACAGCATCGAATAAGCTGAAGATGTATTTAGATACACTTAGGTGTGCACTCCACCTGCAGCTGACACAGCAAACCACTTGTTCCCTCACCTCCTCTCCCACATTTTGAAGCTATGTTCAGTCATGCTAATCATTCTTCTCACCATCTTCTTCCTCTCCAGAATCCTGATCTGCTGCTCCTTATGGCTGTATATGATGAGAACATCCTGAAAAATCCTTTCTACTTGGCATTAGAGAAGCAGAGACCGGACCTCTGTAGCCGAGTGGCTGAGCTCCACGGCATTGTGAGTTACACCTGCTTTTTCCCTTTTAGTTGGCTAGACTTCAAAACTTGTTCATTTGTTACATACTGCCAGGATGTCTGAACACTGTTGGTGGAAAAAGAATGCGCTTGATGCAGAGTTGCAAATGTGTTAGTATACCTATGGTGAGGCTGATAGTGAACAGCTAATTTCTGTGATTGCATTCTCAAAGATAAAGATGAATCAAGAGCATGTTCTCTCTATATTTTGCTTTTTCTCTGCTGTCACAGTTCTGGTCATTGCTTATCTGTTATCAAGTGTGTTTTTGTCTGTCAATTTTTACTTTTGTGTATGTTTCTTGACAATCTGAATACTGCCGTGTGTCTGTGTGATCATCTAACGGAGCTGAATTCAAAAATTGGCTTCCAGAAAAAAAATTTCCAGTTAGATAGAATTCCAGCAGTCTTGGTTACATAAGTAGGGAGTATCTGGGTAACGGAAAACATTGCAAAGCAAAAGCTTCATGGCTATTAAGAAAAACATCGGGTTCTTTCTGAAGACAGTGTAGGCAGTGTCATTATTCTGACTGAAAGGTATTCAAGAAGCATACTGGGATGACACGACAGAGGAAAAATACAACAGTACACTGGAACCTGGAACATTCATCTGTAAACTGACCGCAAGTAGCTGTCAGTTTCCCTTCCAGCAAAACTCCACAGCTGATTTCACAGCCCACTTCCTCCTAAAAAATATTTTAAACCATTACACTATTGAAACAAGCCCTGCTGCATTTTCAAGTAAAGCTGTTTTCTGTCCTAATAGCAAGGCGAACTGTGTCCATCAACAAGGGTTTTTGTTTTTGTGTTTTTTTTTTTTTTGGTGTAGCGCTCATAACTTTTCCCTTCTTTTTAGATCACACTTTTTCGCATTACAATTCTCTGATTAGATTTACTGAATTAAAGTAATCAAATTAACATACACTACTGTTCAAAAGTTTAGGGCCACCCAGACAATTTTATGTTTTCCATGAAAACTCAAACTTTTATTCATTTGCTCACATAATTGCACAAGGGTTTTTCTAATCATCAATTGAGTCATTCCATGTCAATTCAACAAATGCTTGTTGCACCACTTTCTCAGATCCTCCCAAAATTTTTTTTGGGCTTTATTTGGGTAATTTTATGAACAAATGCAAAGTATTATGGTTATAAACATACAGTATAAGCAGTAATGATCTAATCTAATACCCATAGTCAGTCCAAACTTAATCCTCGCCTATGATTTTAGGGTTTTAAACTACTAAAAAAAGCAATTTATACTCCTTTTACATGGTCAGAATTTTTTCCCCTTCCAAAACTTTTACCCTTCTGGTGAGAAAAGTATAGAAATGAATGAAAATAAAAAAATACTGGACTGTGGAATTTCCCAAAATATCCTTATTATTTCATGGGCGACTTTATTTTGGGTTTTTCATGCCTCTATTTTAGGACTTATTCTTGTGAAAAGACATTGAAAGAATGAATTTTCTTCTTTACTAATGAAAGTTGCATAAGGTAAAAGTTTTAAAACATTAAAATAAAGCTTATTTATTGATTTATAGGCTGTTGAACTCAGGTGTAGACCCAAAATAGCCTAACTTTAGGCATTAAAAAGTGCATGTGGGATACATGGTACGCGGTTCAAATTTTTTTGGAGGAACTAGTATGTGTGAAGTATGTGTGAACTTACTTTCATATTTGTTTCTTGTGCCAAAGATGAGCAACTGCTGAATCAATTTACTATACATTTTGATCCTCGTTTTTGTTTTTAGGAACCATTTACATGACCAACTAAAGATGAAAGATGAATCTGAAGCATCAGCATCGTAGTATAAGTTACAAAGGGCATATCTGAAGTTAATTATTATATAGACATTGTTTTTTCTTTCATACAGTAACTGAATAAGAAGAAATGGCATCACTCCCAGACTGCATTCTCAGGACAGCCTCGGTATCGTATTTGACTTATCAGCTGAATTTGAAGATTTGCAAGTGAAATTCATGCACCCAAAAGGTCCCAGCAAGAAGTTCACATGGCCTAGAAAGGATGACGTAGTGTGGGTGCCTACAGCCCACATCCTCTGTCCAATCACTGCTCCTTCAACACGCCGTGGTGGACAGTACCACATATCTGGTGCAGATGATGGCCTGATTTCAGAGAAATTCAAGCAGTTCAAAGGACAGAAATAGTGGTGTGATAAGTTGGGGACAAATTACATGTTTTACATGGGACCTAAGGCAATATAACTCATTTTAACTGCAATATATTAGTTAGAATTCCTAAAAAAACGCCTATAAAACATAGTGCATTTCTTGGTTAAATTGGCCATGAAGGATTCAAGAAACAATGTTGATACTTCAGATATCAATTATTCGGATGTTTATTGTTATACAGACAAAGTTTCATGTTTCTACTCCATGTCCCACATTGGTTTCTGTGCCAATATATGTATGGTGTTTTTCAGTCTGTTTCATAAATAGGCATCGTTTTGAGGTCTAAGGAGACTAGCTAGCTCTTGGATATTTTTAGGTTAGAGAGAACTTTTAAGGTACTTTGAGATTTTTATAACATATGAACCTTGTTACTTATTAAAATTTGTGAAAAAAATGCCTAAATTCTTGAAAAATGCCATTTTCGCCAAATTTTTAAATTGCCCTGTACCACAGAGAAATGGGTATATTCATTCCAAATTTTTTTTCCTGCTCTATTGTTAAGGTGTTTGAACCCTTCAGATCACTTGTAAGTCTATATCATCAGTCAGTTCCCAGTATTATCTTCCTAAATCAAGCCTTTCTACCTAACATATCAATTTCCGAGTGGAAAAATAGGGATTTAAATATTTTATAACTTAGCAAATAGCAATCATATGATGTTAAAACTTTGCAAGTAATCTATTCTTATGTTGGGATAGTTAAAAAAAAAGTTTGGAGATGATCAGAGGAGGTCATGCAACAAAATTTCCTCAGATTTGTTGAAATGAGATGGAATGACTCAATTAGCCTTTCAGCACAATTAGCTAAAATAATGTAACATTAGAACACAGGAGTGATGGTTGCTGGAAATGGGCCTCTGTACCCCTATGTAGATATTCTATTAAAAATCAGCAGTTCCATCTATAATAGTGATTTGCTACATAAACAATGACTAGACTGTATTTATGATTAATTTAATGTTATCTTCATTAGAAAAACTGATTTTCTTTCCAAAATAAGGACATTTCTAAGTGACCTCAAACTTTTCAATGATAGTGTAAGTATTAGAGGAAAGTTAGTTTGACTTTGGTCAGAATGTCTTTATGATTAACTGAAACAGGAAGTGCAATCCAAGGAAAGACGGCAAATATCACATGATCTAAATAACTGCTAGATAACTCTTTAAAACTTATTCAGGGGCATCCCGGTAGCTAAACTGGTTGAGTGTGGGACCCATAAACAGGAGCTGTAGTCCCTGACACTGCAGTCATGAGTCCAGCCCATTTGCTGCATGTCTTTCCCCCACTCTCTTCTCCCCATGTTTCCTGTCTCTCTCTCCACTTATAACTATAATGAAAGCTAAAAAGCTCCCAAAAAATAACTTTAAAAAAAACCCCAAAACTTATTTTTGCTTGGCAAGATGAGTGTCAGGAAACAGCCGATGAGAATCAGATGTTTGAACACAGGCCAGCAGAAGGTCTGAATCATCAGAACTCCTCTGGAAACTCAGATGATCTGAACACAGTCAAAACATGAACAGAGCAGAAAAATGTATCTAATTTCAATAGAACTACTAATAGATGTTTGACAGCAGACCCCACTGACCTGAAAAACAAGATCGACAAGACACAATACCAACATCAGGAGTTTACAGGCTCTTCAGCCTTGTGACAACATTCTTAGATCCTTAGTCTTCAAATGGCCCAAATCTTGTTTATTGCCATGTTAATGTTTGACTTCATGTGAAAGTAGCACAAACTACATCAAATTTCAAAATTAGAAAACTGATTTTACAGTTTATTACAAGTAACCCGCATATGGAGGGTTTAAAACCAACAACCTGCAAAGTCTGCATTATATTCTACACAATACTGTGACACTGAAAGCATCTTGCAGGATAAATCCTACCCACAACTTCACTGAATTTGTTTTTTTTTCTGGAGCTTTCAAGTATATCATGATCTTCATCGGTAGATGGAACATGCCCCATCCAGGATTGCATTTTGGTTTTTATGAGAAATGTGCAGATTTAGCATTGCACTCCTCTAACATTAAATGTGATACAGGAGGACCAGACATATTGTGTTTATGACTCTACATATTGTTGCACCCTGTCAAAACCTGTCAGACTACCAACTTATTAGTGTTTGAAAGTGTAAATGTTAAACCTTGGGTATATAATGCGTTCTTTTCTATTCTTAGGATACACTTTCATACGCTGATCAGCCACAGCATCAATACAACCTGTCTAATAATATGTAGGATGCTTCTTGTGGTGCTAAAAACAAAAAGGGAATCCTGTCTGCAGCAATATTTGGGCAGATGGTACACGTCACAGTAACAACCACATGAATGCAGGAGCCAACATTTTCCAGCAGCCATACACTTGACCTGTCAGCTGTTTTAATATTATACATACTTTATGGAATATGTCTGACCACAGGATAAAATACTTTTTATTGACGTATTAATTTAGAACAAAAAACTATAAAATTAGTGGGTTTTGAAGAAGTGATGAACTAGCACTGCACTTTGAACATTTTTCAAAGCATGAACTTAGTCTGACCATTTTAAGGAGTCACTTTTTCAACTACAGGATGTCACTACAGTCTGGACACATGTAGGAAATCTCATTAACAAATTTTTTTTGCCTCCAAAGATTGATTATGACTTTGTTGAAAGAAGAAAATGTTGAGCTGATGCTTCTCAGTGGACGTGAAGGATGGACGTATCAAAAGATAGGGTTAGGGAAGTGATTTTTGGGGCTAGCATGAATTTAACTATGATCAAATCTTTAGTTTTGGCTAATACTTTTGGTCGTCCAGAACCGGGTTTGTCCATGACACTACCCGTTTCATTCAACTTTTTAACCTCCTTCACCACTGTGGAAAAGCCAAGTGGATGATGTGCATTATTCATCTGCTATTTTTCCAACTGATATGTCCATTGAGAAGTACCAGTTCAGCTCTTTCTTGTTTCGACAAAGCCATATTTAATTTGTGGAGTCAAAAAAATTATAGTTTATGAGATTTCCTTTGTGTCCAGACTTTAGGGACACCTTGTACTATCCTATAACTATCAATATTTCTACTCACAAACAGTAGTTGGTTTAGTCAAGAGTCCACTCTTTGTGTTATTTTGTGTTTGTCTTTTTTTCTGCTAGCTACCGTCAGGCTTGGTTTGGTGTCTGATGTCCCTGTTGTTCATTGAGATTCACATTAATTTATGTATATATAATTTCTTTGTGTCACTTACCACATGCAGGTTTTGGTGCCTTGTTGTGGAAGTTTGACCGTCAGCAGCTACTCAGACTCTCACTTTGACAGCTATGTCCTGCAAGCTGTGGACAATGGATACCAAAGTGCGGATGGCAAGGTTTGTGTCCTATCTAGCTGCTCTGCTTCATAAACACCATCTCCATCAGAGGCACTTAAAGAAATATACAATTAGTCTTTTGCCTTATGGTATAGCAAGCCATCAGCAAAAAAGATAAACATTTAAGGTCATTAAAGGTGTGACTGTGAACACACTAATATATTAAGAGAAGCACTTACCAGTTTTTAAAACTCATTATTTAAAACAAGGTATTTCTGGTAGCTTTTCCCATACAGCACTTTTAAAACACTTTGAAAAACTGTTACTCCTTAACTAATGTCTGACATATTTTAGGAGTTTAATATCTTTAATCTTCAGGGGTATAGTTTCAAGGAATAAGTTGGCTATATTGAATATTTCTGCCTCAGAGTTCCTTTGTTGTCCAGAAACTTGAAAACCCATTAATCCTTCGATGCACAAAATGAGTCAAAAGTGAACCAAATCCAATGGAACATGGGTATCTCCTGACCCTCGCTGCAGATCAAAGGGTTAATACATACCACTGTTTCACTTAGTAAAATGCTCATTCATTACAATGAACACACACTGGAGTTTATTCTGACCTAATCCCACATATACCGTCCTGCTGCCCTGAATACTACAGCAGAACATGAGGACTAATCTGCCACTGAACATTGTCCCCAGCTAATGCACCTGTTCTCTCCTGTTTTGCTGAAACTACAGTCAGCAGCTGTTTTAGAAAATCACTGACCTTTTTTTGAAAGAAGCTATATATTTGCAAGCTGTATTTCCAGCTTGATGTCTCCAGTAGTAGGAGCCACAGACAGGTTAGGAAAGGCAGTATTGGCAGACAGAATGTCAATACTGAAAACACATTTTTGTGAGATTTGTTGAAAGTCATTCCAAAAAACAACTGCTGATTATCCTTCAAAACATTGAATGTTAGACATTTCATCAAATGAAATCCATCCATCCCTTATCTATACATCGCTTAATCCTCATCAGGGACATGGGCATCTGGAGTCTATCCCAGCTGACCTAGGGTGAAGGCAGGGGACACCCTGGACAGGTCACCAGTCTATCACAGGGCTGCATATAGAGACAAACAATCGCACTCGTATTCAAACCTACGGACAATTTAGACTTACCAATTAACCTGAGTGTGTTTTTGGACTGTGGGAGGAAGCTGGAGTACCCGTAGAAAACCCACGCATGCACAGGGAGAACATGCAAACTCCATGCAGAAAGATTCCGGGAATGCCGGGATGCTAATCGGGGATCTTCTAGCTGTAAAGTGACAGTGCTAACCTCTATGCCACTGTGCAGAAATGATAATGATAGTTTCATTTATCAAATTTTGAGTATGTTACCTTTATTTTGGTTTTACTTTATACCACTATTTGAGGGCGGCTGTGGCTCAGGTGGTAGAGCGGGTTGTCCAATGATCGAAGGGTCGGCGGTTTGATTTCTGCTCTCGCCTAGTCATGTGCCGTTGTGTCCTTGGGCAAGACACTTCACCCGCCTTGCCTCCAGTGCGGCTACTCACACTGGTGTATGGATGTGTGTGAATGTTGGTGGTGGTTGGAGGGGCTGTAGGCGCAGGTTGGCAGCCACGCTTCCCCAGGGCGGCTGTGGCTACAAATGTAGCTTACCACCACCAGAGGTGAGAATGTGTGAGTGAATGAATAATGGATCCATTAAACGCGCTTTGAGTATGCCTAAATAGAAAAGTGCTATATAAATCTAATCCATTATTTTACCTTTATTTTGCAGACTTTTAAATAGACATCCATCTTTTTGTGTATTGCAGGAGGTCAGGATCCAGGACAGGCAGGTGCAGCTGGGATTTGGTTCCCCAAGTCCAGTGTCTGTCCCCATCCTGTTTGAGGAAACTTTCTACAATGACCAAGAGCAGAGCTACAGCATCCTGTGCATCTCCAGGCCCATGGAGGTGGATCCGAGCCCGGCCGAGGTCAGCTCGCCTCCCCCCTACTGCCTGAAAAGCCTGGAGGATGTCAGGGAGTTCCTGGGCCGCCACGCACAGAAACTGGACAAGTTCATCCAGAGCTTCTGTCAGGCCTTCAAAGAGCAAGAGAGGAAGGGACTCCGACACCACATAGTAAAGCAAACTCTTAAACCTTCTTTGCATTAATAACTTTATTGCCAACATTTCTACTTGACTTTTTACAAGAACTTTAAAGAGGATTTAGAGCTGCAGTACTGACAGCTCTCCTGTTTTCTTCTCCTGTTTTCTCTCCTCTCAGGATTCAGTCAACAGTCTATACACTAAATGTCTTCAGTGTTTGCTCAGAGACTCTCGCTTGGTGAGTAGAAGCCAATCTGAAGGACCAGCTGTCAGCCTGTTACAGCGGAGACTGATGATGATGATAATGGAAGAAGTTAAGGTGGAAACTTGAGATACAGAGAGATAACTGGAAACCAGATTTTTGGTACCTGAAACAACATAAATTCAAGGAATATTTAACCCTTTGCGCTTCAGTGCGTAGTAGGTGTACCGCCGGCGGTACACTTACTAATTTGCATAGGAATTTCAAGAATGTCCGACGGCTGCAAACGCGATTATACAAACACTATACGCCGATGGAAAGCTTAGATTCTCATGAATCCGCCGGTATAAACCACTTTCAGATGCAATTACCACAGCGGGTGAGAAAAACGAATATTCATCCATCCGTTCTCTATACACGGCTTCAACGCACACAGCGCGACTCACATTTCCGGGTTCATTATTACACACAGAAAAAAAGATTCCACAAAAAACGGCCATAATCCAACCTTTTACATCCAGACAACACAAGCCAGTAAACTATTTTGTCCAAAACATGTCCTGAAGTCGGTATAAAATCCACGAATCGGTCGTTTTCAAGGAAATGCACCTCGCGATGTGCGTTCAATATTCCCCGTATTTTTCGTATTTTTTTAATTTTAAAAATAGAATATTAGCGATTTTTTTTGTACTGAAAACGGCTGGAATTGACTGAAGCTTAAAGGGTCAAGGAACATTATCTCTCTGACAGCCATTGATTTAAATCTTTAAATGTTATTCATCTATATTTTTTACATAGTGCAAAAGAAATTGAAACCACTTCTTCTCTAATTTACTGTTATTACGGCTCTCTTGCATTGTACATCAGAATAGTAGAAGCCGCTATATGTTCTTGTTCCAAGTATGAACTTGTTTTTCATCACAGGATGGTACAAATGAACAAAAGTCATATGGGGTTATTAACACAGTTATCCAGTTGTGTATCATGTGCTACAGTTAAAGAGATAATTTAGATTTATTGCTATTTGGCATATTTCTCAATAATGAGACTATTGTGCCTCCATGGGTTATGCTAATTTTGGACCAGAAAGAAATGGCACAAAACATGTAAACAGTCACTACAGCATGTAGCTGTTGAATTTGCTCACTTATGTGTGTCTTTCAGTTAGATTTGAAAACAGATGTTTGAATTTCTCCAAAAGCTGGATCAAACACATGCTAGTTGCCTTAGCATACCCCCCCCCAACACACACACACACACACACACACACACACACACACACACACACACACACACACACACACACACACACACACACACACACACACCAGATATTCATTTGGCTCAATCTCTCTAACAGAGCTGAAAAGTGCATAATAGGCATGTCCAATAATAACTACACTACCAGTCAAAAGTTTGGACACACCTTCTCATTTAATGGTTTTTCTTTATTTTCATGACTATTTACATTGTAGATTCTCACTGAAGGCATCAAAACTATGAATGAACACATATGGAATTATGTAGTAAACAAAAAAATGTGAAATAAGTCAAAACATGTTTCATATTTTAGATTGTTCAAAATATTCACCCTTTGCTTTAATTACTGCTTTGCACATTCTGCATTCTCTCCATGAGATTCATGAGGTAGTCACCTGAAATGGTTTTTCCAACAGTCTTGAAGGAGTTTCCAGAGATGCTGAGCACTTGTTGGCCCTTTTGCCTCCACTATGCGGGGCCGTCTCATCCCAAACCATCTGGATTGGGTTTGGGGCAGGGGAGTATGGAGGCCAGGTCATCTGACACAGCACTCCATCACTCTCCTTCTTGGCCAAATGGTCCTTACACAGCCTGGAGGTGTGTTTGGGGTCATTGTCCTGTTGAAAAATAAATGATGGTTCAACTGAACACAAACCGGATGGCATGTCATGTCACTGCAAGATGCTGTTGTAGCCATGCTGGTTCAGTGTGCCTTCAATTCTGAATAACTTCCCAACAGTGTCACCAGCAAAGCACCCCAACACCATCACAGCTCCTCCTCCATGCTTCACGGTGGAACCATGCATCCAGAAACCATCCGTTCACCTTTTCTCAAAGACACACCTGGTGGAAGCAAAGATCTCAAATTTGGACTCATCAGACCAAAGCACAGATTTCCGCTGGGCTAATGTCCATTCCTTGTGTTTCTTGGTCCAAAAAAATCTCTTCTGCTTGTTGATTTTTCTTAGCAGCTATCTGACCATAAAGGCCTGATTGGCACAGTCTCCTTCGAACAGTTGATGTAAAGATGTGTCAGCCACTAGAACTCTGTGTGGCATTTAAATGGGCTCTAATCTGAGGTGCTGTTGTGATTTCTGAGTCTGGTGACTCAGATGAACTTCTCCTCAGCAGCTGAGGTGACTCTTGGTCTTCCTTTAATGGGGCGGTCCTCATTTGAGCCAGTTCATCGTAGCACTTGTTTTTGCGACTGCACTTGTGGATACGTTCAAAGTTTTTTCAATTTTCCGGACTGACTGACCTTCAGTTCTTAAAAGAATGATGGACTTTCTCTTTATTTAGCTCATTGGTTCTTTCCATAATATGGATTCTAACAGTTGTCAAATAAGGCTGTCAGCTGTGTACCAAAATGACTTCTGCACAACACAACTGATGGTCCCAATCCCATTAAGAAGGTAAGAAATTCCACAAATTAACCTTGACAAGGCACACCTGTGAAGTGAAAACCATTTCAGGTGACTACGTCATGAAGCTCACTAAGAGAATGCCAAGAATTTGCAAAGCAGTAATCAAAGCAAAGAGTGGCTACTTTGAGGAATATAAAACATGTTTCGAGTTATTTGACAATTGTTTGTTTGCTACATAATTCCATATATCTTGCTTCATAGTTTTGATGTCTTCAGTGTGTATCTACAATGTAGAAAATAGTAAAAATAAAGAAAAAACATTGAATGGGAAGGTGTGTCCAAACTTTTGACTGGTGGTGTATATTAATGAGGAGTACATCAGGTTGAAATAAACTGAAATTACACATTACTCATAGTGAAAATTGTCACATTTTGCTTCTGACATTTTATTGACAAATAGAGGACATTTTTCCAGTGGCACACCTGTAAATGTTTGGTTTTCGTATGGAGCACTCATGCATCAAATGATTACCCTGCAGAGAAGGAGCAGGTCTAGTCTAATGTTTAGGATAGCTGTGGGACACATTCAAAAGAAATAGAGGGAAATAAATGAAAGCAATGAGTAGCATGTTAGCAGAGCAGCACAAGTTGCAGCAGCTTCATTTATGGCTATACAAGATGTGTCTGGACGCAGTATTGTGGACTGAGATCACATGTTTCAGAAATGCCCAGAGTCATACATATAATCACTGTACAAATACGGCATAGGGGCGGCATGGATCAGTGGGCAGAGTGGCCGTCTTGTAACTGGAAGGTTGCCGGTTCGATCCTCGGCCCGTCGAGCTCATGTCGAGGTGTCCCTGAACAAGACACCGAACCCCTGATTGATCCTTGTGGGTCGTGGTTAGGGCCTTGCATGGCAGCTTCCGCCATCAGTGTGTGCGAATGGGTGAATGTGACGTATCATGTAAAGCGCTTTGGATAAAAGTGCTATATAAATGCAACCATTTACCAAATAGACGAAACACTAAAGTATCCTTTGGCATGTGTTTCTGCTTATGTACAGTGAGTAAAAGATGAGACGTCAAGATGACTGTGTAGACCGATGGATTGATTGAAACAGGAATGTATTCATTCTAGCAGGCGACTGAAAAATGCACCATACCGTCACCCTAAAATAATGAACTGAGAAGTCATGCGTTTTGAATGATGTGATGTCTGCACTGGGATACAAAGACGATGTACATGACTAGTGATGCCAGAGTGCTTTGGTAGACTCTCCGTACTGTCATTACTTAATGTATAACACCCTTGTCTCTGGTCAATTTTCTGACTAATCACAGTAACAGGAGGAGTTAAGCCTCATCCTTTGCAATTACTCACGCATTTCTTTGCATTTACTGACGTGATGATTGTGTTATTTTTCTGCAGAAACTTCTGGCTAAGCAGGAGCTTCAGATGACTCTTCTCAAACAGGCGGTGGAGGTGATGCCACTCTGTTTCTTTTTCAATCAGCTTTATTCTCTAGATTCAGTCAAGAAGCATGTGTTTATGCATTTAAGTTTAAGTTGCTGCTAAAGCACATTTCATGAAAAACATCTCAGAGAGAGGTTACGTAACTATTTCCCTGTAAAGCTGAAAATGAAAGTCTTTGCTGCTATTCTTAAATACATACAAGTCTATAGGTCAGTAGTTGGCTTTCAGTTCTTTGGAATGTAAGCTGTGATGGACAGATGTCAGCAGCAGTGGAGAAGCAAGCCAAACAGGCTGTTTTTGTGCCATATCTATTGCATTATGTTTTCATTGCTCATAAATTTCAAGTGACCAGAAGCATTAGGGAATTAGGATGGATGAAATCAATGTGAGCTTAGGTCAGCTCCCAAAAATCAACATAAAAATGTGTTTATTATTTTTTTATAGTCCTTTTATATCAAGTCAACTAAAAGAGTTGGAATTTATGTCTGGCTTCTGTCTTAAAGTTATTCTTACTTTGCAATATAAATCAAAATGTTTATTTCTTTAGAGCTGCAAAAGCTCCATCATTATGTCACCTAATTCACAATAACCAATTCAAAGCTTTGCAGATATATTTTAAATGTCACCGGGATTGTCTGACACCAATTTTCCAACATTGTTTATCTTCTTGTTTTTCTAGATGTATGTTCATCATGGCATCCATGATTTAATCTTTAACTTTGTGGGAACGCTTGAAGCTAGCCAGGTAGGATTGCACACTGTGATTAAAAAAAAAATGCATGTTATACAAATGAAATGACTGACTTCTGCTAAATTTCTATGCAGGTGTTGCAGCTAGTTGAGTGTACAGCACAGTACAGCACTTGAGTTCTATGAAAACCAAAAAAATCTGCTTGTTATTGATGTTCACCACACTTCTGACTCAGTAACTGGTACAACACCAGAAGCTCTTGGGGGTTGATGCTTTACAATACTGAACAATCATTTTTTTTACTCTTCTAGAGCCCCAAATGTGTCTTGTAGTGCAGCTAAAAGACATCTGCATGCAGCAAGTGAAATACTAACAGAAGCTACTGTAGCAAGACTGCAAAGGCTCTGGAATTCCTGAGCTGATCAAAACTCAGATAAGCTGTCTCTCTCTCCAGCACTGACCAACACCCATCTCTATAGGAGGATTGAGACATTTGTATTTCTGTAGGTTTTCATTCACAGAAGGATGGAGCTCATGTGAACATTTAAACCCCTGGAATAACTTCTTCTTTTTAAAAGACAATGACTTTCAATTATATGCTATGGATGTTTGTTTAATGAACTTTCATGCTAAAATCCCTTTTCAGCTTCAGGAGACCCTCAGCCGGAGATGTCTCTGCATTCCACAGATCAGATAACAAGTCGTAAAACTTTATGGCTGAAGGCTGGAGTCACCCTCTCTCTCTCTTTGACTGAAACAAAGAAACTGGAACTGAACTTAAAAACCTTGCCAAATTAATATTTCTGGAATGTATTTTGTGTTTACAGGATTACCAACGTCAATGGAAATCATTCATCATTAACATATCCGAAAATCAAGATTCTATCTTTCACAGAAGTCTAGATACTAATTTGTGATGTTTAATCATTTCTTCCCCAGGATACTATGATTTTGGACTGAATTCCCTTATTAATCTCTGAATTTCCTCTCCATTTAGGTTGAATGATGACCATTGTATTTACCTGTTACCAAATCTCTGACTTGTTGTTATATTCTCACTGTGATACATATTTTTAATGTCATAAACATAAACATATAGTTATGAATGAAATGATTCACATAATATGAACATATGTATTAATCTACACATTTCACTTTCACACAACTGAATATGGTGGGATAGACAGATCGTGTTTTGCGCGTTTAATGTCATATTTTAATCCATTCTGGATTCCTCTTTCTTCTCTACTTTGTGAGAACAAAGAGATTCCAAATTCCACCAGACTCGCGCCTAAAAGTTCTCTCTCTCCGCCCAGGTCCTCCCCTTAGCTGGACCCACAGATAAAGTCAGCCGTAGCCCACATTCCACTCTCTTACGCCCTTACGACCCTCTCTTCTTACCCCTCTCTTCCTGAGAGGCCAACCAAAGTCTCTCTCATTATTTTCTTACCTAAAGCGCGTTTTTTCTATCTTTGAAATTCCCTCACCATCTAAGTTTGTTAACTATTTATCTTTTAATATTTTTGTAACTTAAGGAGGCATTTTGCTCAATTTTAAACCAACGTTATTCGTTTTAATCTGAAGAACAGATTCAGAACCAGCATTTATTTTTCTTAATTTTGACCGTTTTTCATCAACACCCATTTTCTTGGCTAAAGCCTGAGAACCATCATTTTTAAACACTCAGCTGAGAACTACGGAGACCTGTTGGACCAGGTCTTTGCATAGAACCGATCAACCCGCGGCAGGACATCTAGGCCACCACAACGACGACGCACCGCTCCGAACCCGCAGGTCCAGACCGTGTGCTGCGAATCTGAAGGCCTCGCAAGTCCCAGCCCCATGACGGTTCACTTCAATAACTCCAGCTGAGTTTGCTCTGATTCCATTCTATGGGTGATGTACTAACCGCTTGGTCATTTAATTCACTTCATCAATTTATTCTTTTACAAATCATTAGAATTCTTAATCCAAATTACCGATTACCTCGTCAGGTTAGCTCTGGCTAATCCTCACCATATTTCCTTCTCTCTCGCACCTACTTCCACATCCCTCACACATGCACACACACCACACACACACTCCCACATTCCACGCACACACGTAGTCCTGCACGCACACACACACACACCATATCTACATTGTACATAGTTCACTTGTCATTATTTTCATAGAATAGTTAATAAATACCTCATTATAGACCAAATTACAGTCTTGTGTTTCTTTGTGTAGAATGTGGTCAATTTAAACGAGGATTCAAGACTTTTTGATATGAGATTGATCAAAATTTTTATGAATATTAATAATTTTATTAATGTTAATTAATAAATGTCCTAGCCATTACAATGCTAGGTGGTGCCCCAATTATTGATAACGAGAGCAATAAATCATAACGTAGTACCGCTACACTACAGTATAGAACATCAGACCACTCCAGCATAAATTACTTTATGAGATGAAATGAAGGAGATTTGAAGATTTTCCTTAAATCCATTCATGTTTCTTTTCCCTCAGTGTCTCTTGTTGCTGTGATGAAAACAGCACATAAATGATTAGTGCAGCAGCAGTTGGATGTCAATGTCATTGTAATCGTTGATGTTATAGCAGTTTCACACTCACTTGTCTACTGCTACTCATCAACAGGATGCTGCCTTCAACAAAACTACCAGGAGTCTACAGGAGCTGCAGCAGAAGGACCTGGGAGTCAAACCAGAGTTCTGGTTAGTTCAACACATCACAGCTTCAAAACAAAATAGTGTTACAGTTAGAAAAGAAAAGATGGACACCATAACTCACAATTGTGATTTCTGTATCTTACAATCACAATAAAGAATTTATTAATTATGAAATCTTGATCTCAGTACAACATTATGAACAACAAGAAAAGTACTCAGAGAGCGCAGTACTCAGCCAAAGCTGTTCATTCCCCCAAATGACGTTGTCAGAAATGCAACATTTGTTTACTAGTTATTGATGATCAGAAATCACAGCAACATAGAATGTGGCCGTTTAATATAGATGTACCCACAAACAAAATGACCTTCTGTGAGCACGGGTGTGTGTTATGCATGTGTATGTTATGTAGGGATACCGAATCCTATGACCTAAGTATAGAGCGGGCGGCAGAATTAATGGGACTCGGAAACACCCCCATAATTTAATCAGTTTTTCTTTGTATCATGGATAAGTCCTCATAAGTGTGCAGCGGTGGATTTGTAGTAGGATCATAATTGTGATTGTCAGCAGGCAGCTGATGTAGTGTTCACTTGTCATAGTTACAGTGGCGCCTCACAATAATACAGAAATCTGTAGCCCGTTAAAATTCAGCAGCCCGTATTCGGGCCGTCTTGAGATGTGCAAACGTATTTTGCTAAATTGACCGAAGCTGTAAACTCGATGACAGAAACATTATACACCCATGAAAAGCTTAGATTCTCATGAATCTGCCAGTATGAACTACTTTCAGATGTGATTACCACAGCGGGTAATATAAACACATTTGTCCAACAAACAACAAATAACGTAAACAGCACAACTCACCTTTGAATCCTCAAAACTAGTCACAGATGAAAATATTCCACAAAAAACGGCCATAATCCAACCTTGGACATCCAGACAAAACAAGTCAGTAAAATATTTTGTCCAAAACATGTCTTGAAATGAGTAAACAATCCACAAATAACTAGTTTTCGTGAACGTGCACCTCGCGCTGCGCGTCCCATATTTGGGATAGGCTACAGCACCCCCCGCAACCCTAGTGAGGATAAAGCGGTGTATAGAGAATTGATGGATGGATATTAGCGAACTTCAGTAGAAATTTCAGGCGGAATTGACTGCAGTATATAGGGTTAACAAATTTTTGGATCCAGACTTTAAGCCACATCACTGCCAAAATCTAATCACTTTGTTCTTGTGTCATTTCTGACCTTTCCTGAAAATTTCATCCAAATCTGTAAGTCCGTTTTTGAGTAATGTTGTACACGGGCGTCCAGACAGACAAACCAACACTGATTGTCACATAACTCTGCTGTGTTCCTTGGCAGAATAATAAGGTCCCATTCACTAAATCAATTAATGGAGACAGGGTTGATAGATAGATCAGATTTCGGATGGTTGTTATATTTCTGATTTGTTCCTTGTTTAAAGTTCACGTATGTCAGATTTGCCAACTGTAAGGGAGGTGTAGACAGAGAAATGTGGCAAAAAGAGATGGGTTCATGGAGAAAGAAAATGGGAAGTTCATTTTTATACATGTGCTCATTTCCAGTAATCTGACAGCAACTGAAAGTCAGCTTCATGTGTAATTGAGCACTGCTCACTTTCTTGTAAAAGTAGCAATGCAGTCTTACTGGAGCGGACCTAGGAACACTTTCCATATTGGTTTCAACACGGCACAAGTGTGAACTACATGCAGTCCCATTTATTGACAGGCACAGACAAGCAAGTTGTGTGGAGTGATTTGGGGAAGGCTTTTTTCCACATTTCACCACTAAGTCCATAAAATTTCACAGAAAGCAGAAAACACAAAGTTGCACAACACCTTTCTCATTTACTTTGCTCTAAAATTTCCCATCTATTTCAAACTGGAATGTCCGTTTAAAAAAAAAAAAACTTTTCTGAGCATGTTGTATCTTCTTGTCATAATGCTTTTTCTTTGTTGCTGAAGTGGATTTCTTGTTTGGTTATTGGTTCACAGGTCAAAATTCACAGACAACATTTAGTCACCTTTATGTGTTCGCAATGTTTCAGAAAGCTCTCTGAAAAGGTGTTGCATTGAGCAGCTGTACTGTATATAGAATACATTAAACAACAAATTTAATCCAGAGGATAAATAACAAGCGAACACGGTTGTCTTGAAAAGGTGTGTCAATTTGGTTGGTACTTTAACATTTCATTCAGCTTACAATAAATGCAGTCAGACTCAAATATCAGACTTCAGAGTGACCATGAACACACCATCAGACAGAGCTTTCTAAACAGCCTCCAGCATCCATGCCATCCATGTGGAGGGATTTTTATCAAGTTGTTCTCTTCAAACTTCATTTTACTTATTGTCTGAAGAACGTTTTGGTATTCCTGACCTGTCACCTTTGCTGCTGCTGTTTCTGTAGTATAAACTTGTCACGGGCAAAGCGAGACCTGAGTCAGCTCAACCAGCAGACATCGCCCCTCCTCAAACTGCTGTGCCTGCGCAGAGTCGCCCTGACTGCCACCCAGACCCCCAGACGCACTGGTAAATAGTGTGTGTGTGTGAAACTACACTACTTCATGAGATTATTCTGAGTTGTCTCCACTTGTGTTTATGGTTGTGATGTTTAGATCGAGGTGCAGAACTTTATATTACAGTCAAAACTGAAAGGGAAAATGCCCAGTTCAGAGGGTTAAAAAAGTTCCATGTTCTTTTCTTTACTTTGCTTCATCTAAGGATCAGACAAATAATCTTCAAGATGTTTTGCTGATAAATTTAAGTTGATAAGTTGAAGTTGGTTACTTTAACTAAATACAGCTGTTGAGCCGAGCTTCATTTCTGCCACCATTTAACTGGACTGATGAGTCTGAATTTGAAATATTTGACTCTATCAGAAAACAACAGTGCAGGTTTCTTGCACTGAAAAAAGCTTTAGTCACTTGAAAAAAATCACATTTATATGCAGCGATCTGACACAGTAAGATAAATGTCTTTATCTTCTGTTATTCACACAAGAAAAAACACCTTATTTAATATTAGGACTAGGCACACGTTAGCGCATTAACACCAGCAATTATTTTATCGCTTGTTAATGCAGTTTTTTAAATTGTTATTTTTGTGAAAGTCCGTTGCTCACTGGCTCTGAATACACTGACAGACAAACCATGGTTCACAGGAGGGCTGGACGTTGGTCAGTACGTAGGATGGGCGTCATCACGTCTCACCCAAACTCACAGTAGAGGGAGGCTTCAGCAGACTGGTTGGATGCAGCTTGTGGGAGAAGTAGAGATAAAGTTTAAAGTAAAGTAGTTCGCTATACACTAAATTCTAATTAGTACTGTGAAAGACGTCGGTCTGAGGAACGTTCTTAGGATCGCAAGGAATGACGGCACATATGAGCCTCAAACTGCATCACTAGCAGGCGACCCATACACAGGGGCTATAGTCCCCGATGCATCGGCTTTCCTGATAAAAGAAGACTGTTTCTGCTGGTACCTGTACAGAAAAATAAGAATACGGATGTATAAATGTTAACTTGCTGTTGCTGGGAAGGTTCCTGTTATAATGATGTGATCGTGGCTCTGGACTCTGAGGGTAACTTGTTTTTCTATAATAAACCACATAAAACGTTAATACCCTTGCTGTTGCAAATGGTTTTGGTTTGATTTAATTACATTCATATTTAGGTTGAAATTTACAAGAAATGTTTTAACTCCTACTGCTGTTAAAAAGCACTTTATTTGTTGAAAGTGTTTGAAAACCAAGTGTTGCTGTGTTTTTTTGTTCTTATAGCAGTACTTTAAAAAGTGCAGAATACACTACTTTTAAATTCATTAGTTAATTTTATGTATAACGATGCGATTAATCACTGAACATCATGCAACTAATCGCGATTAATTTTTTTTTTTATCGCTGCCCAGCACTATTAAATATGTAACTCGGTGAAATAAAGTGTGATATCGGCTATGTTGTGTAATCAGACTGAGTCAGCCGGTCATATCTTGGGACAGGCAGATCTCGCATATCCGCTCACTGTGTACAATCAGATCAGCAGACAAGACAGTCGCTGCTCTGTCGCCTATAATGCGTTTGCCCAGTTTGCTTTGGAAAATCTAAGCTTATTGGCTCACAGTAGCCCCGCTGTCAGTCGGCAGAGTCGTGCTATGCATTCGTAATTCATGTTTGTCAAGAGGCCCATTTAGTCATTAGGTTTGGACAGAGGTAAAGTGTACAGCAGCATCAGGACATAGCAAAGATGAAAACCAGACAGCACAGCTGAGTGAAACTAATGAATGTTATTTTGTGTGTCACTTCAGTCTTATTTTCAGTAACTTCATATGTGCCCTCCTCTGCAGTCAGTATAGAAGCTGTGAGTGCGGATGACCTCCTCTCTGTTGTCCTCTATCTGCTGGTGAAGACAGAAATCCCCAACTGGTGAGCATGGAGGGACATTCACTGTGACCTTAGACTTTATAAGTAAAATAAAATTACTGAAACAAAATCCTGTATCACAATGAAAATAAAAAAAAATGACCTGTACTCTGAGCACTTACTGTCTTTTCTGAAGACAAAGCTATTCCAGGGAAAAAGCTCACACTAGAGATATTAGGATTGTTGTGTTTATAGCTGTCATCAAGGTAAACAGTGACTGATTTAAGGAATCCAAAACATAGATAGTGTACATAGTTTTGCTTTCTTTACCGTTTTTTTTCTCACTATATAGTTCTACATGTTAGTTGTAATGTTTTTGGTTTTATTCCACAGTAGAATATACTAAAAATAGAGAAAAACCTGAGGAGCAGTAGTAGAGTCCAAATGTCTGACTGGTATTGTATATTGTTAAGGTTTCCATAAATTGTTATTTTAAACAATAATAGGAAATAAACTGTGTGCTTTAACATGCTTTACATAAGAGTCAGAGTTCTCAAAGACGCTGATTTGGTCATTGACGATGGCTATTCAATGTGGTTAGTTCACTGTGTTGATAGAGATGAGCTGTATTCTGTCTTCAATCTTTAAATTCCTTTTGTATGCCTTTAGGATGGCCAACCTGAGCTACATCAGGAACTTCTGCTTCAGCCACTCCAGTAAAGATGAACTCAGCTACTGTCTGAGCACGTTCGAGGCTGCAGTGAAGTACATCAACCTGGGAAAGCTTCAGGACACACACTCTGTGAGGCACAATCAGACACACACAGGGACTGAAAGTTTATTCTGCCATGCCAGTGTTGTATCCTCAGCAGCTGTTATATAGTAGTGAAGGTAATCCACACCTTTTTTTTCCTCACTAAGGGCTCAGGTGAGCTTAATGACAAGGCTCTGTTCAAGGAGAGGATGAGTCTGCTATGTCAGAGTGCTGCCACGCCCATCCACTGTCTGTTTGAGGTGAGCTGCAACACTCAGCAGCTGCTGAATCACAGAATCCATCAGTTACTGAACTAAACACCAGGAATTAATGTCTACTTTGATGCAGATGTACCTCAACTTGCAACTTCCTCTAGTGGAAACCAGATACTGCTGTCAAAAAAATCATGACCAATTTATAATGGTATTAATGAGAGATCAGGATCTAACATGTAAAGTGGTGAAAAACTTTGCACATTCATGTACACGAGCTGTATTTGGAGCTTAAAGCTGATGGATAGTGTTTTGAAGTTGAGTTTAACAGTGAACAATCCTGCCAAATGTACGTGTTTCTGCTGTAACAGTCCTGATGCTGTAGCAGGTCTCTCCCTGTCAAACTTTTATTTGTTTTGTTAGTAACTTGTCAGTCACACATCAAAAGGCACACTGAGAGTAAAGCAGAAATCAAAAGAAACAGAGATGATGCAAGAACAGTCGGCAAGTTACATCTTTAACTTTGATAAGAATTAGCTGTAAGGCAGTGGCTCTCAGGCAACCCCTTCGGAGGACTTTCATGCCCCCCCAATAACATTATAATAGGGGGGAGAGGGAGGCATGCGCATGTATTTGACCAAAGAACAATTCTCATAAGTCGTTGTTGACACCATATCAAGAGCTGAGTATGACATCCTCAGCTGTTGTATGTGGTTTCTTGCACTTCGCGTTTCTATATGTAACCTTCTGTGACGGCATTTGTACTTTGCTGTTCACTGATGCAGCTTTTGCCATACAATGTACCTGCTTATGGTAATCATCAAATTTACTCTGAAAGTAATCAAGTGGCTTCTTGACGTGACTGGGATGTAATGTCTCAATGTCTCCTGTTTATTTGTTTGGTCTCATACTATCCGCTGTGAGAGTTTTCTGACAAAACAAACAGGAGTCTGTCTCACCTCACCTCCAACCACATTTACTGTGAAGCCAAGAGCCTCGGCATATTTTCTTGACTTTTTTCCAGGATGTTCTATCTTGTTTGGCTTCTGCTCTGTTTTCCTTGTCGTGCCGGTCAAATATTTCTCCATTCTCTTCAACTATTGACAGCTAATCCTCATGTTATAATAACATAATAACAATAATAACTTTATTTGTATAGCACCTGTCAGAAGAACATTCACAAAGCGCTTTGACAGGTAGAACAAAGTGATAAAAGAAAACTTTACCGGCAGGCGAGTCTATAAAAGTAGGTTTTAAGAAGTGCTTTACAAGAATTTACTGGTTCGGCCAGCCTTATCTCCTCATGCAGGCCGTTCCAAAGCCGAGGGGACCTGGCTACCGTGACATAACAGTTTGAGTATTGTTGTGCGCCATGAAAAGCAGGCCGATGTTTCAGCAATAGTTCAGCTAATTAGTTCCACATAGATGGACCTTTTCCTTCCCGTTGCTTGCTCCCCCCTCTGGCATGCCTCTGAACCCCTCCACTTTGAGAAACACCACTGTAAGGGCTGGATCTGTGGGACTGGCATGCAAAGAACAGCAGCAGTGTCAATGGGTATAAGTTGATGAATTTTATTTTAACACAGCTATCAAAGAGCTTTTTAGAATCTTAACAGCGGTCCAAAACCAAAAGTTTGCTATTTAAGACTAGGTGTACAAGGAAGGGAGATAAATTCTCATATTTACAAAAATGAAATAATCAAGTATGAGGAACTAATAACCTCAGATTTCCTGCTCATGCCAAATGTGTGTGTGTGTGTGTGTTGTAGCACATAGCAAATGGAAATGAAACAGAAGTGGAACGTCTGCTGAGTGAAGGAGAGGGTGACGAGGACGTCAGGATGTGTCATCCCCTCTGCTCCTGTGACCTCTGTGACCTCCAGCTGTCAGGGTTAGTGTCCAGATCCAAACACTGCCATTCTGCACAGCATATATGTTCTTTCCCCGTCCCAATGAGCACCGTCCGTGTTTTCTCAACTGGCTCTGAGGCATGACAATCACTTGTCAATGTATACAAGTACAAGTGTTAACTTGTGAGTAACAGTAGACTTAATAGTAATTTTAATGCTCTCTTTCATGTGTTGCTGACGATTTCTTAACACATATACAGACGCTGCAAGATGGAAGCACAGCGTCGCTCTGGCCTGTCCTCCTCACTTGTTCTTATTTTAATGCAGCTAAATTCACCACATCTCAGTTCTGTATTTTTCAGTTTCTGTTGTTGGATGCCAGAAGTAGTGTGAAATACGTTCACAGCTCAGGACATTGTTTGCTCCTTGTACACATTCTTCAGCATGGCAAGAGTTTCAGCTGGGTCCATGTGGTACACGGTGGCCCCGGGGGGAGGGGCTCCCTGTCACCTTGGCCCTGCCTTGCCGTGATAGCTGTTCTGGGCTTCGGGGTCCTTCACACTTGCATGTTGCATGTTTGTCCAGGTCTCACCAGCTCCTGTCGAGTCCCATTGTTGAGCAGTGATGGGACCCGCCAGAGTGTGCCGAGACTCTCTTCAGAGTCTCTACACTAAACTCATTCTCTCTTTCCCTAGTATCTTCTTCTGGCTTATTCTATTCTACAGGGTGACCCAAAAGTTTGGAAACAAAGTTTAACTGCAGTGTCTATTTGAGTTGGGGGGTGCATGAATTCACTCTTATTTTACCCATTTTTGTTATAGCATAATAAAATAACTTAAAAGCATAGTATTTGCCGAGTGCAATAACTCGGAAGAAAATTAATAGAACCATAAGGTCCAGGTATGCTGGAGCATAACTTCAAAATGCAGGCCATCAGTGTCAGATTTCAAAACTCTTGATGGTAAAGTATCTGACAGTTTAAATTTTTTTAAACATCCAAAAGTACTATGAGGCAACATTTACTGGCCAGTTTGAGGAACCTTCATAAGCATGAATGAAGATACATTCCAGAAGATACCAGTGTAACCAGTTGGTGGAAACGTTCACAACTTTGTATAAGAAACAAACATGAACATGTCAAAATATGTTTGTTTTACACTAGTCTGTTACTCTTCTGAATATATCTGTGGTACTGATTTATTGAAATAACATATATTATTTGGATTATAGACTTTTCATTTGTTTCCAGACTTTTGGGTCACCCTGTATGCTGTCAAGACTTCCACAATTATGGTGTTTAATACTGTTTATTTTATTTATTTGATTTTTTTCTTTGTTTTTTTGTTGTTGTTGTTTGATCTGAGAATAAATGCAGACATTAAAAAAAAGAGTTTCAGCTGGAGTTTTTCCCAAGTTAGCCAAGAACTTAATATTGGTCCTTCAACACTGTGACCAAGAACGCTTCAGTCACCTGTGAAAAGAAAGATAATTGGTCAGCTGAGGTGTTGCTTTTTCCGTACATGTTGAGATGATGATCAACACTCTGATGTGCTTTACTGGTGTGGCTGTTGAATTGTGTGCTCAGTAACAAATGTCGTGTTTCTTTTTCTTGTCACACCTCGTATATGAGAAATGAAACTGTTTTTATGTTTTCCAGTATTACCTCAGATTGCTATTTCCTTTTTTCCTCACACCATAATTTCCCCCTTTCTCCATTTTGTCTGGCATCTGAGCTGTAAATTAGGAAGTGAAAGGGCAAATTGCTTTTCGTTTCTATTTCCCATGACCAACCTAAAGGTCCTCCTAATAAATATGGTGGACAATCAAAGTTAGTCCTCACAAAGATAGAAGTTACTAAAACCATTCTACACAATCACACACATGCAAAGAGTGTTTAGTACCATTTAGGGCTGGACCCGAATATCCGAATATTCGTTCGCTACAGCGGTATCTAGATATTAATTTTGGTATCCGAATATTCGCAAAAGAATATGCAGCGTTACTGTTTTCCCTCCGCCTTCGGCCCACATCGGCTCATATCGGCTCATCCCGTCCTGTGATCACATAAACATATATGCATATGTCTATAACATATACACATTTGTCTATGTGATCACTACTTCCTCCCCCCAGACGAAAATATTCGGAGCTTGTCTCTTCCCTTCGCATTCGGCCCAGTCATTTCCAGCTAGGATAGTCACTTACTACATTAACAATGTGTAGACTGTATTTCTGTTTAATTTATTGTTATCCTCATTGGAAAAAAAAACAGCTTTTCTTTCAAAGATAAGGACATTTCTAAGTGACCCAAATTTTTAAATGGTAGTGTATGCACAGTGCAACTGGCAGGAACACTTTGTGACTCTGGTTTGAGGCTACTTTCACATCATAGTTTTGTGTTTCTCATGGAAATGGACAGAGCAGCAGTGAAATACAATAGGACACAGGAAGATAATAGTCAAAAACTGATGGAACTTCACCAGGCATGAATTTTGCTCCAGTGTTTTAAGGATGAACAAGACTGTCATCATCTGTGAAATTAGACAAAGTGTGCATTGCTGTGAATCCAATGATTATAAAATCTCTCGGGCTGCTCCAATCTGATTGTCACTGTGTTTTTAAACTGGCCATTAATTACTGCTACAAACTCACTGGTTCTTGACTTTGTGTTTCAGGCGGTTGAATGATCCGTCCATCATCACGCCGTTCTCCAGAGATGACCGAGGTTACACACCTTTGCACGTCGCTGCTATCTGTGGTGAGTAGATGCTCTCACGCAGAGAATATAACATGATTTTGTTTAATACCATAAGCCATACATAGTACATTATTACATATAGAAACTAGAAAATCACTCAGAGAGCGCTGTACTCTGCCAAGGCTGTTAATTCTCCCTTGTGGCATTGTCAGAAATACAGCATCTGTTTATTAGTTCTTGATGATCAGAAATCAAGGCAACATAGAATGTGGCCATTTAATGTAGATGTACCCACAAACAAAATGACCTTGCAATGAGCACAGGCATGTGTTATGTATGTGTACGTTATGTACGGTTACAGAATCACGTGACCTAAATATGTAGTGAATGGCAGGAATTGATGGGACTCGGAAACACCCCCACGATTGAATCAGTTCTTCCTTGTTTTTGAGTCATGTTGGTAGCAAACAGACAGACAGACAAACCAGTGAAAATCGTCACTTATCTCCGTCACGTTCCTTGGCAGAGTAATGATAAACCAACCTGTGTGTGTGTGTTTTGTGTGTCAGGTCAAGCCCAGCTGATTGACATATTGGTACATAAAGGAGCTCCAGTCAATGCCACGGACTACCATGCACTAACACCACTGCACCTAGCCTGTCAGCGTGGATACCAGGGAGTCACGGTGAACATATATTACATGACATTAAACACGCACATAAAAGGCAAAGTAGATGGTAAATGAAAAATAAGCAGCAGATTGATAGCAATAGCATGATTCTGTAGAAATGGATATTTTACTGCATTTAGCATGTGTCTGTTGTAGGCTTCAGGTACTTCCACCACTGTGATGCTTTCAGTTTTAACTTTACTTGGTCATGTGTTGGGCGGCACAGCGGCTTGGTGGTTAGCACTTTTGCCTTGCAGCGAGAAGATCTCCGGTTTATTATTTTGAGGTTTCTGTTTTCTAGCTGCTGCTGCTGCACTACAAGGCAAACGCAGACGCTCAGGACAACAACAGCAATACTCCTCTGCACTTCGCCTGCATGTACGGACACGAGGATGTACGTCAGTCACTAAATTTCATTATTATATCCACCTTTTCTGGCCAGATTGTGGAGTTTATTAATCAATCTCGTGGTTCATTCATCCACAGCAATAGGAAAGCTCTTACTGTTTCTATATATTGTGAGCAACTTTGATCATTTTAGCTTCCTGTAGAGAGAAACTCTCTTCACAAAAACTAACCAAACATACAGAAAAACACTGTGTGGGTTGGAACCACTGGATCAGCCAACAAATACATTTTTTTTGGTCACTTGGGCGATTTGATTACCAGACTGTTGATTTATAATGCTAAACATTTGTTAGTTTGAGATGCTGGAAATTAGAAATTGAATTACCTTTTGAATTGGCTGGTTTTGATTTGGATTTAGTACCTTTTGGCTTTTCTGTATTTAAATTGAACATTTGAAGTAAATATTTAAAAATATGATAGATGGATAGCTATTCATTAATTGATAATGAAAATGACTGAGGGTCAGGGGTCAGAAAATTCCTTTCAGTGTGTCCTGAGAAGAAAATTTCTCTCTGATGATGGTCATGCTGTGTGTTGTGTTTGTCAGTGTGTGAAGGCCTTGGTGTACTACGATGTCCAAACATGTCATCTGGACCTTCAGAATGATAAAGGTGACACAGCTCTGCACATGGCGGCCCGCTGGGGTTATGAGGGAATCATCCAGGTGCTGCTGGAGAACGGAGCCAGCACCCACATCCTGAACAAGAGCAAAGAGTCACCGCTGCAGTGTGCACTCAACTCCAAGGTCAGCAACACACTGGGCTGAGAGACAAAGAGGAACTGCAGCAAAATGTTAACATGTTTGTTGTGGTTGCAGGTTTACTTTGCAGGATGCTGCCTTTCTACAGT
This sequence comes from Acanthochromis polyacanthus, assembly GCF_021347895.1. Lineage (NCBI taxonomy): Eukaryota > Metazoa > Chordata > Actinopteri > Pomacentridae > Acanthochromis > Acanthochromis polyacanthus. The sequence continues at coordinate 24,557,268 of NC_067120.1, forward strand.
TTGAACTCAATGTCAGTGCCACACTCTGTACTGAGGCTGGCTCAGGTTTCTTTACGATTTGAGACCAGCTCACCAAAACTGCACCTGGACTTTGTAGTCAGGAATCTGGGTCCAAAATATGCTGAAGTTAGTGGAAACTTCAGCATATTTTTCCCTTAAAACATTAAGTCATCATTTAATAACTGCATTTTGTGTTTGCTTTGGTTATCTTGGTCTAATATTTAAATTTGTTTGATTGTAAACATTTAAGTGGGAAAAATATTTTAAAAAATAAGAAACTGAAAAAGGGGAAATAGTTTTTCACAGCACTGTACATCATATCTGCTTTAGCTTCTTTGCACTCGCTCTCAGCATGTTTTAGAATTGATTTTAAAGGCTTATTAATATCTTCTAAGATCCTTTATGACCTCTCTTCCCGTTTCTGTTGTCTTTGTACCATCAGCAATGCTTGGAAGGAGGAAAGGTTTTTTCTTTAATGACTCGAGGCTCTAACACGACGTGACTGTGCATGACTTTCCCCTTGAGCATACTGTTTTATTAGAGCCTGCCCTTTTTTTGATTTATTTGATTTAATACTTAATTTTATTTGTTGGCTTATGAATTGCTGCCCGAAAAGCGCTGCAAGGTATTTTTTTGTTATTATTATTATTATTATTATTATTATTATTAGCAGTAAAAATCAAAACAGATTCTGCAAGAACTTCCTAAACTTCCATCTTTGTTATGTACATAAAACAAAGTGGAACACTTTTCAGTTGTTCATCCATGTGTTTTATTTACCCGTAGATCATCATGTTGTTGCACTCAACCCAGAACGGACGTCAGCGCAGCGGCAGTGGAGTTGATGTAAGTCTCATCTGCTCTCAGGTCTTCATCAGATAGAACTCCAAACTCACAACCGTTATGACAAATATTCATATGACCAGAAAATTATGACAAATTAGACAACTCTAGCAGAGGTTAACTTCAAATTTGTGTGCCATGCAGTGCCAACATTCACCGTTTCATCCTTGTATTTTTTTTTGTTTGTTTGTTTTTTCGTTGATGGTTCACTACACACTGAAGCTCCTGCCATGCATAAACATAGACATATGCTTTTGACTTCTTTGCTAATCCAAGAGGGTATGATTTTCTGGAGAAAATGATACTTGGACTTGTGCTACAAGTGAAAATGCAGCATCAATGCTCCTATGAACCTGCATGTAGGAGCTCAACCTGCCTGCTGTGCAACAAAGTGTTTCATTAAAAAAAAACTGCCCAGCTTACACAGGTGGCAACAGCATGAACGGTGACACTGTTTATTTTCACAGAAACAAGGTGCAGTATCATCCCTCTTCAAAGCTCGCATCCATTTTTTCCATCAAAAAGATTTAGTGTGGTTAAAATCTAAAGCTATGTTGCTCAATATAGCAGGTACCATGTATAAAACACTCAATCAAGAAGTATACAGTAGTGTTCAAAAGTTTGAGGTCACCCAGACAATTTTATGTTTTAGATGAAAAGTCACACTTTTATTCATGTGTTACCATAATTGCACAAGGGTTTCTAATCATCAGTTAGCTTTTCAACACCATTAGCTAACACAATGTACCATAAGAACACAGGAGTGATGGTTGCTGGAAATGTTCCTCTGCACCCCTATGGAGATATTCCATTAAAAATCAGCTGTTTTCAGCTAGAATAGTCATTTACTACATTAACAATGTGTAGATTGTATTTCTGATTAGTTAAATGTTCTCTTCACTGAAAAAAATTGCTTTTCTTTTAAAAATGAAGACATTTCTAAGTGACGCCAAACTTTTGAACAGTGGTGTATGTGACTGTAGGAAGCTGATATTTCATCTGTACGTCGTTTGAAATCTGGGGTGTTTGCATTTTTAACGTCAGCATTGATAGATTTTTTTCACTTTCTGCTTCCTCAGTCTCCCAATCGATCCCCTTTGGCCTCAGACTGCAGCAGCCGTCGCTCCTCTGTGTCCAGCACATCCTCTCTGGGCTCAGAGGCCAAACCAGAAGGAGATCGAGTTCGACACAGAGAGGTGAACTAGTAGCACTCCCCTTGGTGGTAGCTGCTGTACAAACAGTTGTACTAACCATCATGAGAGGTTCCTTGAATACGTTACTTCAAAAAATGAACAAGGTTGCTGGTGCATCGTCTTGTCTGACGCTGTCTGTGTTCGTTTGCTTGACAGGTGGAGAAGCTGCTGCGTGCCGTGGCAGATGATGATGTGGAGATGGTGAGAAAATGAGCAGCTTTCTCATATGTCATTTCTCATATGTCTTGCTTTGAAGAAGTAGACTCTAGAGTCTAGGGCTGAAGCAATTCCTCAAGTTATTTGAGTAATGTGATTACTAAAATTTCTTGAGACAAAATTTTCTGAATCAAGGCTTCGTTTAAGCCACTACATACTGGAGCCCAGGTCACAAACTGGTGGACTGTGATTCAAGTCCGGCCCCAGACTTCATCCTATACACCCCAACCTGTAATCAATTAACTATAAGGGGATTTTAAATTTGACGGGACACTGTCTCATAATGAAGGAAATTACTTCAATTTGTGGCCAAATCAAAGTGAAACAAACGTTAGTGGTTGAATATTCTGTGTAATGAATACTAATAAATGGATCGGTTTTCTTATTTATGTTCTATCAGCTGCAGTATCAGCAGTTTAAACGGCCCAAACATAAAAACATTTATGTGATTTCTGCATCGCTAACTAAATCCATGCACATATGTAGTATAGTACATGGAATTGTACAAATATGGTATAGTACAGGGGTATTCAACTACAACACAAAGCCATGGGAACCTACAATACCTCTGTTTTATACTATTTACATACAATACACCACAGATGTCCACCCTTGTTCCACCAGGACAGTTATTTCTATTGCACAGCGCTCTCACTTCCACTTTTGATGAGGTAATGCGCATGCCAAGCATGAAACCCAATGACTCGATTAATGACCAGAATACTCGATTACTAAAATAATTGATAGCTGCAGCCCTACTTGAGTCAACACTGTTCTCACCTGTATGGTTCTGTGTTAGGTGCGCTACCTGCTGGAGTGGATGGATGAAGATGAGGAGGATGAAGGAGACATTCGTTCTGAAGCTCTGCTCTGCCACCCACTGTGTCAGTGTCCGGACTGCGCTCCCACTCAGAAGGTCTGACAGCTTCTCTGTCAGAAACATGGCAACCAATTTAAGTTTGGTAACTGAAGTGTGCATGTTGAAAAAGTTGAATAATGCTTCTCTGATATGTGTCTGCAGCTGTCCGTGCTGCAGGCCGGAGTTCTTGGCGTCAACAGCTGCAACGTTGACGGTTTCACACCGCTTCACGTTGCAGCTCTGCACGGCCACGCATCGCTGGCTGCTCTGTTGATCCGCCACGGGGCCAGCGTCAATGCACGGACCAACCAGAGCGCCACGCCGCTTCACCTGGCCAGCCAGAACAGCCACATCCAGGTAGGAACAAGGTGGTACAAGTAAGACTGCAAGCTTTTACCATATACAGTCAGAAACAGAAGTTCACATACACTGACCATGGATATACAATGGTTTGCTTTTTCAAGTCCGTGCTGGGTTCCTTATAATTTTCCATTTTAGTCTGATGAGTGTATCAAATAGACCCTAATTAAATTGGCTCAGAGGAGTCAGCAGCTGTAATCAATTGTAATCATTCATGAGAAGTAAAGAGGCTTTTCCAATAAGAAAATTTGATTAACATACCTTTCAACATCACCAACAATGATGGTTCAGTTTGCTGTTTTTGATCCAGCAGATTTTCTCATGTTTTCACATGACCTATAATAACTCCATAAAATAACAAGAATGAATAATTTTCTTTTTTGTGAGAAAAGGTTTTTGAATTCTATATATTATATTAAAAATTCAGAATTGTAGGAGTCTTTGGAAACTCAAAACTTCCACGATATACAGTGCATCCAGAAAGTATTCACAGCGTTTCACTTTTTCCACATTTTGTTATGTTACAGCCTTATTCCAAATCGGATTCAATTATTTTTTTCCCTTAAAATTCTACACATAACACCCCATAATGACAAAATGAAAAAAGTTTTTTTGAGAGTCTTGCAAATTTATTAAAAATAAAAAACAAAGAAATTACATGTACATAAGTATTCACAGCCTTTGCCATGAAGCTCTAAATTGAGCTCATGTGCATCCTGTTTCCACTGATCATCCTTGAGACGCTTCTACTGCTTAATTGGAGTCCACCTGTGGCAAATTCAGTTGATTGGACATGATTTGGAAAGGCACACACCTGTCTATATAAGGTTCCACAGTTGGCAGTGCATGTCAGAGCATAAACCAAGCATGAAGTCAAAGGAATTGTCTGTAGACCTCCGAAACAGGATTGTGACGAGGCACAAGTCTGGGGAAGGGTACAGAAAAATTTCTGCTGCTTTGAAGGTCCCAATGAGCACGGTGGCCTCCATCATCCGTAAATGGAAGACATTTGGAACCACCAGGACTCTTCCTAGAGCCGGCCGGCCATCTAAACTGAGCAATCGGGGGAGAAGGGCCTTAGTCAGAGAGGTGACTAAGAACCCCATGGTCACTTTGTCAGAGCTCCAGCGTTCCTCTGTGGAGAGAGGAGAACCTTCCAGAAGGACAACCATCTCTGCAGCAATCCACAAATCAGGCCTGTTTGGTAGAGTGGCCAGACGGAAGCCACTTCTTAGTAAAAGGCACATGGCAGCCCGACTGGAGTTTGCCAAAAGGCACCTGAAGGACTCTCAGACCATCAGCAAAAAAATTCTCTGGTCTGATGAGACAAAGATTGAACTCTTTGGTGTGAATGCTAGGCGTTTTGTTTGGAGGAAACCAGGCACTGCTCATCACCAGGCCAATACCATCCCTACAGTGAAGCATGGTGGCGGTAGCATCATGCTGTGGGGATGTTTTTCAGCAGCAGGAACTGGGAAACTAGTCAAGATAGAGGGGAAGATGAATGCAGCAATGTACAGAGACATCCTGGATGAAAACCTGCTCCAGAGCGCTCTTGACCTCAAACTGGGGCGGCGGTTCATCTTTCAGCAGGACAACGACCCTAAGCACACAGCCAAGATAGCAAAGAAGTGGCTTCAGGACAACTCTGTGAATGTCCTTGAGTGGCCCAGCCAGAGCCCGGACTTGAATCCAATTGAGCATCTCTGGAGAGATCTGAAAATGGCTGTGCACCGGCGCTCCCCATCCAACTTGATGGAGCTTGAGAGGTGTTGCAAAGAGGAATGGGCAAAACTGCCCAAAGATAGGTGTGCCAAGCTTGTGGCATCATATTCAAAAAGACTTGAGGCTGTAATTGCTGCCAAAGGTGCATCAACAAAGTATTAAGCAAAGGCTGTGAATACTTATGTACATGTGGTCTCTTAGTTTTTTATTTTTAATAAATTTTCAAGAATCTCAAAAAAACTTTTTTCATGTTGTCATTATGGGGTGTTGTGTGTAGAATTTTAAGGGAAAAAAATGAATTGAATCCGATTTGGTATAAGACTGTAACATAACAAAATGTGGAAAAGGTAACGCGCTGTGAATACTTTCCGGATGCACTGTATATGATCTTATTAAGTATTTGTAAACTTTTGATCAGTGTGTAAAATTGGTCTTTTGCTCAATCACAATCATGCACAATAATTTGTAATATAAGCACAAGGGCTTTTTGATTTTGTAGTAAAGTTACTTACATCAAGTAACAACTATTTATCAATGCATCCTCCAAAGCTGCATGTGACAGTTTAATTTGTTACATTCATTTGTCAGGGACTACGTATCAAAAACATACCGGAGCAGATTTATGTTATGCCAGATTTAGTTATGAGTGCATTCCCATCTGCAGCTGCAGGGTAAGTACACAAAACACAATACAACTAATGCAATCAATTAGTGCTTTACAATACCATTTTTTTCAACGTCCCATGCGAACATGTAGAGAGCAGGACAGTCGATGGCCCATAAATGTCTATATTATGTTGTTGTTTTTTGTTTTTTTGTATCTAATAAAATACAGTTATAATGTAAATTACAATAACAAACAAGAAAAGCACTCAGAGAGCGCAGTACTCTGTCAAAGCTGTTCATTGCCCCATATGGCATTGTCAAAAATACAGCACTTTTTTTTAATAAATGCAACATTTTTTTATTAGTTATTGATGATCAGAAATCACGGCACCATAGAATGTGGCCATTTCATATCGATGTACCCAATAACAAAATGACCTTGCGCTGGGCACAGGCGTGTGATATGCATGTGTACATTATGTACTGTTACCGAATTGCGTAACCTAAATATGTAGCGGGTGGTGGGAATTGATATCACTGGCAAACATCCCCGCAATTTTATTAATTGTTCCTTATATAATTTCTTACGGATAAGTCCTAATAAGTCCGCTACAGTGGATTTGTAGTAGGATCGCAATCATGTGATCGTCAGCAGGCAGCTGATGTAGTGTTTACTTGTTGTTATAGTTACAGTGACGCCGTGCCACTATCTCACAATGACACAGAAATTATTAACAAATCCGTGAATCAGACTATAAGCCACATCAATGCCAAAATGTAATCACTTGGTCGTTGTCATTTCTGACTTTCCCTGAAGATTTTATCCAAATCCGTTTTTGAGTAATGTTGCACACACACAGACAGACGGACAGACAGATAAACCAACGCCGATCATCACATAATTCCACCGTGTTCCTTGGTGGAGTAATAAGACACAAAATTGCTAAACTTTAATTTATTCAACTCTGTTCCTGCCTTCATTGTCTCTGCTTGAGTAGATCTGGAGTCTGTCAGCATTGCACTTTTTTTAATATAAAAACTAGAACTAACAAATCTCCAAAGGTAGCCAAAAAACCAAACCTTTGTAAAGCAACTTATTTGAAATTGCGACATGGACTCTAACCAAGTGCTGGTTTTGCAAAATTCTCTGTTAATTTCATAATTTCATTTCATATGTACTTGTCAAATGTGCTATCTCAGGTTTGCTAACTCATGTAATAGCAATGTCTTCTATCTCTTCAAATGCTTTTCCTTCAATCGCCTGCTCAGTGAGGCGCATCTTTAGTTTTGTCTCTGCCTCCTTTAGCTGCAGTATTTGTAAGAAATGTAGTCTTTGTGCACCATTGGGGTTGAGATTTACTGAATTTTAAGTGCAGTTAAGAACCATGGAAAAGAACCCATTAGCTGCAGTAGCAAGTCAGGCCCCAGTGTAGCCCCTATGAAGTGTCCTCATAGTAAACAGGAAGGCAGACTGCCTCATAATCGCATTTAATCGGGCTGATTAATCGACTAACTGAATAATTAGTCTGTCACAAAATGCTTAAAAATGGCAAATACTGCCTGTATTCACACTAAACATTAAAATAAATACTAAATTTGATGTACTTAAATATTTGTATATAATACTATACAATAATCACTTCCATCACCAAAAACTCCAACTACTTTACTTTTTTAAGTCGGAGTGATTTCCTGCTTACAGTGACAGTGCCGTTATTAAATGGTGCTGTGCCTCTCTATTGTGTCACACTAGTGGTAAAAGTAAAAATGTTTAGAGTAGCATGCTAAGTAGAAGTGGGTCAACCACCATACTGGTAACTCTGCAGTAAGCAAGTCTGCTTACTGCTTCGGAAAAGTTCATTTGCACCACCTTGAGGTCAAAAGTCAACAATGCAGGAAAAAGATTCAGAGCATCAGTCTCTATACGATTCTTTCTGTTAACAAATTCCATGAAAATATTAAAACCAACATTGAATGTATTCTCATAGCAGGTGCTGTGTGTGTATCCAGAGCTAAATATGTGTTATTCCATGGTGCTTTGTTGCTGTCTAGAGAATTACAAACGCATCAATGAGCCCTACTGCAGTATTAACTGACACATTTCTTCATTACCTGAAGACACACTGCAGTTTATTTAGAGTCAGTCGAACATCCACGATGCTCCAAATACTTACTAGAGTACCAAATGTGGCTTAATCCACCACAGAAAATAGACTACTGCCTCATGTTTGAATAACTTCTTCTAAACCCTACAGTAGGAACTTTTTTTTTCTTTTTTATAATAGAACTACATACACTACCAGTCAAAAGTTTGGACACACCTTCCATTTAATCGTTGTTCTTTATTTTCATGACTATTTACATTGTAGATTCTCGCTGAAGGCATCAAAACTATGAATTAGCACATATGGAATTATGTAGTGAACAAAAAAGTGTGAAATAAGCCAAAATGTTTTATATTTTAGATTCTTCACACAACCACCCTTTGCTTTGATTACTGCTTTGCACACTATTGGCATTCTCTGAATGAACTTCAAGAGGTTCAAACCTAAAATGGTTTTCCAACAGTCTTGAAGTAGGAAGCAATGACTAGAGGGGTGAAGTCAGTAAGTGTTGAGAGACATTGCTGTCTTTGAATTTGTTATCAGTAAGAAAAACCAATCTTGCCAACCTTATACTATTGAAGCGTATCACTCTGCAGCAGGGCTCTGTTTGCTCAGTGGGACTGTGCTTTTATTGACCTTCACATAGGCCGACTGACTGGATGTACATTGTGGACATAAGTTTGTCTTTTCCTTAATGTATGTCATATGACATTCTTCTCAACTTCCATCAGCAGCATTTTAGCGTTTGACTCGTGACATCCTCGGCTTAGCACCTCCCAAGACAAGGAATGCATAGATTTTTTTTTTTTCTGCTATAGCGCAATGATAATGACCTACAATGTGACATTACATGCTGTATGTTTCTATGTGTTTGATGTTTAGGTGGTGAGGTTTCTGCTGGAGTGCAATGCCAAACTGAATAAGAAGGATCACTATGGCAACACACCTCTGATCCACGCCTGTCTCCGTGGAAACCTAGAAACCGCCACCACCCTGTTACAGGTAAACACGGCCAACTGCACCTACACTTTCTCCTAAATAGCAGAGAGAGAATACACCTCTATACAATATAATGTCACTAATATGATTCTTGCATACATGAATGTGTGTGCAGAGTAATGCGCTGGTGAACATTGCCAACCTTCAGGGGAACACGGCTCTCCATGAGGCGGTGCGGGGGGGACACCAACCACTGGTGGAGCTGCTGCTGAGGGGTGGAGCCTCACCCGGCCTCAGGAACAAGAGGCAGAGAACACCACTAGACTGCGCCTATGAACTGGGCGGCAAGGTCTGACTATACTTACGCTTCAGAGACACATGCTGGGTTTAAAGCTGTGGACTGACGCACAATTTACTAAATGATCAATTATACAGTCAGGTCCATATACATTTGGACATTGGCACACTTTTCAACATTTCAGCTCTGTACACCACCACAATGGATTTGAAATGAAACAGTCAAGATGTGCTTAAAGTGGTGAGTTTCAACTTTAATTTGAGGGTATTTACATCCAAATCAGGTTAACAGTGGAGAATTACAACACATTGTAGTTGTACCCTCTGCCTTTTTAAGGGGCCAAAAATAATTGGATAAAAGAATGAAATCAATTCTGATCCTTTTAAGTGCTTGAGATCTCTCCGGTCAGCATGAGATATCATCCTTTTAAATTATAGGTGACATAAGCTATTGATCAGTACACAACGACGCATTACAATACCAACATATGCCGTACCACCAACATTTTCATGTTTTTTTTTTCTGCAGAACCATGAAATCCTGAGAGCTTTACAGAAAGCATCTGGACTTTCCCCTGATGCTGAACCAATAAAACTCCTCTCTGTGCCCAAAGGAGCCCTGGGTATGTAATACCAGCATTAGTTCATTTCCAAGAGCCACAAATATTTGTAATGTAAAGTGTCATTCACCTCAAAGTTTGGAACAAAACTATTTGTCCATTCTAATTTTCCCTAAAAGTTTAACTTGAATCATGCCATTTTGTCTAAGCCATGAAGTTGTACTTCATTTAATTGTAAAACTCTAATTAGGATCAGGTCACAAATCCACTGATCTTCTATTAGTTTTTAATCAGGATTGTGTCTGTTGTGGTCGCTGCAGCTCACTCATTCGTACAGCGCCTGAGGCTCCAGGATAACTCCAATGGCAGGAAACAGAAACTGGCTGAGTCCATGAGCAGGTAACCTGTGAACAAGCTTCACCTCCTCTGAGAAATAAATCTGCGAAAAAACAAACAAAAGGTGATTTTGTTCAAGAAATTGTTTTAAATGTGTTTGACTGTGCTTTAATACAGGATCCAGCAAATGAAGAGAGGCTCCTCTGGTCCGTCCTCCAGGTGTTCACCAACCCCAAACCAGGTACGCTCTTCACATTTTGACTGTTAAAATTCTTTTTTGTTTTTAGTTATGCGAGGAGTGTAGAAAGTAGCGGCGGTGTTGGTGCAGGCTGAAATCTTAGCTGTTACTGGACAGACACTGACGGCCCCCTGTCGAGAATGAATCCTCGTGATGCCTGGCTTTTTCTGCAGCAGGTCAAAATTTTCTGGTTCAGCATTTCATTATATGAAGGGATAGTTCACAAGTGCGTGTCACACCACAGCAGTGGATGGAAGGAAAAACTTTACTCACTCTTGTGGAAATTTATATCCACACCACAGGTACTCGGTGCAGACTGGATAATGCGATTAGCTTTTGATGTCTCTTGAATTGAATGAAGTTGTGTATCAATGACACAACACCATTTTGTGTTTTTTTACTTGCTGTCAGTGACAAACAAAAAGTACTGGAAGAACACATGTTTTACTCTGCTGAGGAATGCGGCGGAGTTATGTGACGATCGGCGACCGTTTGTCCATCTGTTTGTCTGTCTGTTAGCAACATTACTCAAAAACGGACTCACGGATTTGGATGAAATTTTCAGGGAAGGCCAGAAATGACACAAGGATCAAGGGATTTGATTTTGGCAGTGATGTGGCTTATATTCTGGATCACGGTGAGATAGTGGCATGACGTCACTGTAACTATGACTACAATTCAACACTAAATCAGCTGCCTGCTGATGTTCACATGATTGTGATCCTACTACAAATTCACCACTGCAGACTTATCGGGACTTCTCCAGAAATTATACAAGGAACGGTTGATAAAATTGTGGGGGTGTTTCCCAATCCAATCAATTCCCCCGCTCAGTACATATTTAGATCACGTGATTTGGTATCTGTACATAACACACACCTGTGCTCAGTGCAAGGTCATTTTGTTTGTGGGTACATCTATATTAAACGGCCACATTCTATGGTGCTGTGATTTCTGATCATCAATAATTAATAAAAAAAAACAAATGCTGGATATCTAAAAAAAAAACACAATGCTGCATTTCTGACAATGCCATATTGTATTTTCTAGTTTGTTTTGGAGTGAGGTGAACCTCATAACCTACAGTGTAAAATTAGTGACTCCAGTGGACAGTACTAGGTCTGCCGTCTTGTGTCTTTAGCTGAATGAAACACAGAGATGCAACAGAGGTGCTCAGCCAGACTTGAACCAGGGACTCAGTGATTTCTGGTTAGTTTCTTTAACATAAGAGGCATTTAAATTGGACCCTTCAAAACTTACTAGATCCATAAATGACTTTTAATGTATATTAGTTCCAAATATTGGTTTTCAGCCTTTCTTGATTGCTAATATTTGATGTCGACATTGGTCCTAAAAAAATAAAAACAGTGGTTTATCCCTAGTAACAGCCCAATATTGCAACTCCATCTTAGTCTTCTGACTTGATGTTGATTTGTCTTTGCAGATGAATCCAGACAGGAGGAGGTTGAGGCGGGGGGAGACCGTGGAGGTCAGCAGCCCCTCAGGAAGCCTCGATGCTGGGCCCCGTCAGAAGGAGCGGCCCCTGGTTCGCTGTCACACCCTGGACTCTGGAGTGCCCACACCAGAGCCACCAGAGTCTCCACATGTTCCAAACACGACTGAATGCAGTTTAGAAGGTCATGATCAGGCAAACCACATACACACTCCCAGTACTAGTGAAGGTGTTCTGCCAGCAGGTGTCCAGACATCCAGAGATGCAGACTGTACTGAAGCCGACACTAGTGAACAGTATTCCACTGATGTCTCTAACTGCAGCACGGGTAGTGAGAGTTCGCCCCACCCGCCCTCTGATGCATTGTCACAAGCCAACAACTCAACTGACTTATCTTCTACACACATCCCGACCACTCGCTCTGCTCCTCATCACCCCGATGGGCTGTCTCACACCCACCAGCCTGCAAACAGAGAATCAGAGGAGTCCCCTGACAGCCATGCTCAGTCTCTCACTGCAACTGAGGCCTTGCAGTCAGAAAGTGAGAATGAAGACTCAAACACCACTGAGCTGCACTCCATCATCCAGACTGACGGAGGCGATTGGAGAAATGGCAACCAAACAGCCGAGACAAGTGCACAGTCAAATCAGGGAAGCTATGACTGAGAAAATGTTGTGGGGCAGCTGTTAGAAGAGAAGTGAATAAGAGAAATCATTTTCTGGTAAATCAACTGCTCACTGTAAGACATTAGAAAAACTAAATGTTTGCCAAAAAGAAAGCACATAATTTGAGATCAGATGTGACTCATCATCTGAATTGATTCATACTGGGTCTGTGTCCTCTAACAGAAACCAAAATCTAATTACTGGGGCTAATTCTCCCAACTTGCAAAACAAGATATTTTCTTACTTGTCACTGCAGAGCTTCTGGTTTTATTTGTCCAGGTTTTGACCTAACTCACTTCTGGGTGTCTGCTTCCTTATTAGTTGTGAAGGTAGTGGTAGCTTGTCTATTTAAAATCAGTTCTGGTCACTCCAGGGGCTGGAGTAGGATTGTTGTATTGGCCTTGTTGTTTTACATACCAGTAAAGTCATCATGTCCAATTTGTGAGTTTGAGTGCCAGGCCCAAAAATACTGCAGAGAGGTTTGTATTACTGTGGTGAGATTATTCAAACTCAGAGCTACACTTACTTCATCCTCCATTTCCACAACAGTAATATAAACAGTGGAGTGACAGTGTTTATTCTTCCAAATACAAAAGTCTGCTTTCACCGGTAAACGGCCTTCCTTGCAGCTCTGCTTTTCCAGCTGACATAGACGAGCAGCTGCAGTTTTTTATTTGCTGATGATCTACAAACTTCACCCACGAGACATTTTCACAGTTACTGTTTCCTTGGTAGAAAGTAGTTTCAAAAGACATTGTTCACCGTGGGAACCAGATTATCCAACCAAGGAGACAACAGTCCTACTGAAGAGTTCTGTTGTAGACTTGTTTTAAATAATCACATCCAGTGCACTGAAGTCGAGGCAGGGATCATCTCAAAACCTTCACAAATGATATCCAAGCTATCAGCATCGCTAAGTGATCAAATGCTTTTGTAATTTAAACAAGACGTACTCTTTAAAGTTACAATGAAATTCCTGGTGATCTTAAATAAACCATAAAATGAAAAAGCTCAAAAATATTGTCAGATTTGGGTATGCAACCGATGCGTTTGAAGCACATTCTTCTTCTAGCCTTCACAACCGAAAAAAAAGGATGCTAAGTGACGTTTTCATTTCACTCTGTACAGATGTCTTTGCTTCAGTTTTGTTTTAAGCCACTAGACTGCAGCTCTGACACTGGAGCATCAGACTACATTTGAAGAACAGGTTGTTACTGTTTTATTTTACTTGAATACTAGACGCTAGCTTGATTTTGGTGTTAAAAATTGATTTACACTTCGGCTGGTTCTCTTGTATTCTGTATGTCACTCCATACCACTCCCCCTATTGTACTTTGATTTAATTTATGACCTATGATGGTAGCGAGCACTTTGTTCAGAGAGGTTCAGCTTCTCCTAAATGTTAGAATGTTTTTTTCTGCACAAATGTAGAGTGAGTTAATTGACCTGCTGACTCTGCATGCTTGAGCCAATTAATTAGAAATGTTAGATTGTACTTCACTGCCAATTGTTTCCCAAAAAATACCTAAAGGTAACTGATGGGTTTCCTTCCTTTCAGCTATAGATTTTAGTTGATTTTGATGAAAATAAATCTGCAGAGACTCTGAAAATCACACTCAATATTTCATGCCATGTTTATTAGCTATATTATCAGCAGCAGCAGCAGCACCAATAACATAAAGGTTGTACAATGTATGAGACCATGCAGCACATATAGGTACAGATATACTGCCCTCAAAGTCATTTTTGTTGGATTCAAGAACACTGACAAATGGTAACATGCCAGAAAGTATGATTGTGTTAAAAACATCAGAAATCAGACATGTCAGACATTATCCAGACAAATTGTATGAGAGCGTTAACGTGGTTGTATTTGCCTCAGTAACTGCTCTGTCCAACTCACTGAATGCACCAGCAGGGAGATGCTTAAAGAGAGACTCCATTTAAACTCTTAGTGCCTTTTAAGGCAACAATAATTTAACAAAACTCTATTGTAAATATCATCTTGTGTCTTCATCATAAGGTCTTAGTATTTTAAATTCTCCCGCCCAAATACATGATTCCAATAAACAGTTGTTAAAACTAGAGGTGAAACTGTTAGTTGATTACTTAGTTAATTGATAAGCATAAAATTGCAACTACTGACCATCAGCCAGTTGTTTAATTCACTTGTCAAAGAGCATTACGTTATTTTTATTTCAATGTAAAATTAATATTTGGGTTTTTGGTGACCTGGAGATGTCACATTTGGTGTACTGTGAAAAGTAAATACTATATTCTGTATGAACAAAAAAGTGTTTCTAATCCAACACAGTGCCGTTAAAAAGTTCAGGGTCACTTAGAAATGTCCTTATAAGATAACATTTTTTTTGTTATTTTAAGTTATATTTTTGGCCTTTTGTTGGTTTTATTCAATCGGTAAGTAGAGAGGCAGACAGGAAGTCCGGGAGACGAATGGGTCTAAGACCTGCAGTAAAGGGCTGTGAGCTGGAATTGAACCCAGCAAACTACAGCCACTGCTCATGGACTGCCCGCTCAACTTGTTGAACTGTCTGGGCGCCCAAAGATAGCATTTAATGAATCAAAAATACAGTCTAGACACTGTTTGTCTGGTAAATGACTATTCTATCTGGTATTAGCTGATTTCTAATGGAATACACATTGGGGTACAGAGGCCCATTTCCAGCAACCATCACTCCTGTGTCTTAATGGTATTGGAAGGCTAATTACTGGTTAGAAAACCCTGGTGCAATTATGTTAGCACATGAATTAGAGTGTGAGTTTTCATGGAATTATGAAATTTTCTGGGTGACCCCAAGCATTTAAATGGTAGTGTGTAATTGTCAAATTCATTGAATTTCTTCTCCTAGTCTGCTCACTGTCTATTGTGTGTATGCAGGTGTTTGTACACAGCGCTGGATCTGTAAATGGGAAACAAAGTGATTCAGATGAATCCACACTTAACTATCCTAGCGTGTCCTGTGCACGTTGGACAGCTGGACAGGAGGCAATAGGAGCAACAGAGATGGTCATTCTAGCTATCTAAATATGCTAACTAGCGAAACATACAGTCACAGCCGTCACCTCTTAAATACAAGTGAGAGAAAAATTGATTATTAAAATCAGTCTTTCAGCACTAAAATGAGTAATGTTTGCTTTAGTACATAAAGTAAATGAGCTATATACAACATGCGAAACTTTTAGTTTGAAACATTAACACTAGAAAATGTCTAATGTCCTTTAAGAGAGCTACATGTCAACATAATGGCACAGCTGCAGTACTGTATAATCATCACCATAAGTGTTACTTTTCCCAATAATGCCACGTTCAGACTTCACCTAGTTCACTTGTTACAAACTGTTTGATCACGGTCAGTTTCAAATGAAGTTGTAACAGATCTTGATATGTCTGTTGATCAGCTGTTTGTGTCCTCAGTACTCTCCTTCTGTGTGTCTGCTGTCTTTAGCCCATCACATACAGAAACAGCTTTTTTTTTAATGGTGTCTAATCTAAACTGAATGGATGTCAAAATCTACCAGAGATTAGGTCTTAAGTATTTTTGTACCACTGTTTTTACTTTTAGTTTTGAATGTTTAAAGATGATTTGAATGTGCCTTATTTAATTTACACCCAAATAACTGATAATAAACCTATGATTTAGACAAAATGAATTTCTTATCGTTGGTATATTTTAGAACAGCACAGTGGCTTGTTGGTTAGCACTTTCATCTTGCAGCTAGAAGATCCCCAGTTCGCATCCCGGCCTTCCCAGGATCTTTCTGCATGGGGTTTGCATGTTATCTGCATGTTAGATTAGGGGCGGCTGTGGCTCAGGTGGCAGAGCCGTTTGTCCAATGCAAGACACTTTACCCACCTTACCTCCAGTGCTGCCACTTACACTGGTGTATGAATGTGTATGCTGTGTAATGTTGGTGGTGGTCAGAGGGGTTGTAGGAGTGGATTGGCAGCCAGTCAGTCTGCCCCAGGGCAGCTGTGGCTAAAAATGTAGGTCTACCAGCTATAGTGCACTGCAAAACACTGAAATATAGTGATTAGAGGTAAAAGTAAAACTAAGGCCTACAATAGTGAAAAACCTATCCATCTTTCTGGGGTCATAAGTGACCCCAGACAAGTTTCCATTATCCTTGTCACGCCAGTTGGCCGATCTCTACAAAAAACTATGAGCAGCTGTAGGACAAGTTGATTGACAAATTCATGGTAGGAAACATTTTTCGGATAAAAGATATAAAAACGACAAATATAATTATATGGCTGCAGTCATAAATGACCCCACTCGGTCGCTTGAGGGTTAAAACATCCAGATCCAATTGTTTAATTTTAATTTTCAGATTTTTTTATTGTTCTAAGAAAACATTTTGACCGCGGCATCTATCTAGATTTTGATCATTGACGTGGTCCTTCATATGTGGAGTTTCGCTTGTTGTCAAGGAATTGGAAACGTCATTGTTGACTTTGGAAATGGCAAGTGAGAAACTATCTCCACGCTGGGGTCATGGCTTCCTATTACAACTGTTATGATCAGTTTTCATGTTGCATGAAGAGATGGTAAGAACTATAGAAACAGAGTACTCAAATGGAACCTCCAGCATTAGGGTTAGGTGACCGAACATATGATTAAGTGACAGTTTCGTAGCTCAACTCGTTGAGTGGGTGACCCATAATCAGGGGCTATAGTCCCTGTTAGTAGTCATGGGTTTGAATGTAGCCCATGACCATTTGCTGCAGGGCCTTCCTCCACTCTTCTCTCCACGAATCCTCTCTCTCTCTCCATTGTCTATACACATATATATACACACACACACACACACACACACACACACACACACACACACACACACACACACACACACACACACACACACACACACACACACACACACACGGCCTGCCCAAATAAAAGTCACCACCTGCATTTAACTAAGCAAACAGTTAAGAGCCTTCCATTAGATAATTATTGCAGGGATGAATATGTTTCATCAGACCCTAGCTGATGTAGTGAGTAGCTTCTCATTTCGTAAACAACTGTGTTGGGAGACATATCATGTGGTCATAGGAAGGATCTGTTTCAGATCGGTCAAATTATTGGCCTGCATTAAGCAAAGAAAACAACTAAGGACATTGCTGAAACTACTAAAATCGGGTTAAGAACCGTCCAATACATTACTAAAACCTGAAGGATAGTGGTGAACCATCATCTTTGAAGAACAAATTCTTAGATGATCGTAGGAAATCAACAGTAGAACTCCCACCTATGTATGTTACTGAAAGTTGGAGCATTTCCACACACAACGTGAACTCAAAGGATTGTGACTAAACAGCTGTGTAGCTCTAAGAAAACCACTGATCAGCAAGGCTAATCAGGAAAAAAAAAGACTTCAATTTGCTAGGAAGCATTAAGATTGGACTCTGGAGCAATGGAAGGTCATGTGGTCCAATGAGTCCAGATTTAGCCTTTTTTCAAACTGATGGACCCATCGGGGTAAGACGAGAGGTGGATGTAGTGATGCACTCATCATGTCTAGTGCCTACAAGCTTGTGGGGGTTAGGATTATGATCTGGGGTTGGTCAGATTCAGCAACGATATGTGCCCAAAGAAAGAGGCCAGCTGACCACTTCAGTATATACCAGGTCTTTCCATCAATGGAGTCTTTCATCCCTGATGACATGTTCCAAGATGACGATGCCAGGATTCATGGGGCTCAGATTTTGAATTAATGGTTCAGGGAGCATAAGACATCATTTTTTAACCCATGGATTGGCCTCCACTTAGTCCAGACCTCAGCCACGATGAGAATCTTTGAGATGTGCTGGAGAAGACGTTGCACAGTTTAAGATCCTGATGTATGATAAATGCTGTGAAGCTTATCGAAACGATGCTACGACTAATGTGTGTCATTTCTAGAGCTAAAGGTGGTCCAAGGAAATGTTGGAGTGTGAAACTTTTTTTGGGCGGGCAGTGTAATAAAGGCTAAAAATGCCACACACAAAAACTTTTTTAAAAATTCAGTAAGGACATATCATGGCAGCATACTGTAAATTAGAAAAGCATCAACACAATACAACGTCTGTGGATCAGATCAGTGTCCCTCCTGGCCCCGCAGGAGTCAGGTGGGTGTGTTTATAAATCCGGTATCTAAATGTATAAAAAAGAGACACCACGTTTTAGCTTTCAACCAGCTCGGCTGCAGGATTTATTCTGCAGCAAGTGTCTCAATGAGGTAAGGTTTTATGCTCCTCTCTGGCACTATGCGCCATCTAGTGACCTGTTTGAAAATTGCTTTGACACAGAAACCAGTAATACACCATGAAATTCAATCTTTTAACATACTTAAACACAATGAAATAGTTTTGTTTTTTTTTTAAATATAGGGTTATCTGTTTTTAAACACATTTTTTAACATAACCTATTTTCAGCAATTAGCTGTACCAGTCTCAATGACTTTGTCATTGAGACTATAGAGCCGGGTTCTGCTTGAGGTTTCTTCCCTGTTAAAAGGGTGTTTTTCCTTGCCACTGTCGCCTTTGGGCTTGCTCTGGGGGTCAGGCATTTGGGTTCTGTAAAGCGTCTTGAGACGAGTTGACTGTAATTGACGCTATATAAATAAAATTGAATTGAATTGAATTGAATTTGTCGACTGGTGTGAGCGGAACCATCTGCACCTAAACGCCAGTAAAACGAAAGAGATGACCATCGACTTCTGCAGGAGAAGGACACATCAGGCTGCTCCGGTGAACATCCAGGATATGGACATTGAGATAGTGGACTCATACAAATACCTGGGTGTTCACCTCAACAACAAATTGGACTGGTCACACAACACAGAGGTCCTGTACAAGAAGGGCCAAAGTCGTCTCCACCTGCTGAGGAGACTGAGGTCCTTTGGTGTGTGCAGGACTCTGCTCCGGACATTCTATGGTAGCGTCTGCTGTTTTCTATGCAGTGGTCTGCTGGGGAGCGGGGAGCTCTACAAGGGACAGAAAGAGACTGAACAGACTGGTCAGGAGGGCCGGTTCTGTCCTGGACTGTTCCCTGGACTCCATAGAGGAGGTGGGTGAGAGGAGGATGTTGGCAAAGCTCACATCCATCAGGGACAACCCCTCTCACCCACTGCATGACACTGTGGAGTCTCAAAGTAGCAATTTCAGCAGTAGACTGAGACACCTAACCTACAAGACGGAACGCTATCGCAAGTCATTCATTCCATCTGCTATAAGACTTTATAACATCAGCATCACTGGCTAATGTTAACACAAAACTGGACTCTGTCACATCATCCTTTACCACATAATCTGCACAGTTCTCTCGTACTTCACATCATTCCATAAGCCACTTTTCCCATCCTACACTCCTGAACATATTGTGATTGTTATTATGATTATCATTATATTGTGGCTTGTTGTTGCTATCGACCTTTTTCCGAAACGTCATCATCGAACGTCACCGCCGGTCACCGCCCCTAGCAACGCGATTCCGCCATTTTAAGAGGGGTATGCTTTTGCCTTGACGACCAGTACTTTCCCACTTTTCCCACCCGATTTTAACCAGTTGCGCTTCAGTGTCCCGCCCGCGGTACACTTTGAGATCTGCATAAGCAATTTGCTAAATGTCTGAAACTGCAAACGCGATTATACAAACACTATACGCCGATGGAAAGCTTAGATTCTCATGAATCCGCCGGTATAAACCACTTTCAGATGTGATTACCACAGCGGGTAATATAACCACATTTGTCCGACAAACAACGAATATCCATCCATCCGTTCTCTATTCACGGCTTCAACGTACACAGCGCGACTCACATTTCCGGGTTCATTATTACACACAGATGAAAATATTCCACAAAAAACGGCCATAATCCAACCTTGGACCTCCAGACGAAACAAGCCAGTAACATATTTTGTCCAAAACATGTCTTGAAGTCGGTATATACTCCACGAATAGGTCGTTTTCAAGGAAATGCACCTCGCGATGCGCGTCCAATATTCCCTGTATTTCTCGTCATATTTTTTGTACTGAAAATGGCTGGAATTGACTGCAGCTTATGATGTTTATAATTATCTGAAATGTTGAGGGCTGGCTACTTAGCTTAGGCGAGTGCTAGCTGTGCTTCCCACAAAAAGTCAGGGGTCTTTCTACTCACTGCTATTTTTAAACCTTCTCTCCTCCCTTTCGTTCTGCTAACTACTATGCTGTAATCAGCAGCATTGTCCTCATTATTGTTAGCACCTCATACCCTTGGGCCTAGGGTGGGTAGAGCTCATTTACAGGTATCTGACTCTTAGTTTTGATAATGCACATCTAACTAATATACATACACTACTTCCACTTGAAATTAAAAGGTGTAATGGCTCACCCCGTTAGCTTAACATTAGCTTAGCATAGCGGAGTTGGTGTAGCCGTATCTTACAAGGCATTTATCATTCTGACATTGACCTGTATGCACAAAAGCATATAAATATAAGCATACCTCAAAGAAAACGTATGAGTCCAGGCTTTTATAAGTCTTCATCTTCTCCATTGTGTGGATGCCTGGGCTGTTGATAAGGTACTCGTAAATGGAGTGCCATTGAAGATCTGGCCACGTAGTACGGTCGTTTTCCCATGAAACCAGAGGAATTTGGTACGGACATGACTGCAAACCAACCAGTTCTAATTTTTCTTGATACCGTAGCTTGGCTTTTGGCTCAAGATTTCCGAAATAATCAGCAGACATTTTTCTCCGGGTCAAAACTGCGCGGTTTCAGCGGTCAAATCGCGGTTGCTAATGACTTTGTTGCCCCCTCTTTTAATGGCGGCGTGCGTTGCTAAGGAAGGTATGGTCACGTGTCCCAGACTCTGACGTCATTGCGAAAAGGTCTATATCTTAAAATCATAACACTGCCCGTGTTATGATTTAAGAACGTTGTATCTTAAACCATAACACTGTCGTCATATATGTCCATCTGAAGCTTACTAGTGTCTCGCCTGTGATCAGACAATCAGAGCGTTTCTAAGACCTTCTCAGAAGACGACCCAGGTGCAATACTTCTTTCCAGAAACAGTTCTCTGCAGTGTAAGTCATTACACATTTTTTGTTTCCTATTGTTCATGCTGATGTCTGCAAAGAAAAACTAATTTATACCTGAATTTATTTTTAAACATTAGTTTTGTGCTTATTTACTTATTTTGCTACTACCATGCTACTGTGATTGAAAACATTGTATATACTAGGTCGATAATGTATTTAGCATTTGCTATATTTTCAATTGAAATGTAAAAATATCATTTTGATCAGATTTTTGTTCCATTTTTTGCGGTGATGTGTTAAACTCGTTGATGTGTCTGTTTGAACACAGTTTGACTGCGATGGCTCAACAAAAACAAAGAGGAAGTGCGAGAATATTCAAGGCTGCATGCGAAGCCGCATTTCAGTCTGCTCCCCAGAAGAATCAGGGGACTTTCAAAGTTTCAACTCGGACAGACAACTGTCCTAAACGCGATGAAGCTGAAAGACTTCAAGACAAAATCAAACAGCTTCAAGAGAGAAACCGCAAGTTGCAAGAAGACCAAATTCAGTACGAGAAAATTATCTCAAGACTGGAAAAGGACAACAAAAGTCTTTCCTTGAAGCTGAACACAGCTGAACAGGAACTGAAGACTAAGAAAACCCAGGTCGAGGACCTGGAGAGAAAGCAGTGTTTTCAGAGATTCTCCAGACACGTTGAGTATGAGTCTCGACTGGACAAAGTCAAGCGGGAAGCAGAGAAAATGCAAGATAAAATTCTGCTGGAGGCTCACAGAAAAATCCAACAGCTCACAGCTGACCATGATCAAGCAAATCGGCGTGTCCTCAGCTACACAGCCGAGTTTGACACGCTGAAAAATGACCTGGAGAACAGCAGAGCTTCGACTCGTGAGCTGCAAGCTGCGCTGAAGACTGAGAAGGATGAGTACATCAAGTCTAGCCAGCTTCAGCAAGTGGAAAACCAACGACTCCAGGGTTTGGTGGCTGGACTCTCTGCACTCCTCAGCGCGTTTGAACAAGAACACAGCAGTGAAGCCGCAGAGAGACAGGAGCTGCTGCGGGACAATGAGAACCTCACCGAAAGGTACTTTGAACATTTTCATTTTTCTATTTCTAGTGTGTTACTGTCTCAGTTATGAGTTATGTGTAAAACAAATTTATTTGTTTAGTATGCGTCAGAGAATGGCATAGAGTGAAAGATGGGGGGGGGGGTGCATTGTGGAATGTATACATTCTAAAACACTTTGATATTTTCAAGATACAGCATTATTTAAATTTAAAAGCTACCAGCTGCATTGTTTTAACATTTACTGTGCTGAGATGATGCAAATAGTTTCAATGTATTCGTCTTGTGTTGCTCTTTAACATAACTGAAGCTATAGAAGCATAAAAAATAGGCTTTGTCCAATAATTCCAAGTGACTCATATGAGCGGGTCCTGATATATTTTCTGTTATGTAAGGGGTTCTTGGTAAAAACAAGCACCTTTACTCCGTTCATTTATCTAACTCTTCGCTATTCCTCTTTTTCAGAGTTAAACTCCTGAGAAATGACAAAATCGACCTCTTGAAGAACCAAAACAGACTGCAGAGGGAAAATGAGCAGTCTGACAAAAAGGTGGGACTGCTCATCAACTCTAGCCAGCTGCAGCAAGAGGAAAACCAACGACTCCAGGATTTGGTGTCTGGACTGTCTGTGCGTCTCAGCACGTTTGAACAAGAACACAGCAGAGAGGCCGCAGAGAGACTGGAGCTGCAGCAGGACAACGAGGTCCTCACCAAAAGGTACTTTGAACATTTTCATTTAACAGATTCCAGCTGCATTGTTTTAACTTTATCCTGTGCTGAGATGCAAATAGTGTCAATGTGTTCATCTTGTGTTGCTCTTTAACATGACTGAGACTATAGAAGCATAGAAAATAGGCTTTGTTGAATAATTCCAAATGACTCATATGAGGGGGTCCTGGTATATTCTCTGTTATGTACACTGGAAAAAATGCCCCTCTCTAAACTTTGAAATAAGTGGGGGGGGGGAATCTGCCAATAGAACAAGTGAAAAATGGCTTGGTAAGATTTCTTGAAATAAGAGATGATATTTAGAATATTGAGATCTTAAAGTTAGGTTCACAAACTTATTTTAAGCTATATTTTACCATAATTGTCAAGTTTAGGTGTCTTAAAATAAGCCAGACATGCTAAAAAATAGTAGTTTTTCACTCAAAATAGATTTTTCCTTTGATGTAACCTCCTAATTTGAGATGTATTAAACTTAATTTGAGTTTTCTTGTAAAATACAACTCAAAACAAGATCATTTTAGGATTGTTTGACTTCACGAGATATTTAAGATGCATGGTCTGAAAACAAGTCCCTGCATCTTGCTGAAATGTCACTTGTTAAGTGAATTTATCTTAAATCAAGTGGGATGAGACATTTTGACTAAAAATAAGAGAAATAGACTTTGTAAGATTTTGAGTTTTTGCAGTGTAAGGGTTTCTTGGTTAAAAACAAGCACTTTTACTCCCTTCCTTACTCTAACACTTTGCTATTCCTCTTTTTCAGAGTAAAAATGTTAAAGCATGACAAAATCAACCTCCTGAAGAACCATGACCGACTTCAGAGGGAACATGAAGCAGCGAAGGAATCGTGGACCAAAAGGAACACTGGTTGCTTCAGCTTCCTCAGAAGGGCAGAGAAGGAGCACGCAGCAGAAACGCAGAAAAGTCGCAGACACGATGGTGACGCCACTGAGAGCCAGAAAAGTCGCTGGTGGCGTAACAAGAAATGATTCAGCTGGTTGTTAGCTGACAGCCAGCCGAATCTCTGCTCCTTTCTCTCCCTTCTCCCCCTATTTTCTATCCTCACCTCCATCAAGATAGATATCTTTCTGTTCTGTCCTCACCTCTATCTTCTCTTTCTATCCATCTCCTCTTTCTATCCTCACTAAAAAACTAAATAAAAAAAATTGAAAAAAAAAAAGAAAAATGACATGGGATTTTAACATTTTTAAAATGACAAAAATGTTCCTAAATGACATAAACGTGTCTAGAAGGATGCAAAAAAATGTGTGAACCGTCCTGACCCTCCTGAAGCTGAACTCTGCCATCCAGACTGGTGGAGCTCTTCACCTCAGCGACCCGCTCCACTGCAGCCTGACCCAGAGCACTGTCCACCCCCATCCTGGCCGACAGCCCCACACGGGCACTGAGGACAAAGACACCGCTTACAGTCGGCTCATACTTACCAGCAAGGCTAAAGAAATCAAAGTCGCAGCCCCTGTTAGATTTGGTTAACATGGATGTACTTGGGTTTGATGTGTCCGTTGAGGGACAACACTGCAAAAACTGAAAATCTTACCGAGTCTGTTTGCAGACTTGTTTTAAGACAATGCATCTTAAATATCTTGTTAAGTCAAACAATCTGGAAATGATCTTGTTTTACCCCTCGTGTTGTCCTGCGGGTCAAATTGACTAGTTTTAAAGTTTGAAAATGTGGGGGGAAAAAAATGAGATTTTCACTGTGAAAACTTGCATATTTTCAGAATTGTTGGGGAAATTTTTGAACATTTTTTGATAGAAAACAAAAAGAAATGTTAAAAAAAAGTTTAACCCTCGTGTTGTCCTTACCAAAAAATGGTGTTGCCTTGTCTGAAAAAAGTTCACAAATTCAGAAAAAATTTCCCCAAATTTTTAAATTATAATCCTGATAAGTTTCCCTCAAAAGTTTTATTTTTTAAAATAAAAAATCCCAAAATTTGACAGCAAAATTCACTGGATTTTGGTGGATTTTTTTCTGAATGTTCTTAAAAAAAAAATTTTCCACCAAAAAATGTTCAAAAATTTCCTAAAAAAATTTAGAAAATGTGGAAGTTTTCACTGTGAAATTTTTTTCCCCCACATTTTTAAAACTTCAAAACGGGTCAGTTTGACCCGCAGGACGACAGGAGGGTGAAAGAAAATATTAGAAGTTTACTGATAAATATGTAATCACTACATAGATATTTTTAGGATTTTTGGAAGATTTTTACTCATTTTTTGAAAATATATACAATTGTCATTTTTTTATTTTTTAAATTTTTATTTATTGCCAAATTTACTTTTTTTAAATAACTTGTTTTAAGACAGTGCATCTGAAATATCTTTTTAAGTCAAACAATCTTGAAATTATCTTGGTTTGAGTTGAATTTTACAAGAAAACTCAAAATTAGTTTAACCCTCATGTCGTCTAGCGGGTCAAAATTGACCCGTTTTAATTTTGAAAATGTGGAAAAAAACATATATATTCCACATTTCCACTTATATATAGGGTCTGAAGAGGTTAAGTGTAATGTTTACTTTTGTTCTTTCCTCCCCATAAACACCACAATCCACCACACACTGGACAGAGCCTCCTGATTACAGTGTGTACATAATCCAGCCGGGCATACACCTGTTATCAGTGCTGGAGTCTGACACTTTTATTGGAGGCGGTCAGGCTAAAAGCATTCCTCACACTGGGCTGGTACAATGTCTTATTAGTTTGTTTTCTGAACAAACCACCATAGGCTGTAGTGCCCTGGTGGTTGAACAAGTCACCAAACTCTGATCTGCAGAATCAATCTCAGTCTTTAAGAAACCACTAAAGACCCAGCTCTTCACTGAACACCTTTGACAGACTGCAAAAAGAATATAGATACAGCATCCTCCATAATTATTGGCACCCCTGATTAAGATGTGTTGAAAGCCTTAAAATAAACTCAATTTTTATTGCAGAAGCATACTCACACTGAAAATTGTTGAAAAAAATGTCTTATAGGAGAAGATTAGGTTCTGTTTTGTTGGCAGAAGGGGGTTGTACAAAGTGTTAACATCAGGGGTGCTGATAATTGTGGCACACATGATTTGATGTAAACGAATTATTTCTTAATGTGTGATTTTTTTCCCCCACTGAATAAATGCACTTGAATTAAAGGTTGGATTTTCCTCGTTTTTTTCATTGTGGTCCTATATTATTTAGAAAAAAAATGAATTTATTAGAAGCTAAAGAACACATTTTAACCAGGGGTGCCAATAATTATGGAGGGTGCTGTATAAATATTTACATTGGTCAAAGCCAAATGGTTCAGAGCATTTTTGACCACATAAGGGGGTCCAACACAATATTAGGCAGGTGGTCAGAACGTTCTGCCTGATTGGTGTGTACTGATGAGTGGCCTGTCGTCTCTCTCAAAGCTGTATCACTGTGGGATAAAAACTGCAGCACCTGTTTGATCAGTGTCATGAACCTTTGAACCATCTGTCAGTAACATCCTAGCTAGAAAATGGTGTTCTACAATAGTTTTGAATTACGTACCAAGCAGGTATCACTTTAGACTTCTTTTGTTTGTGTATAAATAACAGTGGATGACATGAAAACAGCCCAGGAGGGAAAGCTGAAGATGAAACTGCTGGACAATGTTGCATACTGTATAAACTTACATTTTCTGCTTTCACGTTCCCAATCCATTTCAAACAAATGAAGTTTGCTGTGTGCCCAGCTCTCTTGCAAGCTGATGATTTACTATGCCTCTACACATTAACCTAATTTTATTCTACTAATACACAACGGCATCTCTCCCATTTTAACCTGCATGTTTTAAAAGCTTGAACACATCCAGTGTTACTCCCATAAGGGGCCCTATATTCAACAACAACCAAGATGGCTTCTAAGTCTTGTCCTTTTGATCTTCTTACATTTTGTCTTTACATTTGTGCTGTCTCCATGTGAGCTTATCATCAAACAAAACCCCAAGAAACATCACCACCCTAAAACCTGTTCGACCATACAGCTCATAAAAAGGTGACTAATGCTGCTTGGAGAAACATACAATACTAGTCAAAGGTTTGGAGACAACTTCTCATTCAAATGAATAAGAAAATGTCTCCAAACTTTTGACTGGTAGTGTACGTGAGACTTCTGTGTTAGTATTATGACCAAATCTACTCAATATCATAATATTAGAACTCAGAGCACTGATGCAGCCTCACAGCCATGAATCAGTGTCTTCACATAATATGCAGCCCAGTCATCACCCTCATGTTGAATTCCTCAGTGTGTGCATATTTTTGAGGTTTTATTTTGAA
The DNA here is from genome assembly GCF_021347895.1 of Acanthochromis polyacanthus. Classification (NCBI taxonomy): domain Eukaryota; kingdom Metazoa; phylum Chordata; class Actinopteri; family Pomacentridae; genus Acanthochromis; species Acanthochromis polyacanthus. The sequence continues at coordinate 24,584,788 of NC_067120.1, forward strand.
AGGTCACTGCCCCGTTTGCAACCAGACTGAATGATAGTACATGACAGATGTGGTTTTCTTAATTATTACTTGAATTGAATGTAAAAATATCAGTCTTATGTATCAAATCACATTTAATACACTGTACATGTGTACTGTCTACATGTACAATGCTCATGTGCTCATTCCTTCAATCTTCAGTAGTTGGTGAGAAAAGTCTGGAATTTTAAACTCAATACAAAAAAAAAATAAAAATGGAGAAAAAGCTGCAATTTAATTGTAGCATATACAACTGAAATTACAAGAAAATCCTTACAAATCCTTCCACAAATTTCTTTTCATTAAAACAAATGTGTTCACTACGCAACACACCAGCAGAACTGTCACAGTATTGTCCATGTGATCATCAGTCAAGCCTTCAATGTCTGAACTGTTGCCCTCTACAGCTCGGGAAGGCCCGGCATGGGGAACTGACCAGTGAAGGCCTCCACCTCAGCCCTGAGTTCAGCAACCCGCTGCTGGAACTTCTCTCCCTGAGCCAGTGTCTGAATGAACTCCTTCAGAGTGGCTTTGGGATCCATGCTTCTCTGTATCTCCAGGGTCAGTTCAATGGCTGCAGGAGAGGGGAAAGCAGTTTGCTTTAATTTTGATCTCGTGAAAGGCGACAAATAGAGTAATGTCTCCTTTAAAACATTACCTCTGTGGATCAACTCAGCCACCTTCCTGAAGTCATCCTGCACCAAACCTCTGGAGGTCAGAGCCGGAGAGCCAAACCTCAAACCACTAGGGCGTAAAGCACTCTTATCTCCTACACACAGTGAGGTAGGTGGATAATTAAGAGTGGCACTTAGTAGGAAAAATGCATTTGCACCAGATACATCTCAAGCTACATGTAGAAAATGACACTAATATTACACACACTAGTTTTGAGTTATAGTTTTGTGCAAACAAAAACTGAACAGTCGATTATCACACACGCTACCTGGACAGGTGTTCTTGTTGCAAGCGATGGCACAGGCTTCCAGCACCTTCTCAGCTCGGCCTCCGTCAGTTCCTTTGCTGCGCAGGTCCAGCAGGATCAGATGGTTGTCAGAGCCACCTAACAGAAACACACAGAAGGCATTACAAAGACCACAAAGATATGCACCTCTTGAGAAAAGTTCTTTTGAACTATACCATAAGTAAAGGAAAACACAGGTTTGTCATCGCATTATTGTAAAATAATCAATACTATGTTGTTCTAGAAAAGCATTTAATCTTAGTCAGTGTTAACTGAAGCTGCTTAAAGTGCTCCTTCTTAGTGCCAGTTGACATCTTCTTTAATGGACTTCAGACACTTATCCTACAGATATCCTTTAAGATTCTGGCTAAGGATGTCCGATAATATCGGCTCTCCGATATTATTGGCTGATATTGGCATAAAAATGTAATATCGATCAATATTGTTATCGTTTTTTTGCCTATCATGAAAACCGATAAAATAATGCCTGGATTTTGCCAGCATTTACTCATAGAGGAAGAGAGTGAACTATTGTTTGAAACAATTTTTAAAAAAGCCATTTTTTCTATAACTTCAGTTGAAGTATTTTTCTTATTTTGCAAAGACAATGAATACATCTGGAAAGCCTTGCTGCATTCGAGAATGCATCCAATGGGGCATCACAATAAAATCAGGCATGATGTGTTAATTCTACAGCTGGACATATGTGATGTTACCTAAAATCTGTTAAATAGCCCACATATATCGATATCGGTTGATATCAGAATCAGAAATTCAGAGTTGGACAATACTGGTGTATCGGTTACTGGCAAAAAAGCCAATATCGGGCATCCCTAATTCTGGCTTTTGGATTACATTTGACACAACGAAGCAGGCCTTCTGGAGTGGTCTCTACAAACTAGCGTTGACTGAAAGCTTGAGGTACATTTTCATGCACCATGTTGTCATTACGGCTTCATCAGACCTGATTATTCCCGTTATAAAGGGTGAGGGCACCACTCCAGCAGCCACTAGTCCACTGATGTGAGCCATGTCTCCCATCAGATACGCACCGTTCTCATCAGCAATCTGCTTCAAGCGGGCGTAGTCCAGGTTGCGGGAGTAGCAGCTTGCTCCTGGAAAAGACAGACAAACCTTTGATATATAAGCCCCTACTGATGTATTCAGGGGGCCAGTGATACATCTTGATATGTGAGATGCCCTGCCTTTATGAATTTACACACTAAAGTACCTGCAATGATGAGTTTGGGGTGGAACAGGCGTGCATTTTCTTGCAGTCTGTCATAATCAATGTAGCCAGTTTCTGGATTCACCTTGAAACAGAAGCAGTAGACCACATGAAGACAAGTATGCCACATCAGCTACATCACATAAACGCTACATAAGCACAATCAGTCATCAGTGTTTGTGTTTTATTGTGCTTTTGTGCTTTAGTCAGCCTGGTTGGTTTGGAAAAATGTTATGTTGTCAGGACTGTGAGTGTGAAGTGTGTTTGAGGACTTCCTGCCACATTTCCTGTAGTGCTGCTCTCTGTGTGTGTCAAAATAAAAGCATCTGTCAGTTGGAGAGTGCATAAAAGGCAGATATCCTTCTCCAGTGTTGCTATTCAATGCTGCTCACTACAACAATGAATATATAACAATACCTATATACTGCAAAATCCCATGATACAGTGAAAAATCCTGCAATACAGTGAGACCGCAAAAAGTGAACTGTGACATGGCGAGGGACCACTGTAAGCATTGTGTTCTGGGTCAAACTGCTACTATGTTTATGGTCACCACTGAGCTTGGCCTACCGTGTTTGCAGAAGCCTCAGTCATACCAGGGACAGTCTTTGATCTTGGACTCTGGGTCAATATGCAGTAAGGGACATTCCTTGTTGCTGCACTCACCTGTGAAGGTCAACACGGAAGTTAAAACAATCCAAAAGAGCATTCATTTGACCGGGAAAAGCAGAAGAAATATTCATGTTGGACATGGAAAACTGGTTGCTGATTACAATGCGTAAGACAAATACAGTCAGTATTAGCTTTTTTTTTAATTTGTGAGATCCTGAGTAAACCTACCAAACTTGGAGTAGAAGTAGCATTCAGGCATCTTGGTCATGTCATATTCATGGAGAAACTCGCACTGGTCTCCCTTCTTACACAGTCCTCTGAGCCAGTGCTTACACACCACCGCCTTCTCTCCACTGATGTGATGGAACGGACACATCCCACCTGTAAGATACAACAATGACCATGAACCTCTGCTTCATACCTACAGGACAGTCAGTGTCTCTCTGATCAGTTTGAGGGTTACCTGAACACATACACTTCCAGTTAAAAGTTTGGACACAACTTCGCATTCAGTGCTTTATATTTATTTGTACTATTTTCTACATTGTAGAATAATACTGAAGATTAACACTTTTTTGTTCACAACATAATTCCATGTGTATTCTTCTATAGTTTTGATGTAAAAAGTAATTAAATAAAAACCACTGAATGAGAAAGTGTGTCCAAATGTTTGACTGGTAGTGTACATCACTGTCATTTAAAAAAAAACAAACATGTATATTTTGCAGCAGGACAAGTGAAAGACACATTAATTTGTCCGACAGACGAAAATTGAGCCCTCCTGTCAACGTAAATAAAAAAGAAAAGTGTGCAGGAATATGGATCACTGATCACAAGTGTAGTAATACATGACGTGTAGAAAAACATAACAGTACTGTTTTAAAAATCCACACTGTAATTGTTTAATCATGAAATGCATTCAATACAGGACAATGATAAACTATTACCCACTGTAACCATTTACTTGTACTTGTGAAGACCAGAGTTTAGCTTATACAAGAAGAACAAGAAGTTCCATTTGCTTGAAAGAGCTTAGTGACTATTTAACAGGCAGGAAAGGTCTTCTGGTTTCCCACCTTTGTGGAAGTTAAACACTGAACCGCTGGAGTAGCCCTTCAATAAAAGTAATTTCTCATTCTGTTGGTTTCAAAATGTCAGAGGAGGAAAAAAACAGAAAACATTCTCCTTTATGAAGCTGGAATCAGACAGTTTTTCATTTGTATCCTTGAATTAATGATTCAAACCAATTCAGTAATTACCACAGTTGTTGATTAACATCACAGCTGAACACTACTTGATTAACTCTTGCAGCTATAATATTTATTTATGTGAGAGTAAATGTGGACGTAGACGCGTTGAAATGTTGCAGTGTTGTGTTTTTACCTTTCAGACAAGCTGCTCTCATGAAGAACTCACACACAGCAGACCCAGACTCTGCAGGGACACACATTATCATGTCATTATCAACACACAGCGGATACACAAATAGCAAGAAATAGAAATAAAACACAAAATAAAGTAAACAAAAAATTAAAACAAAGCTTGCTCATAAGCAATCCAGGGAATCCTTGGATGTATGTTTGTAGAGTCATAATTTAAATAATCTTCATGTCCATAATTAAACATACTGTATGTAAAATTCACAATAAATCAAAACTGGCATGAGCATGAAGAAATTCAGACAAGGAAACGCTATTTTTGAGTGTGCGTAAATGAGGACAACAGAACGGTTAAACCATTATAAAGAAACGCAGCACAGAAACATCCATGTGAAGTTTGCACTAGTTAAAGTTCACATTTGAAGTCAAAATCATTAAAAAAACAAAAATACAAAAATGACATTATAGCCAACTAAAGTAGCATTGTGTAGGACTTTAATTTTAACATGACTCTGCCTGATTAAAGGGATAATAAAACCGTGTTTCCTACCCTATTATACTTCTTCATTATCACCATACCCAACACTGGAGGGTCTTAACATTTAAACTTGTTCATTTGACACTTATATTTCTCTACAGGAAAACATTTCGGCTCTGTCTGTCTCTTTAAATGTGCTTTAATAATAATAATTACTTGACAGTACTAAACTCAACTAAGAGGGACATTCAGGTGGCCATTAACCTGCAGTTATCACCGGTTAGCTCCCTGTGTCTGCACCGGCTAAGCTCCAGCTAGCATCCCAGCACTTACTGTCCATGCCGGGGAAGGGCAGAGGCTGCGCCCCCAGCTGCTGCTCCATGGCGATCTCCAGGTCGAACTTGATGTGGTCCACGTTGGCCAGTAGCTCCTTCAGTTTGCCGTCGTCCGATCAAAGAGATATCGGTTAAGCTAGCTTCAAGTTGAGCTACTTATCTAGTTATTTCCTCATCTGAGGAGGCTAACAAGGCAAACCGATAAGCCAGCAACAGCCAGCCCGCTCCCTGAGCCGCTGTCCAAAACACACCTGTCGTTGTTGTAGCTTTAATGTCAGATTTAAGGACAAAACCTGAACAATAGTCGAGCTAAAAGTTTTTAGTTAGTCACTGAGCTGCTCCTTGTTGTGTGTGGATGGATGGAAGGCGCGCTGACTGACCTCTGACCTAAGAGGTAAAGAGACTTTAGATACGCATCAACGCCACCTACTGGGCTGGAGGGAAACATCAGCAGACGATCAAAAAGAAAAAAATCTCCACGAAATTAGAGGGAGGTCCAGCAACCAAGACATCACGAAAAATGTAATTTTGCAAGTTAGACAGTGTGTCTTGAAACGCCTGGAATTTGATACAGTAAAAGCTCTCCCATTTCTTCTGCAGGGCATCTTTCAGGGGGCTCTTCCAGTGTAATCCAGTCACCAGTGGCATCAGATTGTTGTAACTGATTTTTAAGTGTGTGCAGCTCTCAGACCTAAACTGAGTCAGGTGAGAGTGCAGAAGCTGAGTCCTGTTGTTTAAATTTTTCTCAGGTACCTGGAGGTTGAACTGAAATAACAAAATGGGGACTCTGTTATTGTGGGATATAAAAAAAATCATATATTGCTAGAAAAAAACAACAGCATAAAAATGTAATCAAAATGATCTGTACATGAACAGTATGTGTTGGTTTGAAATAAAAGAGTCTTCAGTCTAATAAATATGAGCCAGAACTGATAGACCAGTAAAAATGGAAATAAATTGACCTCTAGAGTGCAACTGGTGTGATTTTGTGTGGACTGGTTTTTGAAGGACTGGCTCAGGAGAACTGTGTGTTTGTTGTTTATCTCATCCCAGTGTTTGCCGTAACTCATAACAACATAACATAAACACAACAACATAAATAACAAACAGACAGAACAGGAAGGTTAGTAGCTGTACCTTGCTGTACAATCAAATTAAAAGCACTTCTAATTTTAAAATCTATAGAACACTAAATGTAATTAAAATTCAATAAACAATATTTACACATTTGAAGGCACAGTGATTTAAAGTGACTGACAGGTAGAAGGAAAACAGATGTATCAAACCAACTAAGGTGCACAGACATTCTATAATAATAACAATGGTCCTAATGGACAAATCTGTGCAAAATAGATCAAATCTGCTCAATATTAATACTTATGCACATCTGAGTACCATTTCGCTGTACTGCACTTTGGTAATCAGCTTTCCTGTAACAGCCACAAATGATGTGAAGAGCTACACTTCTGTCAGCACTTTCAAAACCAACTTTAAAAAGTTTGTTAAAAGCTGCTCAACTCTGGCTTTGACATCTTATTCCATCCTATGGTCTTCATGAATTGTATTTACTTGAAAAGGATGTACTTGTGATGTGCTATTGCGCATTCTTGTCTCTATAATTTTGAATTTTGTTGTAAAAACAAAAGGAACACACTGAAGCTATACCAGGGGCCTGTTTTCTGTGGGCTGATTCAAAGATCCAGGATCATCTGGCTGATCCAGGATCTGCTGATCCTGTTTACACTTACTGTGTAGGTCAATTGGTCAAATCCTCAAGTGATTTTGATTAAAATAGCTGGATTCAGTCATCCTGGATGATAGAATAGGAGTCATTGACTGGGTATGTATGGAGAAACTGGAAACTAATCACCAGCTCTGTCACTGGAGGAATGATGAAGGAGAGGGTGTGCATTTCCTCTGTTAGAGTGCCATGAAAAATGTAATGATTTGCACTCATTGTAATACCACAAAAGCAGCAAGCAAACCAGAAAGAGGCATTAATTGACAAATTAATTATTAATCTTCCTACTATTGAAATGATAATATTTGTGTAATGTACTTTTCGACTACAGTGCAGAAAACCCACAATATAGAGATGTTACAAATTTCTGCTCATGTATTTCTGCCTGACAGTGTGCAAACGGGACATGGACACTCCTGCCACCATCACTGAGTTATTTTTGTGCTTCTAGTTCATGCTTTCTGTGAAACTTTCTCAGAAAACTGGGAACAAGTGCTATTCTATCTTTACCGTGTAGCTTGAGGCATCCTCACCTGCAGCTACCTGCATCCAGCTACTGCACAATAAGCACATCTGTATCATTTTGGAAACCCAAATACAGTCGATACTATTAACAAAACAATATTATGACCGTCTGACGTATAAAACGGCTCTGGAAAGCTTCGTGTCCACACGTCTCATATTTGAATAGCATTAGCCTCAAGATTAGCATAGAGCTAGCGAATATTAGCTCGTCCTAAGATGCACTTGTTTGTCCAAATACATAATTCTAGTGCACTATGCCCCTATGCCTTTTATCCTGTGTGCTATATAAAATATACCACATACATCAAGAAAAGTGCCATCAAAGCTAGTTTACTCAATCCTTAAACTTCACATACAAGCACACACACTAAATATTGTACACAACATCATATGGCGATTAAACAACCCAAATGTAATAAAACTGAGTCCCTAAAAACAGTGGGTGATCATTTTTATCTTTAAAAAATCTGTCACAAAAAAAACAAATTCAAAACAATGGACATTTTTTCTGGAATTATTTTTGAAACAGTTTTGGATCCTTACCCCACACCAAAACCCTCTTCTATCTGATAAAAGCCTAACTTGTGTGCAGCCTCTTCAACTGTGACTGTTGCACAACACACAATACCAAGGGGTATTTTTGTATTACTAAAAACATAATAATAATAAAAAATCCTTAAAATTTAAAATTTTCATTTAGCACCAAAGCAAGAGTTGTAGCATGACCAGCAGGAGCCCATTGATGGCTCCAGTGATTTTGGTGACTGTACAGTGTATAAGAGTGAAGTTATTGAATGTTTGTCTAGTGTCTCTTTTCGCTGTTGCAGCGATTTTGCTATTTGCAGACGGTCCCTGTTTACTCGTCGCACCGCCAGCTGCGCATAGACGCCAATGTTATTTCTGCAGCTTGAAAGACAGTGACTTTTGATCAAACTGGCCTTGTAGCACATTGTCTAGCTTACAACGATTTGAAAGAGGCATCGTTTATTTTTTGACAACGTATATCTCATGAGTTATTAATGCAGGAAGTCCGAACCTGTGAATATCTTTCCAACTTTACCCTGCTGTGACAGTTGCGTGATTGCTTATTAAGAAATACTTCTTTTCTACAATTAGAGCTAACCAAATGCTACAGCTGGAGAACGTTCTACAGTGTGTGTCCTGTTGCCGAGCAAGAACGTTGCTCTACTGTATGATGTATGCTGCTGTAACATGGGAAATTTCCCCGGACACGGGGAGTAATAAAGGATTATCTTATCTTATCTTATATTTTAACCTATTCATATGACATATTTAACCTTTTAACTGTATTTCCATTAATCTCTAAAAAAAAACATTTTTAACCCTTTACACTAATCTCAGGTCTGTTATACACAGCAGTAAACCAATCAAACTCATCATATCGTACCAAAATATAAGTTACAGAAAATCTGTTATGAGCCCCACTGATGACGTATCTATATTAAATAAAACCAAATAAATGAGGTGAACCGTTCCTATTTTAGTGGTTGATGCTACAGGGGGAAAGTGCCGTATCCGTAGGCCACAGGCTACGGGTACCAACCCGGAGACCGGGTTGCAGGTACGGGTCCGTATCTGTAGACACTACCTATTTTAGTGGTACATCGAGTAGGTACTATTGGGTACATCTAGGGTCAGTGAGCCCTGCAGGGAAACACTTCCTCCAAAACATAGCAGACAGGAAACTGAACACACTCAGCTGTCTATGGCTGTACCACGGAAATTTATATGACATCTGAGCACAAACTCTTTTCTACTGTCTTCTGATGGTGAGTTATCATAAATATCGTCAAGCAGTTTACGGGGATTTTAAAAATGGCAGAGCCGAACAGAAAGGATGTTGGCGTTATAAAATACTAAACCTCAGTTCAGTTTCATGAAGTTGTTGCTATTTAATTGTATCTCATATCTTTCCTATGGGAACACAAACCGAGTCGTCTCGTAGCGTTAGTTACGGCTCTTGTGTTGGTTTACCTGTTTAGCAAGTGATGGATATTTTAAACAAATAACATGTTTTAAAGATGGGTTAAGCTAGCTGTTAGCTTACGTTAGCTAGCAGTCATTGAGGCTACAGTTAGCTTCTACAAAAGGACCATTTCACTGCTTCTATTGTCCAGGATGTGGATCTGACCCCACAGTACCTGGACCTGTCAGGACCTCATGAAATTAACAGACGGCTGTGAAGACTGAAGCACGGTTTCATATTTGCGAAACTTTTTATGCTGTACACCTAAATGGCTCTTTCTCTGTGATCCTATCTGGTCCGAACATTAAATACATCTGGATGTTAAAAATCACTAAACAGCATTTTACTGTAGTACTCCAGGTGGAGCTACTTTAACCCTCAATCTGTCCACTGCTGATCTCAGACCTGCACATCTTACAGAGACTTTATTCTATCACTCCAATTCACTGTTTCTGTTTCTTTTTCAATGAGAGCTTTAAAAAATAAAAAATGCTAATGTATGTCATTCTAAGGGTTGCACAGTGGTTTGGTGGTTAGTACTGTCGCCTTGCAGCTAGAAGATCCTCGGTTTGTGTTCTGGACTTCCCGATATCTTTCTGCATGGAGTTTGCATGTTGTCCCTGTGCATGTGTGGGTTTTCTCCAGGTACTCTAGTTTCCTCCCACAGCCAAAACATGCTCTGGTTAATTGGTGATTGGCAATGAGAAGGAGAAGTGTGAAAGGAGAAAGATTTGAGAAAGTTTCCCAGAACTCCAGACAGGTTGGCTGTCATAAATCTAGAATACACTGTAGGTCTAGTATTGCTTGTACAACATATTTAATGTTATGTTCATTGGAAAAACTGTTTTTCTTGCAAAAATAAGGACATTTCTAAGTGAGCCCAAACTTTTGAACAGTAATGTAAGAGAATGTTGTTGGTTCTGTCCCACATCTGCTTCTCAAAGTCTTTTTTTTTTTTTTTTTGCTTTGATATCCTTACAGTTTTTATCTGTGCTGTCTATAGCAATGTGACCCAGAGAGAAAGCAACTTGTGATGGAGTAGCGGGAAGAGGAGAGATAATGCTGTGAACTAGAGGCCCTTACAGGTGAAGTAAGTATGCTTTGTACTGTGAGCATTGTGCTAGATTTGCTTCAGATTTTTTTCCATGTTTCAAATTCTCTGCCACTCTTGCTTAGTGGTCACTGGCAGCTGAGATACAAAATATATCTTTGCTTTCTGGAAAGCCTTTTTCTAGAACCTCACTGTAATCCACTGTCTTCTCCTTCCCTCTGTCAGGGCAGAATGTCCTCAGCCCACCGTCTGAGGGATGTGGAGCAGCAGCGGCTACTGTTGAATGGGGAGGAGGGCGTAATGGGAAGAAGTTCCAGCAGTGAAGCCAAGCAGCTCTGGTTCATTCAGGACTGCTGTGGCATGGTGTGTGCCTTCATCACCTGGTTTCTGGTCTTCTTTGCTGATTTTGTGGTCACCTTTGTCATGCTGCTGCCTTCCAGAAGCTTCTGGTATGCTGTGGTCAACGGGGTGGCCTTCAACAGCTTGGCTGTGCTAGCTCTGGCCTCCCACCTCCGCACCATGCTGACTGACCCGGTAAGGAGGCTGAGGGTTCAAGGTGACACTGTTGGGTGATGGGTTATGCTGGCTAACTGAGGAATGCAGTTCCCAGGGCACAGTGCAACACCCGGTCACTGTACTTTGCGCATGCTGCAGTCGTCGTAATGCAGCAAGGGTTTGGTCACATTTGGACCCTTTGCTTAGTAACTAGCTTTGTAAGAACAAGGTGAGGTGTCCTGATCAGGCTTTAAATGTTGATTAAAGATTATATTGGACACTCTGAAATAACAGCTGCAGCCTTCTGCTTTTGACACATGTAATTCATTACTTCACCAAGGAATGTGGCAGAGTTATGTGACGATCGGCGTATGTTTGTATGTCTGTCTGTTTGTCAGTCTGTTTTTAGTAATGTTGTTGACAGACAAACATATTAGGGTGAAATTTTCAGGAAAGGTCAGAAATAACACAAGGACCAAGTGATTTGATTTTGGCACTGATGTGGCTTATAGTCTGGATCCACGGATTTGTTGAAGATTTCTGTATCATTGTGAGATAGTGGCACGATGTCACTGTAACTATGACTACAAGTGAACGCTACGTCAGTTGTCTGCTGGCGATCATATGATTGTTATCTTACCACAAATTAACCAGTGCAGACTTATCGGGACTTTTCCATTGGAAATGAGACAAGGAACACTTGATTAAATTGTGGGGGTGTTTCCAAGTCCCATCAATTCCCGCCGCCCACTACATATTTAGGTCACATGATTTGGTATCCATACATAACGTACACATGCATAACACACGCCTGTACTCAGCGCGAAGTCATTTCATTTGTGGGTACATCTATATTAAATGGCCACATTCTATGTTGCCTTGACTTCTGATCATCAATAACTAATAAATAATTGCTGCATTTCTGACAATGCCATATGGGGGAATGGACAGCCGTGGCGGAGTACTGCGCTCTGAGTGTTTTTCTTGTTCTTGACAAAATACTGACGTCTGATGAGATAAAAAATTTTTTTTGCTATGATTAAGTTTAATAAGTTTAGATGGAAGAATGTGACTCCTGAAACTGGCATGACACAGTCGACAAGAGAGAAGACATCTCACTGTGTTTAGGTTGCTGAGATACGGAAACAGTCAGTGCTGCAGCAGTGTTATATGCATCCTTTACCTCATAAACAATCTTTAGCAGAGTTCATTCTGCAGATGGCACTGACATCCAACAATAGACCATTTTTTATTTTTCGCTTGCCATCAAGCCGCAAATAGAGCTACTTGACCCCAATACTGCTCCCTAGGATTTACTTGAGCATCTCTACTTCGTACTCATCTCAAACACACCAATGTTAGCCCAGTGGAGCACATAACTCTGCCACCAACAAGACTGGTGTCCCAACACATACTGCACAACTTTATAGAATTTCAACCAGCTCTGTGTTAAAGGAAGAAACTTTGCCTACATAGCCTGTTTCATTTCCAAACAGGTTTGCTGTAAAGCAGTTTGGATAATGATGGTTTTCCCAGAATCTACATTACAGCAGAGAGACTGCTCCTCACTGCTGGAGATAAACCGCATCACAGCTGAGCACTGCTGTCGTTTTGATTTAACTGATTTAAAGGTCCACCTAAGCCATCAGATGTTTCTTATCCTGTCTTTACACCCTCTGAGTTTGCTCTTTCATCTCCTCAGGGAGCCGTTCCTAAAGGAAACGCGACTAAAACACACCTGGAGAGTCTACAGCTGAAGCCGGGTGAGGTCATCTACAAATGTCCAAAGTGCTGCAGCATCAAACCTGAGAGGGCTCATCACTGCAGGTCAGGCCAGTTCATACAACCTGGGCTGTTGTGTGAAGTCAGTATTTCCTCCAGGATTTCTATATGTGCCCAGAAAGTAAGCCATGTTTTGTCTGCTCTTCTTCTACAGTATCTGTAAGCGCTGCATCCGAAAGATGGACCACCACTGCCCCTGGGTCAACAACTGTGTTGGGGAGAAAAACCAGCGCTTCTTTGTCCTCTTCACTGTAAGTCCATTGTCTCTGTCCACTTATGACCTAATCCAGAGTCACGTTTTCACAGGACAACTAAAGATATTTTGCAAAAGTATCAACATATAATGGTCCATGTTCACATTAACTGTAGGCTAAAGGCTCAGGTTAATGTGAAAACAAGCTTGAAGTCAGATCAAATAAATTACAAGCAGTGTTGCAGCAAGGAGTGTCAGATTGTCAGAGGTCAAGCAACTAAAACGAGATAATAAACTCGAACAACAGCATAGAAGATAAAAGAAGAGTTAGAAGAGTGTGTGACATTATTGAATTGCATCCTAATAATCTTCCCCTCTCTCATTATTTTAATGTTCAGTCCTGACTCCAGGGAATCAGATAGCTTCCATCTGCTGACTGAGAGAGCAACAATGGTGACACGTGTATGTGAATAGAAAAGATTGTGTTGAGTGTTTTAGAGATTAGAAGTGGTCACTAGTAAGTGGTTAGTTTTACAGATCCACAGTGTTTTTTTGTCAAAGAGTCAAATGCTTACTGCATGAAATCACCACATTGGTGAATCAGTAATGAAAGAATTTTATGGCTAAATCTGTTAATATTCTATAGCAGCAACAAAGTGATCCTACTAATGAGTGTTATCTCTATATACTCTGCCCATCCAAAAAAAAGAAAAAAAAGCTGCACACTCTAATATTTCATTGGAACATCTTTAGCTCTGAGAATGACACACATTCACCGTGGAATGTCACAGCATTTATTTCTGTCCAGAGTTGGATTAATGATCTACCAAGATCTTTTATTGATGATGGGAGAGTCAGACCGCTGTGCAAAGTCTTCTCCAGCACATCCCAGAGATTTTCATTGGGACTGAGGTCTGTACGCTGTGGAGGTCAATCCATGTGTGAAAATGATGTCTCATGCTCCCTGATCCTCTCATTCACAATGTGAGCCCCATGAATCCTGGCATCGTCATCTTGGAACATGTCCATGCCATCAGGGAAGAAAGAAAGTCTCCATTGATGGAAAGACCTGATCATTCAGTATATTCAGGTAGTCAGCTGACCTTGTTCTTGGGAACATAACGTTGTTGAACCTGACCAATCCCCGATCATAACCCTAACCCCTATACGCTTGTACGGTAGGCACTAGGCATGATGAGTGCATCACTTCATCTGCCTCTCTTCTTACCCTGATGCGCCCATCACTTTGGAACAGGGTAAATCTGGACTCATCAGATAACATGACCGGCCACATTTCTTCCTCAAAGATGATGGTTTAGTACTATCATTCCAGGCTTTAATAATGCATTGGATGGTTCTTAATATGATTTTAGTAGTTTCAGAAATCTCCTTAGTTGTTTTCTTTGCTGGATGCAGGCCAATAGTTTGACCCTTCTGAGACAGATTAACATCCTTTCCATGACCACAGGATATGTTTTCCAACACAGTTGTTTAAGAAATGAGAAGCTACTCACTGCATCAGCTAGGGTTAAATAAGTTGTTGCCTGCTGAAACACATTAATCACTGCAGTAATTATCCAATGGAAGACTCTTAACTATTTGCTTAGTTAAATCCAGGTGGCGACTTTTTTTTTTTGTTTGTTTTTGTTGAACAGACAGTGTATCTTATTCCCCTGTGCCACTGATCTCCATTGATTCTAAAAACTACTTAAAAAGAACATCAGTGAGTCACGGTGGTACACTAACTGACATGTTTCTTCAATGTCATGAACACACACTGTAGTTTATCTACACCCACCATTATACTGCCCCAAGTAGGTAAAGGAGCACTGAAAGTGGATTAATCCATTGCAGAAAATAATCCCAAAACAATGCTCCATTACATTCTGTTTGTTTGCTTAAAACTAATGTCCTGCTCTATTAAGGAATTACTGAACTTCTTTGTGAAAATTGCATTCCAGTAAACTTGGAGCTGAAGGACACAAATAGAGCAGTTGGACATTGATGTAATAGCTCATCAGAGACCACTAATATAAAACCATTTGCTGCTTACACAAAAACACATGGAATTTGGTCAATGTGAGCATATTGTGGTGATTTCTTTCAAGTAGAAAGGTTTGGAAAATATTTTTAGATAGCAAATACATTTTTGTTGTGGTTTTTAGACTGTTAGCACAATACCTGTTATTTCTTCAGATGTTTGTTGTTTCAGCCACACAACTCTATCACACAAGAAGATTTGTTTATGACAGCAAACGTGCAGATTTCTTTTACCATCAGCCAGCTGTTGTTTACAGTATAGCATCTAGACCTACTCTCATTATCCACCTTCGACATCACCCATTTGACACGACAACAGACTAAAACTACTCATTTTCAACATCTGTTTTTTAAACCAAGACTTTCTGAGAGCATGAAAACCTCACCATTTGGGAATGTTTGCCTGAGATGCCATGAAACCAAGAACAAGAGAGTCCTCATGACTGAGGCGTTTTCTGTGGCAAAGGGTAAAACATTAAATATAGAAATGTGTAAAACCCACTTTTAGGTGAATTGTGTATCAGTCACACACTTACTTTCCTTCCTGCCAGACTCTCAAAGTGCTCAGAATCACAGGTAGTTAGCGTTTTGATGTCACTCATTCATCTGTCCTATTTCCCCAAAAGTCTTATCTTATGCATACCTTATACAGTACAGTACATCTAAATGTGTCGTAATTCTTATACTGTTCACCTGATTTGAATGTAAATAACCTCAAAGCTGGAGGTCTGCACTTTAAGCACAGCTTGATTGTTTCATTTCAAATCCATTGTGGTGTTGTACAGAGCTGAAATGCTGAAAACTGTATCAGTGTCCAAATATGTATGGACCTGACTGTATCCCAGTTCATACGTTAAATCCTATTAGACCCCTCAGATCCTGAGATGCTCAAACATCAGCAGAGTCAAGATGTCTGTTGCACTTTCCTTTGTTCACAGATGTATATTGCTATCATCTCCAGTCACGCCCTGGCTCTCTGTGGATACCAGTTCATCACTTGCATCAGAGACCAGTGGACAGGTTCGTCTTAAACACACAACTCCATTCTGCTGCTTTAGCCTTTGTGTTGTATTTTAAACTAGAGTCAGTATAACTTTTTTTTTGTTTCCAGAGTGCAGTGATTTCTCTCCCCCAGTGACAATGCTGCTGATGATTTTCCTCTGTATGGAAAGTCTCCTATTCCTCACCTTCACAGCTGTTATGTTCAGCACTCAGCTCCACTCCATCTGCCATGATGAGATGGTGAGGATGAAACTCATGCTCTAAACACTCTCCTGTATCAATAATAACAGATATGATTAAGCTTCTCATGATTAAGGCTATGTGTTGGGTGTATAAATAAGTATTGTCATGTGAAAGTTATTTTGAACATGTTGCAGCCAAACTAGTCTTGCTTAGCCAGCCTATCCTGTAGAACATTATGGTGTGGTTACACCACACGATCACTCTGCTTTAGGCGGGAAACAATCCTCTGGCTTGTTTGTATTCCTTGAAACAAATCACAGTCATCATGGGTGGGACTAAGTGAATGATGTGACTTCAGTGTTTCCTCAAAACAGTGTTAGGTGGAATTCTTTTAGTGAATCATTTGCATGCAGGGAGACCAGCAATGTGGTTAAAATGGATAATCTACTGAAAAAAACTAGCAGAGCTGTCTGGCTGCACAATCTAAATCCTTTGCAAAACCTTCAGGTTCAGTTTCATTTTTAGTGCACTAGGTTGCTGCCCAGAGGTTGCTGTTTTTGTCACCTGGGACAGAGAAAATAGTAACATACAGGTGTTAAAAAAGGAAAAAAATCCATCTGGCTTATACTTGTTTTACTGTTAATATGAGCAAAACAGTTTCAGCACAAACTTTGTCTACATACACTAACAGTAAAAAGTTTGGACACATGTTTTTTTCTTCATTTTCATGACTATTTACATTGAAGATTCTCACTGAAGGCATCAAAACTATGAATGAATAATTGAATTATGTAGTAAACAAAAAAGTGTAAAATAAATCGAAACATGTTTAATATTTTAGATTCTTCAAAATAGCCACCCTTTGCTTTGATTACTGCTTTCTACACTCTTGGCATTTTCTCAATGAGATTCATGAGGTAGTCACCTGAAATGTTTTTTCCAACAGTCTTGAAGCAGTTCCCAGAGATGCTGAGCACTTGTTGGCCCTTTTGCCTTCACTCTGCGGTCCATCTCATCCCAAACCATCTGGATTGGGTTTAGGTCAAATAACTGTGGAGACCAGGTCATCTGACACAGCACTCCATCACTCTCCTTCTCGGTCAAATAGTCATTACACAGCCTGGAGGTGTGTTTGGGGTCATTGTCCTGTTGAATAATAAATGATGGTCCAACTAAAACACAAACCAGATGTCTGTGAAGGTTCTCAGTCATCCAGGTCATCTTAAGGTGAAGGGTTTAGTTCAGGCAACTGGACTTACTCAATTGAATAACCACCACAAACCGGATGGGATGGCATGTCGCTGCAGGATGCTGTGGTAACCATGCTGGTTCAGTGTGCCTTCAATTTTGAATAAATCCCCAACAGTGTCACTAGCAAAGCACTCCCACACCATCACACCTCCATGCTTCATGGTGGGAACCATGCATGTAGAGACCATCCGTTCCCCCTTTCTGTGTTGCTCAAAGAAACAGCGGGTGGAACCATAGATCTCAAATTTGGACTCATCAGACCAAAGCACAGATTTCCGCTGGTCTAATGTCCATTCCTTGAGTTTCTTGGCCCAAACTAATCTCTTCTGCTTGTTGGTTTTCCTTAGCAGTGGTTTCTTAGCAACTATTTGACCATTAAGGCTTGATTGGCACAGTCTCCTCTGAACAGTTGATGTAAAGGTGTGTCTGCTACTAGAACTCTGCGTAGTATTATCTGGGCTCTAATCTGAGGTGCTGTTAACTTTAGATTTCTGAGGCTGGTCACTCGGATGAACTTCTCCTCAGCAGCAGATGTGTCTCTTGGTGTTTCTTTCCTGGGGCGGTCCTCATGTGAGCCAGTTTCACCGTAGCGCTTGATGGTTTTTGCAACTGCAATTGTGGATACATTCAGAATTTTTGCAGATTTCCAGACTGACTGACCTTCAGTTCTTAAAATAATGATGGACTGTCATTTCTCTTTACTTAGCTGATTGGTTCTTGCCATAATCTGGATTCTAACAGTTGTCAAATAGGGCTGTCAACTGTGTACCAGTCTGACTTCTGCACAACACAACTGATGGTCCCAACCCCATTAAGAAGGCAAGAAATTCCACAAATTAACCTTGTCAAGGCACACCTGTGAAGTGAAAACCATTTCAGGTGACTACCTCATGAAGTTCACTAAGAGAAGACCAAGAATGTGCAAAGCAGTAATCAAAACAAAGAGTGGCTACTTTGAAGAATCTGAACTATAAAACATGTTTTGACTTATTTCACACCTTTTTGCTTGCTACATAATTCCATATATCTTGCTTCATAGTTTTGATGTCTTCAGTATGTATCTGCAATGTAGAAAATAGTAAAAATAAAGAAAAAACATTGAAGGTATGTCCAAACGTTTGACTGGTAGTGTATCCATAGCAAGTTTGAGCATCTGTGTGTAGTAAGATTGTTCATCTGTATATAATAAGATATTTATGTGTGTGATAAAGTTGTGTGTCAGTTTATGAAGTGATTGCATGTTTTAAAAGAGCTTGTGTGCCTGTTTCTAATGAGGTTGTGTGTCTGTCAGAAAATTGAGCGTCTGAAGAATGAGAAACCAACATGGGAGCGTCAGACTCGCTGGGCGGGGCTGAGGTCGGTGTTTGGAGGTCATCCATCACTGCTCTGGATCAGCCCCTTCGCTGGTCTCAGACTACCAACGTTTTTCTCCAAACGCACCTGGAAGAGCGGCCCAGAGTTCTCTGTCTGACACGCCAACGCCTGCAAATCAAATCATCAAACCTTGGTGGCTGTGCAGGGCCTGCATGGGAGTCCAGCAGGCTGAAGTGGAGTGCTTGTTTCCTCAGCAGCGTTTTTTTACCTGGAGACTGGTCCTCTCAGAAGTCTAAAATTCTGAACTTGCTGTAAGGCAGCAAAAACTGATCTTGGATTTATGCTGCTGAATGTGTGGAAAATTTCATGTTTATATGATCGCAGTCAGATTGTGAATTTTTTTTTTCATTTGCTCCTTAAGATGCTGGATCTTCTTAGAGCAGTTATTAACAATCGTGAAGTTGGGCCATTTCTCTGGAGAATGTTGTTGAGTGTCAAAGTTGTACTGTGTTGTGTACATTAACTCAACTGATGGTCAATGAGATGAAATGATGAAGTATTATGAGGATTTTTTTTTCTGTTGATTTTAAATGCTATGACAAATGTCTGTTTAAGCAGTCACACTAAAATACACCATTGTTTCACCTTCCTTGTGAACAGAATCTTAAATTGTTGCTTGGTAATCTCTATCAGTCAGTTTAACACCAAGATATTTTCTCTGAGTTCCACACTTTTCCTTAATATCAACCTTCTGTGTTCCACAGAAAGCACAATACATTGGACCTCATGTAAGACAGCTCTTATTCTATACTTCTCTGAATTTTTTTCTCAGGTTTGTTTGTAGCAGGGGCTGCACAGTGGCTTGGTGGTTAGCACTTTCACCTTGCCTTCACCCTAAGTCAGCTGGGCTAGACTCCTGCTAACAGAAATCACACTTATTAGTAGTAAAGCCAGAATGACATATGCAGTATTTGGCAATCAAAAAGAAAGAAAAACAAGTAGAATAAATGTAAGGAAAAATATTTGATTGCCAGCTATGATGCACACTCATGTTGATTATTTTTCAGTGTTACTGTTCCCAACTGATTAATTTTTCTATCCCTAGAGGAAGATGGAAAGTGGCCACTTTGGTCCAGATGGCTCAACAGCTTTTGGATGGATTTGGTTCACACATTTGTGCTCCCCTTCCAGTAGCCTTGATGATACTGTGATTTTCTGTTTGGCATCATAATTCCTATTCCATCATATTCCTTCCTATCCACAAGGAAAAAGACCAGAAATATGTTTTCATTCGTTCATTGGTAAGCAGTGCATTTATGAATGTCAGGCTGACCTGTGGACCTATGGAAGTGATGTATTTCATGTTTCAAGGCATATGTTACCATGGTAATGCTCAGATAACATGGTAACATTACACTCGTGTATTAGCATGCTGCCATTAGTACTGACTTCAAAGGACCACTGTACTTGAGTACAACAATGTATGAGTTGCAAACTTGTTTTACTTATTTGTTTTATTAGTTGATTTCAGAAACATATTACCGTTCAAAAGTTTGGGGTCACGTAGAAATGTCCTCATTTTTGAAAGAAAAGCAGTTTTTTTTCAAAGAAGATAAGATGAAATGAATTAGCAATACAGTGTAGACATTGTTAATGTGGTAAATGACTTCAAGCTGGGAACGGCTGATGTTAAATGGATTATCTACACAGGTGTACTGAGGAGCATTTCCAGTGACCATCACTCCTGTGTTCTAATGCTGCATTGAATTAGCTAATGGTGTTGAAAGGATAATTGATTATTGATGAAACCCTTGTGCAGTTATGTTAGCACATGAATGAAAGTGAGTTTTCATGGAAAACATGAAATTGTCTTGGTGACCCCCAAGCTTTTGAATCATAATGTGTCTAAGCTTTAGTTCATTTTCATTTGTCACTCTTCAGTCACATAAATGTGTAACCCTCTGTACCAACAGGCAGACAGACTCATGACTCGTATTATAGCCCAGGACCACTCCTGTATGGTAAAATGTAGCCGCTCAGTGTGTAGAAATCAAAAGTGCATTGTCATTGTGTGTTTAGTATTAGTAGTATTTTTGAGCTATATACAGTACAGTGGTAAAGCATATGTTTGGTTTAGTACAATCTGTTTCAAACCAGAGTGACCCTCAAGACTGGATGGTTTTCTTTCACTTCTCTGACTGAAATCTGAAACTGACCTGAAAACTACACAGGACCAAAAGCGTGAGTCTTCTTTACTTTTATTTCACTAAATTGTCCTCCACAAACATTTAATTGAATGTCTCTCCTGTAATGTTTATCTCTGCTAAAGAAATATGGTCATAGAAAAAGTCTTTAATAGTCTTAAATAGTTTAACATAATCCACTGGTAGGTCTGATGATTTGAAACTTTTCATAATGGGCATATTTTTCTACCACTACCAAATGAGGACGGCAACTTCGTTTGTGTTTAATTTGGGCAAGTACTGAAACCATCTAAAACATTTTGCATTAGAAACAATTTCAGCGAGTCTGTCTTGCCTGTGAATGTATCTATGTTTGAGTGATTGTTTATTTTTATCAGATTAGAGTCTTTGATATGTCGAATCTTTTTTCTTACTATTCGCACATTTAATAAACCAAGTTCATCTCTACCTCTTGAAAACATCTCAGTTTCCTGCTACTTTATGCATACCAATTATTTTTTGCTACTTGATTGATGCTCACCAAACCATGAAAGTTCAACAACAACAAAGGTTGTAGTGTTGGTCCCCAGAGGATAAGTCCTTTGTAATGAATGGTATTCATCAACCCCTGAGGATGCATTCGGTTATATTTGATTATCATCTGACTTTTCTAGTAACCCCAACACCATGAGGTTGACATTTATGAAAAACTCCAGGACTGATTGCAATGGCTTTATTTGCAGATGTTGGTGGTTTTCAGAGAATGATCTCACTGACCTTGGTGATCGTCTGTTTTTCATCCAATGCCACCATGAAGTTGACATTTGTGATTTTTACTGAAATCACAAGAACTATGTGATGAGGATTGCCGTGAAATGTGGTTCAGTCATTCATGTTTACATCATGCTGAAGAAATTTCACTCTTAGTCCCTTGAACTTTGCTGTAGTGGGGTGTTTCTTGGTTTTCTGGTATACGGTGGGTTTACCAATACAGAGCGTGAAACTGTGAAGGTCAGCCGATCCAGCACATTTGCAGAGTACACATTTTATAGGGATGATCAGAGAGTGGGTCACAGGGTAAGGAGTGGGCGTATTTAAATGCAAGGATTTGTGTTTTGTTGTTATTTTTTGTGTAAGGTTGCTAATCAGTGACAGAGGGTAAGACAACAGAACAAAAGGTGGTTGAGTCAAGAGGTCTGCCAGACAGGTGCAAATAGCAAAGGTACGACAACAAAAGGTGAGGGTGGGTCTGGTAGACAGTAAGAAAAAACAGAAGATAAAAGAACTGTAGATAACCGTGGGCAGTGGAATGAAGGAGTGATGTGACACTAGAAGGTATCTGTAGCAAAAGGTGTGCTATTTTCTTCTGCAATCAGGATAAATTGCAATGACCTTGTTGACCATTGACTTTTTATCATCAGCAAAGTTTAAACTTGAAACTCGTCTAATACATATTTATGACCAAATACTCACAAAGAAAATGCCATTTCTGTCAGCCTCAGCTGGGGTTTGTGCTTAAAGCAAAGTAACAAATGCTATATGCTGATGTTAGCATGTAGCTCAAAGCATTGTTATAACTGGAATACAGTTAGCAAGCACAGCTGTGTCATGTTTCAGCATTGTCACCACAACTGTGGTTCTCTATACAGTCTCTCTTGTGCCTACATTTAATTAGAATCCTGTGTTACACTAACACAAAGAACATCCCTTTTTCAGGATCAAAGCACCCAACAGATTCTAGTGCAGACGGAAAATTTCCTATAATTTCTAAAACCTGAATTGTAATTGTAGCAGCCAGAATGTGTCATAAGTCTTGGGAAAAAAAGGACCTTCCTGTTGTTTCTTCAGTTATGTCTCTATCAGTGTTGTTCCATATGTGCAGGCTGCCCTCATTTCCCACTACTGGAAGCAACATTTTGGTTCAAGTTAATCATTTCTGATCTGTCCACGCTTTCACAGAGACTCTATATACACGTTTCATTTAGGGAAGTTGTACCCAGTTGTTCGGTCATGTTGTATAGAATTCCCTGCTTGTTTCTTGTCTTTATGTTTTGGGGCTCAGGTCATGGTGGGCCCCTGACAGACCCTCACCCCAGCATCACAGACCAGCAGCTGTTTTGGGGCGCTGACCAATACGACTTTTCTGTGGTGCTGCGTGCTGCTGGCCAGGACTGTTTCTGGCACTTTGCTCATTATGGAGAGACATTTTACCTGAACTTCATGGTAAGAAGAAGCACCGGGCACACAAACAGATGTCTTTATGTGGCGTGCTTTTCCAGGATGAAACACTTGGCATTTTCATGAACTGAGCTTTGTGGTCAGTGAAGTCATTGCAGACAAAATTCCTTCTTTCTTTTCAGTTTTCAGTGCAACGGGTGGAGGCTTCAAACAGTATTCTATGAAGGCATTCATGTAGCAGGAAAAAGTTCATCTTTAGGAATATGATTCATATATTTCATGACAGTGTTAGCTTAAAATTTTTAGAGTTGTTCAATAGTTCACAGGATTTTTAACAAATTCCCAAAAAGAACATTTATATTCATGTCTGTTTTCACCCACAATGTGAATCAACAGTTTCAAATTATCAAGTTTGGCTGCAATCACACATATACAAGTTTGGACACACCTTCTCATTCAGTGCTTTTTATTTATTATTTATGTTATGTTCTACATTGTAGATTAATACTGAAGATTAACACTTTTTTGCTTACGACATAGTTCCATATGTATTCTTTTATAGTTTTGATGTCTTCAGTATTAATCTACATTGTATAGAATTATTAAATAAAAACCACTGAATGAGAAGGTGTGTCCAAACTTTTGACTGGTAGTGTATTTAAAAGAACTTCAAACCATGTGGAAAACATGAATTGAAATTGTTCATCACATACCCATTTTCTTCCCTCTGGAGAAAGCTTTGTAATTTTTAACTCGCATGATTTGAAGGTCTGTTTCTACTCATGTTTATTGGTTTATTAGGGTCTGAGAACTGAATGGTACAAAGACCCTATGAAACCTATGGGTTTCTTTTTCTTATTCTTTTCTTTGGCTGACTTTTCATTTGGCCTTTTGAAGGCCTAACATGTCTGTGAAGGTTCTCAGTCGTCCAGGTCATCTTAAAGTGAAGGTTTTAGTTCAGGCAAGTCAACTGGACTTCTTCTTGTGATCTTGAAGATGTTTCGTCTCTCATCCGAGCGGTTTCTTCAGTTCTAAAAACTAGTTTGGAGAGTCCCAGGTATTTAACCACTACAGGTGAAGGTGGGGCTATCTACTGAAAGACTAAAGAAATCTTTCAACAACAGGTGTTGACTCCCAATGAGGTATTAATATGCTAATAGAGGGGGGCCTGGTGAGAGTCGTTGATTTAATGGCCCACTGAGTGGCCTCCTATCTATGACTCATCATCATGTGAGTCGTTAGGCTCGCCTGGGGAAAAGTGTGAAGAGTGGTTAAATCTTCTGGAGAGAGTTCTTAAGGGCGCTTTGTATGTTGCTGAGAGATGGTGTCTGAGGCCTCCCCCTCTGTTCAGAGTGGGTCGCTTAAGATGAACATAAATGGCCTCTTTCACTCCTCTCTCAAACCATCTGTCCTCTCTGTCTAGAATATGTACATCTGAGTCCTGTAAATGTAAATGGACAGATGAATCTTGTCCTGAGGTGCTGGCTCTTCTGTGTTGGGCCATGCGTCTGTGTAGACGCTGCTTGGTCTCACCAATGTAAAGAGCTGGGCAGTCCTCACTGCACTGGACTGCGTAAACTACATTGTTGAGTTCATCAATGGCCTCCTATTGACTGAAACTTTGCACACATCAGGATTGGCAAAAAAGTTTGATGTTTTAGGGAAATTGCATGTATTTGAGCCAAACTGGCTCAACAGCATCACCTGGAAATTTTCAAACATTTACTACTGCCAGTATGTGTCACCTACAACTAGGAAATTTGGTTAGCATATCTAACTTGCCGAGACGCACAAAAATGTAATCAAAAACTATACCTAAAACACAATGGGAAGTCAGCCATTTTGAATGATGGGTCATATTTTGGACGATTTTGGACCAATTTTTGCATTCACAGCCTGATTTACAGTGACAGTACGGACATTTTTGACGGCTCGTCATGAAACAGGAAGTGCTGTCTAACTAGCCTGTACATACTCCAGTCAGCCTGAAACTCAACATGTGTGATCAGAGTCTGGCCCTGATGAATTCCACAGACCAATATACAGTCATGGGTTCATCACCTGGTTGATGAACAGAAATCGCTGCATATCTAGCCTGTAAATGCTCCAATCTACCTGGAACTTTACATGTGTGATCAGAGTCCAGCACTCATCACATCCATAGGCCAAAATACCCTCTCAGTTGCACCGCCACCTGGTGGACATGCTTAGATGCGCTGACCAGCAATGATGCAAGAACCCGATCAACGCTGCTTGCAGCTTTATTTGCTGTCTTTATTTGCTGTCTTTTTTCTTTTCTTTTTTTAAAGATACATCAATTCTTCCATATTAGCCAAGTATAAAAATATTTTGTAATGCTGACACTTGTTAGGATTCTTCCTAAAGGTTCTGTGGATATTTGGTGAATTATATGCTAATCTTATCAGCAGTTTCTGTACCTTGCTCACAAAGAGCAAATCAGACAACTGACTCTGATCAAGGAGCCAGAATTCAAGTTTGTTCTGAAAACCTGTCACCACTGCCACAAAGTATCTATTGACCGCCACCATGTATGGAAACATATTCGACTGTCTGTCTGTCTGTCTGTAGGTCCAGTGGGTGACAGGAGTCGGCCATGACAGACACCTCTCTGTTACCGTCAACGCCCCCAGTGGTTTGTTAGTGTCTCAAGTTGATGATGCAAAGGGTCAGATCAACTTTAAAGCCAAAGAAACTGGTATGTATGATAGTTAATGAAATCAGTCGCGTCATGACTTCTTCCATTCGTTTATTTTCCAATTTTCGAGAATCAAGCTTCAGTGTACCAGCCAAAGGAAGTGATGTAAAGTTTGTTTTTTAGATGAACTACATAAAAACAGGAAATAAAAGAACTCTGTAAAGTCAAAAATAAAACTAAAATGTGCCTTAATGATCTTCAGTCCCACTTTGAGTTTTAGGGAAGCGTTTGTGTATTTTAATGACGTTGACTGAGCAGTGGCTTAAGAGGAAAGTTTTGTTTCTGACTTAATGTGGTACTATCCTTTTGTAATGTGAAATCTTGGGCTGTTTCTTCATATCTGTTGGTTGTATCGTCACAGAAAATTTCTTAATTTCTTGTTGAATTAGTTTTTAATCCATTTTAACTCTTTCTTTAAATTTCCCGATTGTGTCTTATGTTTTTTTTTGTCTTGCCTTAATGCCTTTTATGGGCCTGTGTAAGGCTTTCACCATGCACTGCATTACACACCATGCACAGTAGTGTTGGTGAACAGCAAAACAACCTATTTAGCTACTGTAGTAGTCCAGATTATAGCAAGAACAGCTCACCTAAGAAAATAGAGACAATAGTTCATTCTTACTTTAAGACATACAATCATCACACATCAAATTTCTCAAAAGTTGTTATGACTCTGCTTCAGAGGAGAACTTCATTATCAGCCTCAGAAATCTACAGTTAACAGCACCGTAGATAGATGATGTGGTCTACACAGTGAAAGTGCTGGCAGACTGTTGGCAAGAGTGTTTTGGACGTCCCCATTAAGTTGGTTGTGAGAATCCCCAAAGTGTGCAAAGCTGTTATCAAAGACATGGTGGCTGACGGCCACTTTGAAGAACCTGAAATGCTTCTCTTTTTTTCTTTTTTTTTTTGCTTAATGCACGAATGCAAATGTGTTAATTCATAGTTTTGCCCAAACTTCTGACTGGTACTGTATGTTTTGATTTTCTGTGCTATACCCTTCCAGGTTTCTATCAGATGTGTTTCAACAACTTCCATAACCGCTTCGGCACCATGCAGGTCTTCCTCAGCTTTGGTGTTTACTATGACAACTATAAAGACCCCTCCATTGGGAAGGAGGAGGAGAAGAAGAAGAAGGAGGAAATCAGCAAAGACCTGAACAACACTCTGAGCTTCATAGAGGTACATACAACTGCCTGTTGATAAAAATGTACACTACTAGGCACAGGACCAAACCAAACATAGGACACTTTGAAGCCTTACTATCTAAAACATACACATCTGTAAAAACACATTCTGTTGCAGTAGCAAGCACACCAAATTTATCCTAACAAAAACACATAAATAATGCCAGTTGACCAAACAAACAGGGATCCAGAGATCAATCATCCAGATCATGCAGTCCTTTTTTTTTTGCATTTGAACGCAGTGAAGTTTTAGACTCTGGTCCATGATTTGGGACTTAGCTTCCACATCAAAACAAGCAGTGACACTCTGGATAACTGTTATTTGATAATTTCTCAGAAAAAGGAAAAATAATGTAAAAAAAAAAAGCATATTTTGTTTCACGGCTCATATCAGCATGTGAGATAGGTGTTTGGCCATTTATAGCAAAATGGAAAGTCTCACTTTTACCTACATTTAGATACCAGATCTTATTATTTTTTTGGTAAAATGATTTTGTACAATTAAGCATTTTTGACATTATCAAAACAAAAAAATGCAGAAAAAAGTAATGCAACTTAAAAAGCACAAATTTTTGACTCATCAATTGTACTTCTAGACCTTGGAACCCTGATAATATTCATAGCATGAAGGTAGAAACTTTGCACAGCTCTATTAAATATACTGAAGTTACTGCACATTAAAAACAGCTGACCCTGAGGTCCGGTGGGAACTTTTTCCGATTTGTTTGATTATATACGGAATGACCCATTGGTAGTAGCTGCAGCAGTGGGATCAGTAGTGACAGTAGTAGGCTGTTAGTGGGTGTAGTAGTACTATCTGTGACAGTAGCTGTAATGACAAGAGTGGCAGTAATGTTTGTAGTATTTGAACTGATTCTGTGTGTTGTGATGTGGCAGGGTGCAACCCACAAGGTGGAGAACTCCATCTTCCACATGTTCCGCTACTACAGCTTTGGCCGCATGAGGAAGAGCGCAGACTACTTCCTGCTGCTGTCCAACTCACAGTACATCACCTGGTGGTCAACAGCCCTCAGCCTGCTCATCGTCACCTCTGGTTACCTGCAGCTCCGCTTCCTTAAAAGCCTCTTTGTCAGTAAGACAACCACTGAGGACGAGAAGCCCCGGTGCTGACAGGCTCCAGGTCAAAACTTGAGGGTGTCTAAGATGAAAATGCAGCCACAAATTAAGCTGAAAGATGGTGATGTGACTTGTCTTTCTGCTATTTTATTTGTGTGCTTGTACTTCATTACAAAACATTTGAATAAACATAACTATTTAATCAATAATGCTTTTCATTGCTAAAACTCTTTACGTTGTAGTGTGTAGAAAAACACTGTCAATGAAAATTACACCAAAAATATGTAGAATAAATATACCGATGAATGATAAAAACAGATTAAGTTAAAGTACCTATAAAGTTTGGATTTTTAGTCCATCCATCCATTATACACCACTTAATTCTCATTAGAGTCATGGGTGGGCTATCCCAGCTGACTTAGGAAAAAGGCAGGAGACACCCTGGTCAGGTCATCCGTCTGTCACAGGGCTACATATAGAGACAAACAATCGCACTCACATTCACACCTACAGACAATTTAGAACCACAGTTAACCTCAGCACGTAGAAAACCCATGCATACACAGGGAGAACATGCAAACTCCATGCTTGTCTAAGCTTGCCTTGTCCTGCAGAAAGATCCTGGGACACGAACCGGGAATCTTCTAGCTGCAAGGCGAAAGTGCTGAACACCAAATCACTGCGCAGCCCAAGGTAAATCCAGTAGCTTACAAAATTCAAGATAAAAATCTAACTGACTAAATAAATAAATACAGTGCAATGTAATTGTGGTTGTACATAGAGTAAAGTGTAATGCAGAAATTATTGTGGTGGTATCATGTCTGTCCATTTTCAACCTCACAGCATCAACCCTCTGTTCAACACTCGTTCTTAGGACCTGGAGACATTAAGGTATGTTCATGGAGTCCATATATTCGCCATGACACTCTAACATCATCTACAAGAATGATGACAAACCTCAGAAATGCTACTTAATCAGGGTCTTCATCGACCCACCTTCCAGGCCAAACAAATCTGACCATGGAAGACATCTGCAAACCAAGTAAACTGGTGCTCACTATCTGCTGTGCATGTGCCCAAACCAATAATCAAGACGGCTGTTGCATGTGTGTAGAGTAACCAAGATCACAGAAATGTGGCACTGTGATGAACAAAGGGAACAAAGGGTT
The DNA here is from genome assembly GCF_021347895.1 of Acanthochromis polyacanthus. Taxonomy (NCBI): domain Eukaryota; kingdom Metazoa; phylum Chordata; class Actinopteri; family Pomacentridae; genus Acanthochromis; species Acanthochromis polyacanthus. The sequence continues at coordinate 24,613,873 of NC_067120.1, forward strand.
TTTGTCAAACCCATACGCACCTTTCTGAATGATAAATAGGAAAGTCTGTGTTACCCGGTGGAAGCAATGGAAGCAATGGATCTCTAACCCATTTTGGCCATATACCTGCACACACAGACACTGAGATCATGAGCCTTGAAATGTTCAGTGATCTGAAATAACTACTCTGCTCTACTTTAAACTCTGAGTGAGCATGAATTCATTTTTAAGGGTGGAGTCAGTCATATTCTCAGTGAGGTTATAATATCATCAACATGGATTATTAATGCACTGTCTCCTCATGCACCTGAAGGCTGAGCTCAGCATTACAGCACTGTGGGAAACTCTACCAATATTTAACATTACATAATATCACCTCAGTGCAGCCACTTTGATTCTTAGAGCACTCACACACTGGATCGAGGTGGGAATTGTATTGGGTTTATCTGAATGCAGCTGTGAGGAATATGAATGGAAAAGGGACCTTTTTCTGAAAGGGGCTTAAATGACAGAATGCCTTCACTTTAGCAGACTGCTGAGCCCAACAATGTTCCATACTCCACGTCTTGCATAAATGCTGCTGCAAACCCACATCTCGCTGAGACTTCTAGTTGAAGGCAAACAGCAGCCTCTTCTGGAGGGATCCTTCCTGTTTAAATCTGCAGCACAACTAATGGTCCAGGCTCATGTACCATCACGCATCGACTATTTCAACTCCTTACTGGCAGTCCTCCCCACATACACGGTCAAACCTCTGCAGATGATCCAGAATGTAGCAGCATCTCTGGCTTTCAGACAGTCAAAAACAGCACGTCATCCAGCTGTTTAGATTGTTTCACAGGCTTCCAGCTGCTGCTGCACAAAATTCAAAACTCTGACACTTGCATTCAAAACTACAATGAAAACAGCTCCCTCCTATCTTAACTCTCTCATTCAGGTCTACAGTCCTTCCTGCTCACTGCGCTCGGCCAACAAAAGGCGCCTGATACAACCACTACAACAGAGTCGGTGGATAGCAGGACTCTTCTCCTGTATGGTTCTCCTGTGCTGGAATGACTTACCAAACTCTGTTTAATCTGAGTCCCTTTCAGTCTTTAAGAAAATACTAAAAACCCAGCTCTTCACTCGACACCTTTGCACTTTACAGACTGCAAATGAATTAAACTAAATTAAATTAAATGAAAGTAAATTTTTAATAATCCTATTACGTCTGCACTGCCTATATACACTATGGTCCTATTGTCACACTTGGACTTGGCTTATGGCTCTTATCCAGTTGTTTTCTCCTGACTAGATCCTTGCTTGTGTTGTATCTACTCTCAGATGTAGGTCGCTTTGGATAAAAGCGTCTGTTAAATGAAACAGTAGAATTGTAGGGACTGCAATCGCACAAATTAGCACTGCTATTAACATTTGTATAGAGAGAACCTACTGAATTACACTTTCTCCTGTGCTATGCCCCTCCCTACACTATTAAAAGACATATACAGATATAGACACAATATTTTAGAGAGAGTTTTAAAGGTTTCCTTAAGCTTCCCAGCTGGTGAGACAATGTCAATTTTAAAATTTTTAATTATTTCAGAAACCTACTCAATACATTGTGTAAAAAAGTGAATCCACTGTATGTACATACAATGTCTAATCCTCCTGTTATCCTCGATTCATTTCTTGAGAGAATTGCATTCAAGTAAAACTGTTGGTTGAAAACATATGGCTTCTGTTAAAAGGTATAGACTTTCTCTGTTCTGAAAAAAATCTATTTTAACTCCACACAGTTGCTGCTGACCCTATTTGTCCAGTTGTCAATATAATTTCTCCTTTGACTGTTCAAGAAAGTCAACAGAAACTGATCTATCTTGCATCGATATGTAAAAGCCTATTTATGGCAGGGGTGTGCATGACGTCAATGTCCTCATCTACTGCAGTCCATGAGGGTCCATGTGCAGCCTAAATTTTGTGACTGTGCAGCTGAGCACGTGCCAGGAAAACAGGCGGTAAATGCCCAAAAAAATGTTTAGTACGATGAGAGACTGAAAGGGGAGATTCTCTGTCATCCACACCTTTATAGTTCAGCATTAAAAGAGCTGCAGTTAAAGTAGTTACTGGTGGACTGGAGGAGCTTTGTTCATGCTTTTATCTACAGAGACCAAACATAGTAACAAGTCCTCATTTCTCCTGAAGTCCTACACTCTGTTCACACACAGTGCCCAGCACACTTTAGGAGTAATCAACGACACAGTGCCACAACCCAATTTGTAAGCAGCTGCTGTTGCCTCGTCTGTTTTTTTGTATTCGATATGAAAGGAAATGAAACCAGCTGTGAAGCAGACCAGCACAACTCTATTGAAGTATGAACAGAGCCACATCCACGTACTGCTTATCGGCTTATGGACACAGAGACCATTGGCATTAAAATGTTCAGTGATTTGAAATAACTACTCTGCTCTACTTTAAACTCTGAGGATGAAGTCAGTCATGTTCTCAGTGAGATTACAAAACCATCAACATTGATTATTTATGCACTGTCTCCTCATGCACCTGAAGGCTGAGCTCAGCATTACGGTAACGTGGGAAACTATCTATACTTAACATCACATAACATCAGCTCAGTGCAGCCACTTTGATTCACTTCATATCAGCACACAAACAGTAAAAGCTGTCTATAGTGTGCTCTGTACACATTTCTGAGTAACTGGAACATACCCTAGAAGCATCTTACCTGCTGTGTAGAACCCCAAAATACAACCTGATATTTTCCCTGGTGTTGTCGTAGTGGCTCTAGATTCAGAGGTAACAAGAAAAGTACTCAGAGAGTAGCACTCCACCAAGGTTGTTCAGTCATTGTATCATTTCTGATGGATGGAATCCTTAATAAAAAATGACCTTGTGCTAAGCACGGGCATGTGTTTTGCATGTGTATGTTATGTACAGATACCAAATCACATGACCTAAAAAATTGATGGGATTCAGAAACACCCCCACAATGCAATCAATTGTTCCTTGTTTGATTTCCGATCGATAAGTCCCAATAAATCCACAGCGGCTGATTTGTAGTTGGATTGCAATCATGTGATCGTCAGCAGGCAGCTGACATAGCGTTCACTTGTTGTCATAGTTACAGAGACACTGTCGCTATCTCACAATGATGCAGAAATCTTCAATAAATCCATGGAGCCAGACTATAATCCGCATCACTGCCAAAATCTAATCAATTGGTCCTGGTGTCATTTCTGACCTTTGAAAATTACATTCAAGTCCGTTTTTGAGTAATGATGCAAACAGAAAGACAAACAGACGGACAGACAGACAAACATTTGACATAATTACTTCATCAAAGAACGCAGCAGAGTAATTATGTCAAATGTAAAACTGTAGTTATCTGGATGTTTCAAAACTGCTTAGTGTGATAGGAGAAAATATTGTCTTGTGTGACTTGGATGAAAAAAAGCATTTTTCCTCAGAAAAAAAAATTCAAAGTCATAAAATGACAATACCAGAGCCTTGACCTAAAAGCTATGCACCATCTATGAGATTCCATGGAAAGAAAAACTGTGTCATCTCATTTCAGAAAACTTTCACCACAGTTAACAGAAACCGAACGATTCCATCATGCACAGTTGTTGTGCACTTCGGTAACCTAAAGGATGCAGCTGAACTGATCTGTTGTTTTATTGTTTAACACTCAAACATCATTATGTAGAACATTTAGTTTGACAACTGTGGTGATGTGTTTTAAAATAAAAGCCATATGATATGATGCAATGGCAATTGTACATTGCTAAATGTATCTTCCCCATACTACCAGGCCCCTGACCATGAGTGCTTCACAGGATTTACACCAAGTTGACAGATCATCAATAAAGCAGTTAGTCAGCAAGGCTCCAGGCTTCATCTGCTCTGCACCTCAGCCAAGTTATGTGAGTCATGATTCTGCCTCAAGGATATAACAAACAAATCTGAGGCGTGTCACAGCGGAGGAGCAGAAGTCACGCACAGAGTAGGGAGGGACTACAACTGTCGGAGAGGAAGTAGTGAGCAGCACAAAGAGCAGGGCAGGGTGACAGAATCCAGTTTCATTTTCTTTCTTACCGCTGACACACACAGCGTATACCTCTGTCGATTCGGGCAGCCTTCACTGACTTCATTGTAGAATCTTACAGGTAAATGATCTTCTTTTGATCCTCTAATGTTAAGTTCTCTGCTGACAGCTAGTCTTTCGTCTGCTCGATGTCTCTCCGAGGAGGTAACTTTGCTGTAGATTGAGCATTTAGATAAGGAGGGTATCTAGTCATTTTGTTACAACACTGTTTATAATAATGTTGCTGTGCTCAAGTGAAACATTTCACGCTGTCTCCTGCCCAAAAGTTTGAAACCTAAAACTGACACATAGACAAAAACAAGCTAATTGCCTCCAGGGCATGAGAGAGTGCAAATTACTTTTCCTCTGTTGCTAACTGCCAGCAGTGTTTTTACTGAGGAGAGGCTTTATCAGTTTTGGGTTTAAAGTGGACATGTTATGCTTTCCCTTGTTTTCTGTCATAAATATAATGTTCTAATAATAGATGCTAATGTTAAATGTGAACAACATTTTAAATAAGATAAGTACACTACCGTTCAAAAGTTAGGGGTCACCCAGACAATTTCATGTTTCCCATGAAAACTTGTGGAAAATTCTTTATCAGTCATTCAGGTTGAAGAACTAAGTCTACTGAGAATCACAAGTTGTCTTTGTGTTTTATTTGAAGCTTCAAAGGTACAAAATCACACAGAGCAGTCTATGGGAGAGTACGAAGAGACTGAGAGAGGCAGCTATTTACAGTGGGTACGGAAAGTATTCAGTCCCCTTGAAATTTTTTACTCTCTGTGTCATTGCAGCCATTTGCCAAAATCAAAAAAGTTCATTTTAGTTCTCATTAATGTACACTCAGCACCCCATATTGACAGAAAAAAAAACAGAAATGTACAAATGTACAAATTTATTAAAAAAGAAAAACTGAAATATCACATGGTCATAAGTATTCAGACCCTGTGCTCAGTATTGAGTAGAAGCACCCTTTTCAGCTAGTACAGCCATGAGTCTTCTTGGGAATGATGCAACAAGTTTTTCACAACTGGATTTGGGGATCCTCTGCCATTCTTCCTTGCAGATCCTCTCCAGTTCTGTCAGGTTGGATGGTGAACGTTGGTGGACAGTCATTTTGAGGTCTCTCCAGAGATGCTCAATTGGGTTTAGGTCAGGGCTCTGGCTGGGCAGTGCAGAACATAAGAGTAAAACCTTTAAGCAAAATTGTGTCTTCTGGTTCTCACAGAGTTGTTCTGAAGCCACTCCTTTGGTATTTTAGCTGTGTGTGTGTCATTGTCCTGTTGAAAGGTGAACCTTTGGCCCAGTCTGAGGTCCTGAGTACTCTGGAAGAGGTTTTCCTCCAGGATATCCCTGTACTTGGCTGCATTCATCCTTCCTTCAATTGTAACCAGTTATCCTGTCCCTGCAGCTGAAAAACACCCCCACAACATGATGCTCCCACCACCATGTTTCACTGTAGGGATTGTATTGGGCAGGTGATGAGCAGTGCCTGCTTTTCTCCACACATACCGCTTAGAATTAACACCAGAAAGTTCAATCTTGGTCTCATCAGACCAGAGAATCTTATTTCTCATAGTCTGGGAGTCCTTCATGTGTTTTTTGGCAAACTCTATGCGGGCTTTCATGTGTCCTGCACTGAGGAGAGGCTTCCATCGGGCCACTCTGCCATAAAGCCCTGACTGGTGGAGGGCTGCAGTGATAGCTGACTTTGTGGAACTTTCTCCTATCTCCCGACTGCTTCTCTGGAGCTCAGCCACAGTGATCTTTGGGTTCTTCTTTACCGCTCTCACCAAGGCTCTTCTCCCACAATTGCTCAGTTTGGCTGGAAGGCCAGGTCTAGGAAGAGTTGTGGTCGTCCCAAACTTCTTCCATTTGAGGATTATGAAGGCCACTGTGCTCTTAGGAACTTTGAGTGCTGCAGAAATTCTTTTGTAACCTTGGCCAGATCTGTGCCTTGCCACAATTGTGTCTCTGAGCTCCTTGGGCAGTTCCTTCAACCTCATGATTCTCATTTGAGCTGTAAGGTCTTAATATAGACAGGCGTGTGCCTTTCCTAATCAAGTCCAATCAGTTTAATTAAACACAGCTGGACTCCAATAAAGAAGCAGAACCATCTCGAGGAGGATCAGAAGAAATGGACAGCATGTGAGTTAAATATGAATGTCGCTGCAAAGGGTCTGAATATTTATGACCATGTGATATTTCAGTTTTTCTTTTTTTAATAAATTTGCAAAAATTTGTGCATTTCTGTTTTTTTTTCTGTCAAGATGGGGTGCTGAGTGTCCATTAATGAGAAATAAAATGAACTTTTTTGACTTTGGCAAATGGCTGCAATGACACAGAGAGTGAAAAATTTCAAGGGGTCTGAATATTTTCCGTACCCACTGTATTAAAGCAACCCCTGTGAGAAAAACTGCATGCCTTAGACAGCTGTGAACAATGGTTTTCAAACAGTTTTTTTTCTAGTTTTTCATTCCTCTGGTGCAGGCACAGCAGCACACCTCCAGACTCTGATCTTCTTACTGAATATACACATGTACACATTCTCCCAAAACAGATGTCGCTATTAACAGTGACATTTATAGAAAACTGTGGCTGAAAAAATAAGACACGGATATATCATTCCATTATTGAGCAGGTAATTGTGAGGTTTAAGTTGTTTCCGAACCCAGACACAGAACACAAAGTATATCATAAAAGGGACGTGGAAACTAAGTCCCAAATCATTGGCCAGAGTCCAAAAAGCTTCTTTAAAGATCTTCAAAAAAAATCACCTTTCAGAAGCAGCAGGATTTATTGTCGACAAAATATCCAAGAGTAGTTCTTAGCAAGGATTAACACCCCAAGAAAACATTGAAGACACTGAGATGTGCATTGTCTTTTATGCTGTGAGAGTTGTTCATTTTTCCACGCCTAGAGAGTATTATTGGAGTGACAGTTTTGACACCATTATACTTTACTAAATCTATTGGTCAGCTCTTGACCTCAGGTTATCATATTTCACCACTAGATCACACCCTACAGAGGACATGCAAACTACGTTATTGGGTTATGCTTCACAGAAAACACGCCCACACACATTCAGACTGCGTTCTGTACTCACCCCTACTATTTTTATGACAATCTTCAGGCATTTTACATCATTATGTGTTGTTTTGTTTTTGATATGCTTCTTTTAAAAGTTGTATTGCCTTAAGTTGACACCATTATGTCTGTACTCTATATATCATTTTTCTGCAAAACATGTGATTTGTCTTCACACCAAAAATACATGCTTTACTTTATGATCTTCCAGCTGTGTGTGTGTCTTCCTCAAACAAACACCATACCATCAAAACATTAGTAAATACTAGAATATTCATCATTATGTATTTTATATACATGCTTTAACTCTATTTTTCAGTTTAACAGCATTTGCCATGATTATATCATCTTTTACTTTTCGCACATCATAACCAAAAACATTACACTACAAAGTGAAGGTTTGAGCTCTTGAAACACTGGAGCACAGATAAGGCGAATCTGCAGTTGGCAACAAGGTACACAGGAGAATCTGCACATGGAAGCACAATAGATCAGAAAAAAAATGCAAACATGAAGATAAGAGGAAAGTGGACTTTTTGGGAGGGCCCTTAAACAGCAGAAGCTAAAGCTACTGTTTTCACACAGAGGCTCAATTGAGAGTCTGCATTACAAGCAGTGGGAGATAAATGAACTGTGACTCTTGTGGAGTTCCAGAGTAAACATTTAGATCTGTAGGTGAGTATCATCTTTCCCTTTTAAGGTAGTGTTTGCTTGGTAATCGGAATCAAAGTGTGACGGAAGGAAGAAAGAACAAAAGTATGCAGACTGAACAAAGACTGGTGTTTACTGACCCACTAATGAAGAACAACTCTCTTTTGCATGATCTGGGAAACATGCTAACAAACAATATCCTTTAATATCTTTGATTTATTTTTTTTCCAAGGTTTTTCCTTCAGTTTGTCATCCATCCAGATAACAAAACTGGAATAGTCTTATTACATTGAGAGGAATCAATGAATGAATTGGTGTATTTACGCCACTGCAGTCAGCCAGAGGTGACTAGGATAGATGACATGCTTACAAAGTGCAAAACTTTCACACTAAAGACCAAGGTTCATGTAGAGTGTCATCTGTGACAACAAAATCTCTTCACGTCATGTTTGGGTTTTGCAGCGTTTTTCTTGAATATGCACTTTTGTTTGTTTTGTTTTTGCTTTCAGAAGTTTGCTCTGTAGTGAGATTCGCATTTGGATTTTTGGTTGAAGAGTGAAGGACAGCAGGGGAATGACTTGAGAAGACGAAAAGCACTCAGAGAGCACAGTACTCTGCCAAGGCTACTCAGTCGTTGTATGATTTCCGACGGATGAAATCTTTAAACAATCTGTGGTCTGCAGTGGTTGATTTGTAGTAGGATGCAATCGTTATTGTCAGCAGACAGCTGACGAAGTGTTCACTTGTCATAGTTACAGTGTCGCTGTGCCGCTATCTCACAGTGATGCAGAAATCTTTAACAATTACATGGATCTAGACTATAAGCTGCATCACTGCCAAAATCTAATCACTTTGTCTTTGTGTCATTCCTGACCTTCCCTGAAACTTTCATCCAAATTCGTTAGTCCGTTTTTGAGTAATGTAGCAAACAGACAGACAGAGCGCCAATCGTGACATAACTTCACTCCGTTCCTTGGTGGACTGATAATGTTTGAAACTGAAAGGGTTCAGTTCTGGAACACAATAAATCCCTTCTGAAAACTGATATCAGTAATGGACAGACATATAGATTTGTAGATTTTGTGTCTTTTCATCTTGTAATCATGTAATCTGTGAAGTGCTTTGACCTGAATGAAACAGTATACAATGCTGATTAATGTTGTGTGTGTTGAAGCCCTTTCTGTAAAGCATCATGACAAATGTGGACACAAATCTCTCCTCCTATTTCAACCCAAACCATCTGAAAAAGAGAACCTTCAGTTGTTTCAAAGTCTAACAGAGAACATAAAGTTTTCCCACAAGTGCAGCAGGAGTTGTTTTAAGACAGTTGGCTATATTGCAACTGGTCTTGTCATGAAAATGTTTACCTTTTTAATTTTTTGGTTTAGTTTATGTTGCTAGGGCCACAAATTACAATCAGTTAGCAAACAGCTGTTGAGAAGTTTTCATTTTTCAGTCAGTCTCAAGGTTTTGTTAATAGTGAGACCTGACAGATATCTGCTTGTAGGATCAAGATCAAACAACAGTCTGTGTACTGACTCAATGTTCTGAGAGCATGACATCTCTAATAGTGTAATTGTCTATCATTACCAGCAAACTGCCAACAAACACCATGAAGCACTAAATCTGCCTGAATGCTTCTTCCCATTCAGTAAGTGGAACCTTTATGACACCAGAAAAGTTTCACTTCCAGTTCCATAGTGAATTTTCTTGTAAGTCTGGGTGTGTGGATCAAAACAGGATGTTAAGGTTGCCAAGGAAACGCCCAGCTATTCTGTTCAGATGAAAGGCTGACTTAGCTGAGCATTAGAGGTCTTCTTGTGTGTTTTTTCTTTGCATCTACATTACCAGTCAAAAGTTTAGACACACCTTCTCATTCAATGATTTTTATTTATTTGTTTTTTTCTACATTGTAGATTAATACTGAAGATCAACACTTTTTTGTTCACAGCATAATTCTGTATATATTCTTTTATAGTTTTGATGTCTTCAGTATTTATCTACAATGCAGAAAATAATTAAACAAAAACCATTGAACGAGAAGGTGTGTCCACACTTTTGACTGGTAGTGTATGTGTGGTTTTATTTGAACAATTTGTCATTTGATACTTGGACATATTCAGTAAATTGGGAGTAAAATGCTTCTAATGCATTTAGGAAAATTATATATTGATATAGGGCTTCGCAGTGGTGTAGTGGTTAGCACTTTCACCTTGCAGCAAGAAGATCCCCGGTTCAAATCCAGACATGGGCCTGGGATCTTTCTGCATGGAGTTTGCATGTTCTCCCTGTGCATGCGTGGGTCTTCTCCTGGTACTCCGGCTTCCTCCCACAGTCCAAAAAGTTTAAGTGAGGTTAATTGATAACTCTAAACTGCCCATAAGTGTGATTCTCTGTCTGTATATGTAGCCCTGTGACAGACTGGTGACCTGTCCAGGGTGTCCACTGCCTTCGCCCGAGTCAGCTGAGATAGACTCCAGCCCCAACTCCCCCAAACTGTGGTTTGTACTAACTGATATGAACTGGCATTGATGCATTTCATTTTATTCTGTTATAAGATAATGTCCTATCTGTCTTTCTAGCTGGCCATGGACTTTATAGATCCCATTCTGAGCATTGCCACAGAGATCTACGGGCTGGTTGAGAGAGTGAAAGCCAATAAGAACCGCTGCCACCGTGTTTCTAAACGAGTAAAAGCCTTGGAGGAGCTGGTAAAGTCTATCAAAAAGAGCGAAGCAGTCAGAAACTGTGTGGAGGTAGGAAATGCCCTCAAGGAACTGTGCATCACTCTGGAATCAGCACAGAAGCTCATTAAAAAATATGTATCGGCCAACATGCTGGAACGCATTCTGAACTCCAACAGCCATGGAGATGAGTTCAGCAGTGTGAACGAACGTCTTAATGACGCCTTCCAGATCCTGTCCGGAGCTCAGCAGGTGCAGCAGGGCAACATGATATATAGGGTGTTCGAACTGACCTCCAGAGAAAAAGAAGATGAGCTGGATGGGAAGGAGGATGACCAGGATCTGCAGAAGTGTGAGAAACTTGTGATGGCTTTGCCTTTGTAGAGCAGGTCGAGTAGAAATCAATTGACTTTTCTTAAAGTTATGGTCTGAAATTTAATCCTTGTCCACTGCAGGACCTTTATTCACAACTCTTTAAGCTTTTTGGAAAAAATCGCACTCACACCCTGTAGGATGAATGCTAGCAATAGAACAGATTTCCATGTTTACATCTTTTTTTCCCAACAATGTCTTTATTCATTTTCAGACACGTACCACATACAATGATGCCCTCAAACGAGTAGAACAGTGTTACATTTGCCAAAGGCATAACAACAAAGCATCAACACAAATTAAAAAATAAATAAATAAAATAAATAATAATAATAAAATAAGAAGAATCAAATAATAAAAATAAAATAGTATATGGGGGAGAGTAAGTACGACACCCATGTTTACATCTTACAAGTGTTCAGGTCATCTAAAAACTTAGAGCCATTGTATGGCTGCAGCGTTGGCTGTGTAAGGGTTACAAATACTGGGCACTCTAATATTCTATTCAGCCCCAAATTATTAATACTAATTTCAAATTTTGATTTAAAGTAAATATGTATTTAACCAACAGCTTTCTTCTAGCTGGACATGACATAAACAAGTGTCAAAAGACCGTAAGATGCCGTGTTAGAGATGTTAATGATACATTTTTAAAAATGATGTTTTTGGTTTTATTTTTCACATTTTACATAATTCCTTTCTCAGTAATCAATCTTTGTTTGCCCCCACATCAATCAGTTCGTTGGCGTTAATACTAACACTCTTTCTTTGTGCTTCCACTGGAACTTTGGTCCACTCCTCTTTGACATGACCTCTTTGAGGTTGGACGGCGTAATTGACATCATTGTCATTTTGTGACCAGGCCCAGGTGGGGGATCTTTCTAGCTGCAAGGCAACCACCAAGGCACTGTGCAGCCCCAATTTCACATCAGTAACTGTAATAATAATAATAATAATCTGATATCAGGCATTCGTGTATTTTTAGGGACTAAGTTGGATAGTTAAAGCTTTCAGAAACATCGGAGTTTCTAAGTTGGATTTTGACATAATTGTTAGTTGTTATCTCGTGAAGCTAGTCTTTTCTGTCACATGGACAGAAAATGAATACGGAATTTATTTTAACTTCTACCAGATCAGCTGGATTTAAACTGAGAGTGTTAATCTATACCGTACACACGTGGACAAAATTGTTGGTACCCCTCAGTTAAAGAAGGAAAAACCCACAATTCTCACTGAAATCACTTGAAACTCACAAAAGTAACAATAAATAAAAATGTATTGAAAATTAAATAATCAAAAACAGCCATTACTTTTGAATTGTTGATTAACATAATTATTTAAAAAAACAAACTAATGAAACAGGCATGGACAAAAATGATGGTACCTCTATAAAAGATTGAAAACTATTTGACCAGAGTGACATGATTAAATCAGGTGTGTCATTTAATTGACATCACAGGTGTTTCCAAACTCATAATCAGTCTGCCTATTTAAAGGGAGACAAGTAGTCACCCTGCTGTTTGGTGAAAAGGTGTGTACCACACTGAACATGGACAACAGAAAGCGAAGGAGAGAATTGTCCCAGGACATCCGAAAAAAAATTATAGACAAACATCTTAAAGGTAAAGGCTATAAGACCATCTCTAAACAGCTTGAAGTTCCTGTGACAACAGTGGCTCATATTATTCAGAAGTTCAAGACCCACGGGACAGTAGCCAACCTCCCTGGACGTGGCCGCAAGAGGAAAATTGATGACAAATTGAAGAGACGGATCGTTGGAATTGTATCCAAAGAGCCCAGAGCAACCTCCAAAGAAATTAAAGGTGAACTCCAAGGCCAAGGTACATCAGTGTCAGATCGCACCATTCGTCGTCGTTTGAGCCAAAGTGGACTTCATGGGAGACGACCAAGGAGGACACCACTGCTGAAAAAAACTCATAAAAAAGCCAGACTGGAATTTGCAAAAATGCATGTTGACAAGCCACAAAGCTTCTGGGAGAATGTCCTTTGGACAGATGAGACCAAACTGGAGCTTTTTGGTAAGGCACATCAACTCTATGTTCATAGACTCAAAAACCAAGCATACGAAGAAAAGAACACTGTCCCTACGGTGAAACATGGAGGAGGCTCAGTAATGTTTTGGGGCTGCTTTGCTGCATCTGGCACAGGGTGTCTTGAAAGTGTGCAAGGTACGATGAAATCTGAAGACTATCAAGGCATTCTGGAGAGAAATGTGCTGCCTAGTGTCAGAAAGCTTGGTCTCAGTCGCAGGTCATGGGTCTTCCAACAGGACAACGATCCAAAACACACAGCCAAAAACACCCAAGAATGGCTGAGAGAAAAGCGTTGGACTATTCTAAAGTGGCCTTCTATGAGCCCAGATCTGAATCCCATTGAACATATGTGGAAGGAGCTGAAACATGCCATTTGGAGAAGACACCCATCAAACCTGAGACAACTGGAGCTGTTTGCTCATGAGGAGTGGGCCAAAATACCTGTTGACAGCTGCAGAACGCTCATTGACAAATACAGAAATCGTTTAATTGCAGTGATTGCCTCAAAAGGTTGTGCAACAAAATATTAAGTTATGGGTACCATCATTTTTGTCCAGCCCTATTTCATTAGTTTGTTTTTTTAAATAATTATGTTAATCAACAATTCAAAAGTGATGGCTGATTTTGATTATTTAATTTTCAATAAATTTTTATTTATTGTTACTTTTGTGAGTTTCAAGTGATTTCAGTGAGAATTGTGGGTTTTTCCTTCTTTAACTGAGGGGTACCAACAATTTTGTCCACGTGTGTAGCTCCTATTGTCCCCAAACTTTTGCAGTTTAGGTGTTTGCAAAATTGAACACTGCTAAATAAAGCTTAAAATAATAGCGTGCTTTTACTTGATAGAAGAAAGATTTCAGTCAATAATTAGTTTAAAAGAAGTAACACTCCTTAAATCTCAAACTGGTACAATGCAAAAGCACAAACATCATTTGGAAAAGCGTTCCTTCAAATTTGTCTTATTACTTTCTTGTCAACGTGACGCAGAAAATCAAACATGAGGTCATGGAACTTTTGTTATTCCAAAAAATTTAGCTGCACATCATAAAAGCACTCATTAAAGTTTATCCTGTTTCTAACTGTAAGCAAACTGACTTCTGGCTGATAGTCTGGCCTCCTTGTATGATGACTGTTTGTTTGTTACGTAGTGCTGCTGGAGTACATGAAAGATCAGAAGGAGAAAGCAGAAGCCATGCAGAGACAGTTTGAACATGTCAAAGTCAACGTGGAGAAAGTCGTGGAGATTTGTGAGTACACCATAATTTACATGTACTGAATGTCAGTGGCAGTCAAAGTTTTGGACATAATTAAGAGGTTTACTTAATTTTCCTTTTATTTTTTTACAATCTACAATTGAATCGAAGATATCACAACTACAAAATAGCATATAAAGTTATGCGGTAAAGAAAAAGTGACAAAGTCTAAGGCTGAGGGACGTGAAGTAGGTGGCTACAGTCACACAAGCACACACCCCCACAGGGAGAAATACCTGGGAAGGGAAAAAAACCAAAGGAAACAAAAGGAATGGGAGTAAGTACTGTCAGGCCCATGACAGTCAACCAAATTTGACAGATAAAGAAATCAGTGTGTATGGAAGCAGTTTTCAAAATGGTGACAAACTCTGCAATGTTCTCTGCTCTGAAAAAATAGGGGCCTGTCTGCTGAAGGCTCTGATTGACAGCTTTCACAGCAGCACAGATGAACTGTATTAACCGTGCAAACAGATATGAGCTGGTTTTATACAAACCACACTGGTCACATGTGAAATGACAACTGTGTACAGTGGATAAAGAATAGCTACCTGCCATAATAAACTAAACTACGCACACAAGGCAACTTGCAATCCTTGATTGGCATGTACTGCCAACAGCGTTGGAGGTAGTCAGTTCATAAAAGTCTGAGATGTGCAGAAGATGGTATTGGTGGTGATCAATATCGTCAGTGTGGCTCTTCATAGAATCAGTCCTCCTCTTTTTAACCTTATCAGAGGAAACTTGAATAAACTGTTCTGCAAAAATTTCCACTTGCTGGACAACAGCATAGATAGCTGGCAAACTGTAGGGTGTAGGAGGTATAACATTCGACTGAGCAGGAGAAGCAAATATGCCTAGTTTTTATAGTGTTAGGGGAGGGGTCAACTTTTGCATCCAGTCTATGGGTTACACTCTTTTCTAAGATGTACAATGTGTTTACTAAAAAATCTCTGAATTTCTTTACATAGACTTTAATGAAACCAAAACTAGAAAAAGCTAAAATATATCGAATTTTAGATTATTTTAATTATCCACCGTTTGCCTTGATGACAGTTTCATAAACTATTGTCAATATATTAATCGGCTTCAATGAGGTCGTCTCCTGGAATAGTTTCCAGTTAACAGATGAAACTTGTTAAAATTTAGGTAGTTAAATTTCTGGCCTTCCTATGTGTCTGATAACATTGTGTGTATTGTAAAATTGTGCTTGTGTAGACCACATAGTTCTATTTAACTACGATAGTCATCTTATGGCAAGAACTGCTCAGTAAAGACAAGTAACAGTCGATTATTATCTTAACATATGAAGGTCAAGTTTCAAGTTCTTAACTCAGTTTTGCATAATAAGATTGACGGAGACTGACGAGAAAAATAACATCTTATCTATCTTATCTTAGATGTTTTATAAAATGTAAAATAGTCTTTTACTCTTTGTCACTCCAGTCAAAGATATGTAACTGATGTGATGGCCTGATGGCTATCTCACTTGCAGGCTGTGAGAGAGTTGTATGAGAGAGTTGACAACAGTATAGTGGAGTCTAAAAGTCTGAGACTATTAAGTGGTGGCTTATAGGGCTGCAAAATGAAGCCTCCATTTGTTGGTGAGACTTCATTTCCTCAGATCTCTACAATGGAGATGTAAAGGTAGCATGACCCACAGAGACACAATAGTTTAAAAGTAAAAAAATAAAACCAAATAGCATCGTAATCTCTAATAGTGATGATGTGTGGTATTTAGAACTTGTCCCTGATGCCTACAAGTGGCCAAATTGTGCAGGTTTACAACACATTTTAACAAGTCACATGGCAAATACTGGAAAAGTGCTAAATATAATTTGTGATTGTGTATTTTCATAGTGAATAGGCCCAAAGTCACTAGTGTGGACATCCGAATGATTAAACCAGACGAGTTGAAGTACGGACATCCCAAAAAACCTTTCATGACATCACCTGCCACCGAGGTCTACAAAGGAGAGTATCGTGGATTTACAGTGGCAATCAAGAGATACACCGAGCCCGTGAACACCAGCCCAGGGTCTGTCCCACAGTCATTTTTGATTTTGATCAGTATTTCATAATCACTTCTGCCTCAATCAATTTTGTCCTGAGCAGAATCCAGGGACTAAGTACATGTAGAGCATGCCTGACTTTAAATTAAACTTGTTCCTTCCAAAATGGATTTTGACATACACTAGTATCCCAGATTTGTCAAATAGACACCTACAGTTATCCCCATGACTATCACTGTGCTTATTCCAAAGCAGTTTACTGCTGGAGGAAAGTCATTTTCATTGCATCACATTTTTAGATCACACAGATGTACTCATGAGGTTTAGGCCACGAGGAAGGTAAATGGGGTTAAAAGTGCTTAAATATGGTCTGAATAAGAGACATGTAAAATAATGTTTCACATACATATCAGTGTGGACATACAATATACAACAGATGTGTTCACACCCCTGTGCAACATCACTTAGGTGTCAAATGATTCATCTGACCAAAGAATGTGCTCCCAGTACTCATCAGGCTTCATTTCATGTTCTTTAGAGGAGTATCACCTTGCATTTTAGTGCCAGAGAGAAACAGTTTTCTTCTTGGGCGGCGCCCATAGAGTCTGATTTAATGCAATAAGACCTGTTTTTTTTCTTTTTTTACAACAGCAACATCATAAGGTTTTTGTGTTATAGTGCTCCTAACTTACTTAAAAATAATGCAGTTATTGAGAGATGATATAACTTTGAGTCATTTGACATTTTAGTGATATTATGCAGGCTTTTTCTCACTTCTGTTGTGTACTGCAGTTACTTCATATTAGATTTTCATAGTAAGCGTAGAGGAAGAATTAGTATTGGATTATTTAGCAAAATAAATCAAAGTGATCCTGAATTTAATTGAAATAGTCACAACTGAAATACATATTAGCTGTGAATAAATACATGTGAGTGTTTTATTGCATCTTAGCATATACAAGTGTGTATTATACAGGGTGTCCCTAAAGTCTGGACACAGAAAATCTCATTAGCTGTCTTTTTTTGCCTCCACAGATTAAATATAGCTTTGTTGGAAGAAGAAAGAGTTGAACTGGTACTTCGTGGTGGACGTGAAGGATGGACATATTGAAGGACAGGAGATGAATTTAATCATCCAAAGGAGGATTCCAGTTGGGTTTCCACAGTGGTGAATGTGGTTAAAAAGCTTTAAGAAACAGGCAGTGTCATGGACCAACCCCATACTGGACGATCAAGTGTCAGCTGAAGCTAAAGAATTGGTCATGACTAAAATTTATGCTAGCCCCAAAAAATCCCTTCTCTAAACCTAACAAGAACCCTAACCCTAGCCCTATATGTCATCCTTCACATCCACTGAGAAGTACCAGTTCAACTCTTTCTTTTTTTGGCAAACCAAATTTAATCTGTGGAGGCAAAATAATTATAGTAAATGAAATTTCCTGTGTGTCCAGACCTTTAGGGACACCCTGTAGTATATTTTATTCATTGTCACCATGAACATTTTCTCCATATGTAGAGAGGTGAGGTCTATTTCAATAAAGAAGTTGACACGATGAAGCGGTTTGAGTCACCCAACATCCTGCGAATGTTTGGTATCTGTGTCCGCGATGAGAATGGTGAGTGAGCTACAGCATGTACAGTTGTGTTCAAAATACACACGTGGACAAAATTGTTGGTACCCCTCAGTTAAAGAAGGAAAAAACCCACAATTCTCACTGAAATCACTTGAAACTCACAAAAGTAACAATAAATAAAATTTATTGAAAATTAAATAATCAAAATCAGCCATCACTTTTGAATTGTTGATTAACATAATTATTTAAAAAAACAAACTAATGAAATAGGGCTGGACAAAAATGATGGTACCCATAACTTAATATTTTGTTGCACAACCTTTTGAGGCAATCACTGCAATTAAACGATTTCTGTATTTGTCAATGAGCGTTCTGCAGCTGTCAACAGGTATTTTGGCCCACTCCTCATGAGCAAACAGCTCCAGTTGTCTCAGGTTTGATGGGTGTCTTCTCCAAATGGCATGTTTCAAGCTCCTTCCACATATGTTCAATGGGATGCAGATCTGGGCTCATAGAAGGCCACTTTAGAATAGTCCAACGCTTTTCTCTCAGCCATTCTTGGGTTGTTTTGGCTGTGTGTTTTGGATCGTTGTCCTGTTGGAAGACCATTGACCTGCGACTGAGACCAAGACTTTCTGACACTAGGCAGCACATTTCTCTCCAGAATGCCCTTGATAGCTCCTTGCAGATTTCATCGTACCCTGTGCACGACTTTCAAGACACCCCTGTGCCAGATGCAGCACAAGCCACCACCAAAACATTACTGAGCTACCCTCCCTTTCCCTCCCATGTTTCACCGTAGACGTGGTATCTTTCTTCGTCATTGCTTGGTTTTTGAGTCTATTGTAACTAGAGTTGATGGTCCTTTAACCAAAAAGCAGTCTCTCGCAGTTTTTAGTGATTTATGATGCTTATCAGTTATGGGGTCTCATGCTGGTCCAAAGGACAATCTCCGCAGAGGTGCTTTGTGGCCTCATGTCAACATGCATTTTTGCAAATTCCAGTCTGGCTTTTTTATGAGTTTTTTTCAGCAGTGGTGTCCTCCTTGGTCGTCTCCCATGAAGTCCACTTTGGCTCAAACGACGACGAATGGTGCGATCTGACACTGATGTACCTTGGCCTTGGAGTTCACCTTTAATTTCTTTGGAGGTTGCTCTGGGCTCTTTGGATACAATTCCAACGATCCGTCTCTTCAATTTGTCATCAATTTTCCTCTTGCGGCCACGTCCAGGGAGGTTGGCTACTGTCCCGTGGGTCTTGAACTTCTGAATAATATGAGCCACTGTTGTCACAGGAACTTCAAGCTGTTTAGAGATGGTCTTATAGCCTTTACCTTTAAGATGTTTGTCTATAATTTTTTTTCGGATGTCCTGGGACAATTCTCTCCTTCGCTTTCTGTTGTCCATGTTCAGTGTGGTACACACCTTTTCACCAAACAGCAGGGTGACTACTTGTCTCCCTTTAAATAGGCAGACTGACTGATTATGAGTTTGGAAACACCTGTGATGTCAATTAAATGAACACACACCTGAGTTAATCATGTCACTCTGGGTCAAATAGTTTTTCAAATCTTTATAGAGGTACCATCATTTTTGTCCAGGCCTGTTTCATTAGTTTGTTTTTTTTAAATAATTATGTTAATCAACAATTCAAAAGTAATGGCTGTTTTTGATTATTTAATTTTCAATAAATTTTTATTTATTGTTACTTTTGTGAGTTTCAAGTGATTTCAGTGAGAATTGTGGGTTTTCCTTCTTTAACTGAGGCGGTACCAACAATTTTGTCCACTGCGTTGTGTAATAGCAGTGTTCTTCAAAATGTGAGTAGAGCTCAAAATCCTGCTTGGAAAATTCAAAGTTTTTATTTTATTAACTGAGAACAATGCACTTTACATTTTACATTAAAACATGGTGAGAAATTTCTCAATATTTTAAATCATTTGCAGAAAATTACAGGAACAAATATTTTTGCCCGTTCAAAAAAAATAGTATCAGCACTGTTCATTTCAAACTTAAAAAAAACAGTTTGATTTGGCATTCCTGTGAATAAATAAACTAATATTTTGTTGTATAGCCACGGTTTTTGAGAACTTCTTCACATCTGTGAGGCATGGAATCAACCAACTTCTGGCATCTGTCAACTGGTATTCCGGCCCAGGATGACTCAACAACCTTCCACAGTTCCTCTGCATTTCTTGGTTTTGCCTCAGAAACAGCACTTTTGATGTCATCCCACAAGTTTTCTATTGGATTAAGGTCCGGGGATTGGGCTGGCCACTCCATAACCTTAACTTTGTTGGTCTGGAACCAAGATGTTGCACGCTTGCTGGTGTGTTTGGGGTCGTTGTCTTGTTGAAACACCCATTTTAAGGGCATTTCCTCTTCAGCATGAGGCACCATGTCCTCTTCAAGTATTTTGATATAAGCAAACTGATCCATGATTCCTGGTATGCGATAAATGGGCCCAACACCATAGTAAGAGAAACAGCCCCATATCATGAGGCTTGTACCACCATGCTTCACGGTCTTCAGGTTGTACTGTGGCTTGAATTCTGTGTTTGGAGGTCGCCTGACAAAGACTCTGTGGCCCTTGGACCCAAAGAGAACAATTTTACTCTCATCAGTCCACAAAATATTTCTCCATTTCTCTTTAGGCCAGGTCATATGCTCTTTGGCAAATTGTATGCTCTTCAGCACATGTCTTTTTTTTAACAGTAGGACTTTGCGGGGGCTTCTTGCCCATAGACTGGCCTCACACAAGCGTCGTCTAATTGTCACAGTACTCACAGGTAACCCAGACTGTCTTTGATCTCCCTGGAGCTGATCATTGGCTGAGTCTTTGCCATTCTGACTATTGATCGATCCATCCGAACTGTAGTCTTCCGTTTCTTCCACGTCTCTCTGGTTTTGCTTTCCATTTCAAAGCATTGGAGATCATTTTAGCTGAGCAGCCTATGATTTTTCTGCACTTCTTTGTATGTTTTCCCCTCTTTAATCAACTTTTTAATTAGAGTATGCTGCTCTTCTGTACAATGTCTGGAACGACCCATCTTTGGTTTTCACAGAGAATTGCATGGTCAACATGTGCTGGCTTCATCCTTAATAAGGACCACCTGTATCACACCTGTTTCGTCACATAACGAATAAGCTCACTGATTGGACTCTAGACTGCTATTATTTTGAACACGCCCCTTTCAATTATTTATTCAAATCACAACTCAGGAGCAATGCATTCCATGAATGTTTGGTCTGCTGGTGTCTGTGACTACAACACATCGAGTAAATTATTTGCCATCTAATAATAAAATTTCTGCCAAAAAACCATAATTAATCTGGGTAGTCATGATTGGTACTGCTATTTATTTTGAACACAACTGTATCTCACATTGTGCGGATACTTTTCAAGTTTTTAGTATTGTAAAATGTCTTGCGACATCCCGTAGGACCCAACCCTGAGTTCCTCATCGTCATGGAATACTGTGAGAAAGGAAGTCTTTCGACAGCTTCTTGACTCTGATTGCAAACTGTCCTGGACCAAGAAACTCGTATGTGTCTGGATGCAGCGCAAGGACTCTATCGGTCAGTGTGCTATGATTTGTTATTGCCCTGACATTAAGCAGGACAGCACAGATTTTAATATCAAATAGAATGGATCTTTGGACACAAAATCTTCAAATGAAGGTACTTCATTACACTGATACACAAATAATGTACTCATCAAATTTTACTATATATAATCATGTTTATTTATTCCAAAATTTCTCACAATTGTGAGAAACTATCACAGTATAATTGTCTGAGAGTTGACAAATTTTTACCATGATATATTACTCATATCGCTAAATTATAGCAAATAGACCTTGTTAGCTAGATGTTTTTGACCTTTACCAATATTTCAACTACCAATGTTGTTCTAGACCTGATTATGCCAAAAACCAGAACAATGAGCCAAAAGAGGTTAACATGCTCCACAGGGCTGCAGAGTTGGTGATACTACAAATGAAGCCTTCTCAGCCACTTAATTCTATGTTAATATAGAAAATACTGATTATGGAAACTATAAATTAAATGTATAGTTGTGATATTTCATGTTTAGGATGAAATACACTAATGAATGTTACCGTTACTTTGCAGACTGCACCAGACAGAAGAAAATGTAATGTTCACGGGTGCATCAACAGTTACATAGTTCCTTGTCGCTGAAGGCTACAGAGTCAAGGTACTCAAGTGCATGCATGCGGGATCACTTCCAACTCGCATAACAGTAGCATTAACATTGTGGTTGTTGTTCTCAGCTTGGAGGTTTTGAGCTGTCGAAAACGGAGACATCACTGAAAAGCAGACAAAGGATAAGGATGTCAGGTCCCTGTGCTACTCCTCTCCCCAGATGCTCAACGACATCAACCACGTCTACAGCAAAGAGTGTGAGATGTACAGGTGAGCACCAATCAAATTTCAGCAAGCAAAGCTACTGAAAACCAGCAGTACATGATTTTAAAATGAATGCTGCCTGAGATTATCAGCCAGCGACAAGCTTATACTCGCAACCATCCAGTGAGTCAGACTAATTCATGGCTGACTTCCCTTTTTACCTGGTTCTGTAAATAGAATCTACTAGAACCAAATAGAAGAGAATATACAAATATTAATGATCTAATTAAACAAAGAAAGCATTCCTTCTGACTTACTGTCTTTCAGTTTTGGAATCGTCCTATGGGAAATTGCCACTCGTGAGAAACCTTTTGAAGGTGTGTATCTGCAGAGAACTCTGTTGAAAGTTGCAGGTTCATAGTATCAAGTTCTTCAAATACTAATGCATAATCATTAATATGCTATGTATTAGTGAAGTATATACTGGTCTGGACATTTTCACTTCAATAATTTGGCTATCTTGCTAGTACTTGTTAAGAAACACCAAATACAAAGTACAGCTGAGGCTCATAGGAATACCAATATTTTTGCAAGTATCTGGTCATAAACCAAAGTATTCAATGAAAAGAATGAAATATTAGGGTTTAGCAGTAGGTTTAAAGTAACATGAACATGTGCACGAATTTTTAATTGTAATCCATTCATTAGATTTTCAGATTGCCAACCATAGAGCCACGGCACTACCATAACTAAAAATACAACTAAGCTAAGCTATGGATTTCTTGCCTTCTACTTCTTTCTGTCCTTAAAGTGTTCTCACACTCCTTTCAGGTTATAGAAACGCAGAAATTTATCAGAAAGTGTGCCAGGAGAAATATCAACAACCGCTTCCCGATGACTGTCCTGAGCCACTGGGGCAGCTGATCAATGCCTGCCGAGACTATGAGAGCTTCCGGAGGCCATCTGCTGGAGGTAAATTACTATTTTTCACCATGTTCTGTAAGCTTTTCTTCCCACTAACAGAATAGAAAAACATATTCCAGAGGTGTGTCTGCATTGGAGAAGAAACATGTATTGGATAATAAATCAGTGGTAAATTTTCTCTTCTGCAGTGCTGGTGGACCAACTGCGCAGCGTGGTGGCCCAGATGGAGGAGAAGAAAGAAACCCAACTTTGAATAAAACTAGCCTGTAACTTCAGTAAACACAGTTCCAGTCAAAAGTTTGGGCACACTTGCATATTTAGTGGTTTTTCATTATTTTTCTATTTCACTGCTGATGCCAGAAGTATTCAATTGCACACTTACTGTGCTTGCGCTAGCCATTCGCCACTTTGCCGGACTACAGCTCTCGCTCTGCACCTGGCTTACTCCATTTCCACCAACACCCCTCCCCCTTTGCCACACACACACACACACACACACACACACACACACACACACACACACACACACACACACACACACACACACACACTTCCCATCCCAATCCTCTGGTCCTTGTGCATCCCAACTTGTTAACCCATGCGTTTTTCCTTCCTGTATTATTGCTATTCAGGCCTTCAGCTGCTATTTGGCTGGCAATTAATTGGTCATTTCATTGTTTTTGAATCTGCCCATTACTTTCTCATTTGATTGATTAATTATTTGTTCTATGAACTGTCAGAAAAGGGTGAAAAATATATTGTATCGGTATTTCCCAAATCCCAAGATGATGTCCTCAACTGTCTTGTCTTTTGTCTGCAACTTCGCGCGCCGCAGTACAGATACTGGAAAAGTGTGGCTAAACAAAATTCTAGCACTTTAGCCACAGTGGCTAGAGACAAATTTTCCCTAGTACAAGCACATACTTAGATTTATATTGTAGGCAAAAAACAAAACAACAAAACACATTTCGCTTTGATAAAAACTTTGAATATTCCTAATCCTCCAACCAGCTTTACAAGGTCATGTCACCTGAAGCTTTTTCAGCAGAAATTTAGCGTAATTTCCAGACTATTGAGCGCACCTGAATGTAAGCTGCACCCACTAAATTTAAAAAGAAAAAAGTTTTGTACATATATAAGCCGCACCTGACTATAAGACACGGTGTCCACATTGTACATGAGATATTTACACAGAAAGATTTATTTAGCTTGTTAATTAAATGCATACTTTCTCCCAGACAGTGCTGTAACACATTTGAGTCGTTCACTGCGGTCAACTCCAACTGCAATTGAATACTTCTGGCTAGCGCTAAAACTTATCTTTAAGTTTTTTACTGTATTGTATTACGTATATATATGTGGAGAGGGATTTGTGGTTCCTCTGCTCACCTGCCTGTTCAGTATCCTTGTCATCAGATAATTTCACTCTGCCTCCGTTTTCACACTCGTTCTGCAACAACACACACACACACCACAACACACACACACACACACACACCACACACCAACACACTGCCCTATAGGTTAAAGGAGAGCAGGCTTGGCCTGCAACAGCTGCATCATACGCATTTCTTCGTGTTTTCCATGATGAGGGTGTGTGCATGAAGCACAGAATGATGATCTAAGAATTTAGTGTGTGTTTTGATTTAATTCGAACAGTGTCAATGGTCCACTGTGACCTGTTTGGTAATTTTATTGGTCTGATGTGAGGAGACTAAACTTAATGATGGCATGAAGCCGCATCTTTGTATAAACCGCAGGGTCCAAAGCGTGAGGAAAAAAAGTAGCGGCTCATAGTCTGGAAATTACGGTGTATAGTTTAACTATACACTAAACAAGAAAATTAGTCAAAGAGTACTCTGCCAAAGCTGCTCAGTCATTGTATGATTTTCAACAGATGAAATCTTTAAACAATTTGTGGCCCGCAGTTTTGATTTGTAGTAGGATCGGAATCATGTGATCATCAGCAGGCAGCTGATGCAGGGTTCACTTGTCATAGTTACAGTGACGCCATGCCACTATCTCATAATGAAACAGAAATCTTTAACAAATTTGTGGATACAGACTATAAGCTGCATCACTGCCAAAATTTAATCAGTTGGTCCTTGTCATTCCTGAAAATTTCTTTCAAATCCGTTTATCCATTTTTGAATAATGTTGCTAACAGACAGACAGACAAACCAATGCCCATGGGCACTTAACTCTGCTGTGTTCCTTGGCTGAGTAACAAGGAGTGTCAGAATGGAGGAAAAACCACCATAGTTGTCTTAGGAGTGTGGTGGCCCCCAAGCTCAGCCACAACAACTTCAGTGCATCTCGGCATGATCACTGAGTCTCTGGATCTTTAGTGGAGAAATGAACAGTGTTCTGCCAAAATATGTTACCTCATCTGGTGTTTTGATGGAAGTGGTAAGAAGGGCTGTTTAACACAGTGGTCCAAGCCTCCCATAGATGGTTCAACTGTGTTGAGATCTGGTGACTGTGAAAATCATAGCATACGAATCATACAATCCAACTCAATGAGTCCTTGCGACCTAGGGGATGTGGCAATATCAGCTGGAAGCGGCATTACTGCCAGGATAGAAAGTTTCATCATATGGTAAAGGTGATCACTGTCAGGCTGTGGCGTGTGGAGAACCCAAATGCAGACACAATAGACAGTCAGCCTTATTTTATGAAAAGGTTTATTTAAATAAAAACGGCTAACTGAAACAAGACTGAGATGGCTTCTATGACAAACAACAGCAAACTAAAGAACTGAGGAAATACTCACACACCAGGGACAACTAACTGAAGGGCCAAAATGAACTCAAAGTCCCAAATGTATCCAAACAGGGGAAAACAGTGGTAATCCTGTGAGCAAATAATTCCAGGGAAAAGGAGGAACGAGGATGGAAAACAAGGTGAGTCCAGACAAGATGAGCCAGCAACACTGAACCAATTACCGGGCTTAAATACAGAGGGGCAACAGGTGAAATGACTCTGAGCTGATGTGTCAGGTGACGCAATCAGTACCAAAAACAAGAAGCAGAAAGCAACAGACCAGAGGGAGACAAAAGACCCAACACAGAAGGGAAAACAGGAAAAGGTAACAAATACAATCCTAACAATCACACATAATTACTTTATACTGATTTACAGTGGCCCTTCACTCTAATAGGCCAAGAAGACACAAACTATAGCAGCAGATGTCCCCCAGGCAGTGTAGTGGTAGTGGAAGAAAGGGATTGAGGCAAGGCACTATAAACATCACAAACATCCTTTAGATATTCCTGGAAAGGGTGTTACACTTGACTTTAAATCAGGCAAGAAATTCCACTTTGACAACACTTACCGATAAATGAAAAACCATTCCAGGTGACAGTTGCATGAACATGGTGATGACAGTGTGCAAAGCTGTCATCTCTGCAAAGAAACTAAACAACATACTGACACATATTTTGCTTCCTTTGTTTGTTTTTCACACTACACAATTCCGTATTTTATTTCATAGTTTTGATATCTGTACTTTGTTTCTGGGCTGCACAGTGGCATGCTGGTTAACACTTTTGATTTGCAGCTAGAAGATCCCCAGTTCGCAGCCCCGCCTTCTCATGCTCTTTTTGCATGGAGTTTGCATGTTCTTCCTGTGGATGTGTGGGTTTTCTCTGGTACTCCCACATCCCCCTCCAAAATGATGCTGAGGTTAATTGGTAACTCTAAATTATCTGTGAGTGAGACTGTTTTCTCTATGTAGCCCTGTGATAAACTGGTGACCTGTCCAGGGTGTCCCCTGCCTTCGCCCTAAGTCAGCAAAGTCTAGAGTGTATCTCTGATTTATTTAATGTTGTCTTACATCTGAGTTTGTCCTCCGGTCGCTGAGTCAGTGGAGGTTGCTGGGTTAGTGTCTGTGGATCTCACTCTGCTTATCTATCCTTTCTTGTGGCCTCCTGACGTCTTCATGATTGATCCAGTTGGGATTTGTCCGTATTTGGTGTTTGTGAAGGGTCTTAGATTTGTAACTGGTTTTAAGGTGTGATTAAAGAGCACAAACAAATAAAATGCACCTTTTCTCTAGAACACTGTTATGCTCACCTTTCTGTCTGTCCTGTGTTTGTTTTTATGTTTCACTTGGGTGTGCCAGCCCTCAATGGCATAATGTAGGAAACAGCTTGAAATAAACATGATAGGTAATTTGCATGAGGACAGTGATGGTCACAGTCACAAGAAGAAAAAAAAAATTGCACATGAAGCTTAAGCAATGACACCCATGGTTGGTTGGTGTCATTTTGAGCGGACTTGCAGACAAAAAAGAGAAGAAAAAAAAACACATACACAACAGCTTTTCATATTTTATTATTAAAAAAACATTTCAAAACATAAATTCAGATACACACATACACTGCCAAAATAGGCAGGCCTTATGGATAGATCGCAGAAGGCTCAATCTTCATCACAGGATGACATCGCAGTAGACCTCTGAAGCAGTGCCCAGATAAAAATGGCCCTTTATTACAGCAGCAGTTGTAATCCAAACGGACATGTTGCAATAAAAACAAACAGCACACACACAAAAGTACTCCAAACACATTTAGCAAATCTTATCAAAATAAAGTAAAACTCTCACTATTGCTGTCAGACTAAAAATATAATCAGCGTACATAAAGCACGTGGGCTCAGAGAGGTACCAAGGAATGATCTATAAGTTAAATGTCACAGAAGTCCTTTTAAACCAAGACAGAAAACCCTGAATAAACATTTCACCATTTCAGGTGTGTTAAGCACAATATCATTTTCTGAGGTATAAAGTCAGTTTTTGTAAAGGTCAAAAAGATCGTAAGACATTTACTGGGTTAAACCAGTTGATGGTCAGCAGCTTTTCTATTTGAAAGAGAAATGCATTCATGTCTCAGGACTGAAGTGGTTTCGAAAAGTGCATGAAATTTTCCAAACACACGTGACAGAATGCATCGCATTAAGGTACAAATCAGCGGATTTCAGAGCAGTAACAGTAAGTCCATTTTCGGATGGCTTCTCCTCTTTTTATCAGCTGAAAGGGACAGAAAGTATAACAGTCAGAAAAAAAATCATTAAAAAACATCAAAATATAATATGAACATAAAAGCACAAGGTTACTGTTCTGAGCAGAACACAAGTCTTCTTGCATTTGACTTCTGTTTGGAACCGATTGTTCATTTCCACCACAGCCTCTGTTCCAAAACTGTGCACGAGGAGTTGGCCTGCTTGTCATAACACCAGTGGATACTGTTATCTCCGCAAGTGCCTTTGTTCAAGCTGAGGTCACAGCGGGGGACAAGAGGAACGTCCTCTGGAGAAGAAATAATGTGTAGATACATGTTTTCAAAGGATATTTTTGTACTAGACAGCACAGCACTGTGAACCCCATTCGTCTGCTTATTCCCAGCAGTTTTCAAATCTAGAATAATATGTTGCAATGAAGAAGTACCCAAACAAGCATACTCAAAGCAGTCGGAATAAAAAGAAAGAAACTGACCAGGACATGTTCATGTCTGTAAATTATACAAATGACAGATTGGATGGTGAGAATACATGTTTTGGACTGCACACTGCCTAGAAAATGGTTGTTTGTGGTAAAAAACAAAACAAAAGTCTTTAAAGACCCATTCTGGTGGAAATCAAGTCTTTGACCTGTAAATATGTCCATATGGTGTTTTTTTAGTACCATAAAGACAAAAAGTAGTCAACACTATGGCTGAGCATTTCCTTTTTGAAAGTGCAATGTACGATTGACAAAACACAGATTCAGACCTCCAGGCTTTCATATGTAACAAACCTAAGCACCCAATCATGCCCACTTTCAAGGTGGAGCTTTTTGTGTTAGAATACTCCTTGAGAATTGGTTTCCAATTCAAAAATGTATGACTGATTTACTCCAGTTTTTTAAGTTGCAATGGTGCAGCACAGAGTAGTTTTACAATGATTAAACAGTCATGGGTGAGCTGGTGTGCTCAAGCTACAGTGATTAGGGAGGGGTTAACTTTGTATCTTAACCTCCCTAAGATCCAAGCTTCTGGTTTGGTTTGTATTTTAATTTTCTGCTCATTGGGATAAGGAGAAACCAATAAAATATAAATAACTGGATCATATCAAATATTTGATTATGAATGTATTATTACATTTAATTAATATTTTTTTTAACTAATTTACATTGTTATTACTATTATTATTATTATATTATAGTAGTAGTAGTAGAAGCAGTAATATTAGCATTATTATTAGTATTAACAATATGCCCTTTTGGAAAAAAAAATTTAAAAAAACAAAAACATGTCCACATATGTGACCGGCAGGTCTTAAGAGGTTAAAGTAGTTTCTAGGTGCGATATACATTTTACAATGGAGCAGATTCTGATTAAATAACTTCTGGAATATCTTGAACAACAAGTATGAAATTTTAAGTATGACTTGTGCTTTCTGTTTATAAGATTAACAGGCAATGAGATTCCAATCGCAGTTTGATAGAGTCCTATTAACATAAGGCAGTTAATTATGTAGATTGTCTTATTATCGTGAGATAGATACTGGATACTAGGATTAGTTTCTGCTAATATGGATTTGGGACACAGCTAGGAACTTTTCTACAGCAGACATTTCACTTGGCAGAGCAGGTAAACATCTGATATTAGTGATGTCTCAGTTTTATTCAAGGATCAACTGATAGTGTGCAGTGAACCGTTATGCAAATTACATTGTATAATGAGTCCAACAATGAGAGTCTTATACAATGTAATTTGCATAACGGTTCACTGGGTCAAGGCAATGAGTTGAGTTCACATAAGAACTGCAGCCTGTGTCGGATCACAAGAGTTGACAATCCCCAGAGCATACATTCACTCAATGTTTGCAGCATGAGCCTCCCACACAGCGCTGTCAAACTTGACCGGCTCTCGTTTATCTGTCTGACCATCAGTGATGACGATGGTGACTTTTCGTACTCCTGATTGGGCGCCAAAGAAAGCCTCCTGAGTGGCCTTTCTGATGGCAGTGCCAGTCTAAGTGCCCTCACCCGTGTAAGGCATGAATCTGATTGCCTGCTTGATGTCCTATTTGGTCCTGTGACGAGCCAAGTTGAACTCTAAGTGGACATCCAGACTGTAGAGGACCAGTCCGATCCTGGTGGCGTTGTGTCCGACTGCGGTCCGGTCCACCAACCTGGTGACAAAGTGTTTGATGATCTCAAAGTTCTCAGGGCCAACGCTCTCTGAACTGTCTATCATGAACACGAGTTCCATTGGTCTTTCTTTGCATTTGATGCCTGAAAAAAATAATATACTGTTAACTCTTATCGTCTTGTTCATTGGTTTACCTCATGGTGAAAGCTGCAGCAATTTGCATTCCTATTTTGATCCAGCAATGTTCAAATGACAGTGTTGATGTGAAAGTTGTGTCTTAGCATTTGACAGATCCACTGCAGAGCATTTTAGGCAATGACTGTTGTGTGGGAATTTTGTTATTATTGTTTTCTAAATCATTTTTTAAAATGATAATTTCCATTATTTTTAAATTTGTCATTTCCTTTTTTTAAAAAAATAAAAAAATATGGCAGATGGGGCGGGGCTAAGGGAAGGACTCTATGATGTGGCAGCCTCTGATTGGATGCCTTCGGACAAAGTCTTGCCCCTTGTAACGTGGCAGCTTCTGATTGGGACCTGTCAAAGTTTGATGAGTAGTGTCCCATATTACTCTCTCACAGGTGTGTGTTGTGCATGTGTGCATAACACATATGTACAGATACCAAACTGCGTGACCTAAATATGTAGCGGGCAGCAGGAACTGATAGGACTCGGAAACATCCCCACAATTTCATCAACTGTTCCTTGTATCATTTCAGACAGATAAGTCCTGATAAATCTGCAGTGGTGGATTTGTAGTAGGATCTCAATCGTGATCGTCAGAAGGCAGCTGATATGGTGTTGACTTGTAGTCATAGTTAAAGTGACACCGTGACCCTATCTCGTAGTGATACAGAAATCTTGAACAAATCCATGGATCCAGACTATAAGTTGCATCAGTGCCAAAATCTAATCAGTTGATTCTTGTGTAATTTCTGACTTTACCTGAAAATTTTATCCAAAACCGTTCGTCCGTTTTTGAGTAATGTTGCACACAGACAAACAGACGGATAAACGGACAAACTTACGCTGATTGTCACATAACTCCGCCATTCCTTGGCAGAGTAACAAATGAAGTGGCTCTGGCTAAGTACCAAGACACCATTCAGCATGTCCTGTATATTCAAGTTTGTATGTATTCCAGAAAAAAAATAACAGATCTGAATCTTGATAAGGTCTGTAGACTTTAGTTGCATTGAAGTCCCTACTGTGTGGCCTACATTTTAAATATGGTAAATCTAAACTGTACATTTTTAATTTGACATAAGAGTAGATATCTACTGTTCAGCTGAGAAGTAATGCAAGTACTGTAGGTAATGTAGTTAAGATGACATACTTGACATACTGTGCTCTGTAAATCATTTACAGGATTTTTTTCCGATTTGATTGATAGCATAATTCCCTGTTCCACCTTCCAGCCCACTTGGTGGCGGTAATGCATCTAAAAAAATCAGTGTGTCCACTAAAGAAGAAGACAGCAAGCTCCACAAACGCTGCAGGATGGGGCGGGCAAAGCGGGCTGGCGCCGGGAGATTCGAGCCATGACCGCGATTCAGGCTGAATTAGCTACTGTGTGAACCTGAAGTAACCGTAAGCCCTCCACAGCTTGATCCGCCGGACGTGTTTGTGTTTTTTGTGTTGTCATGTCGTTAGCCTGTGTGGTCTCTCCGAGCGGAATCAGCGGCTGTTAAAACTTCTCAGGTAGGTTCTCACCGCGCTTGTGCTGCTAACTCAGCTGAGCACATCACAGCTCAAGGCGATAAATGTTAGCTAGTTCGTGTCGGCATCGAGCTAACGTTTTCCTCAAAGTTTCTGTAGTATTAACATAGTGAACAGTCGTTGCGTATGCATCGAGCCCAGCACAATCCCAATTCAAGACAAAAATGTTGTGTTTGTTGCCTCACAACAAATACTAGCTATTTTAGCGCAATCGTACGTGGTTACAAGGAGATTAAATGAAGAGTAAAAAAAAACCACTTTTCCGCTTTAGTTCTGTAACGCTGACTTCATATAAGCCTTATGACAGAACAGGTGACTGCTTTAACTTTTATCTCCAGTGGCTGTTGGCGTTCATTGCTTGGAGGCCTCCCAGACCTCGGGCTGTCGTTTAGTGCTTAGCCGAGGAACACACCACCTTGTCCCGCAGAAGGCTACGAGAAGGTGTTAATCGTAACAGATGACAACTTGATTGAACTAATGAGTTATAAGGGGATTTGTTTAACAACCGTCAGTTAATGGCTTCCACATTTTCAGGAGACAGCTGTTAACGTTGTCATGGCTCTAATGGGCGTTAGCTATGTAGCTGTTAGCACAACTTGCACATTATGTCAGCTTTGGCTTTGTGCAGCTGGCTGGAGCAGAGTTTGACTCCGTTGTGAGACCATCCACTAGGGTAAATCACAAGCACTGTGAGCACGTTGCTACCTGGTTGCTTGTTAGATATTCATTACTCTCTTTCAGTATACATTTATGTTTCTTGTCCAGTGTCAAGAGATACATTGAGCTCCAAATCTCCACTGGAGTAGGCCCTATACTTCAGGAGGTTTTGTTTGCGTCTTCAACGTTACAATACAGATTCAAGGTGAATGAGAGTACCCACTAAACAGACAAGCAAGTTAGACTTGAGGAATCCTTGAAGTAGACTTTGCTCTGCCTTCTGTTTGTAGTGACCAATCAGTGGAGCATTCATGGTGTTTTTATTGCAGGACACAAATGTCACATTATATGCAGTTAACGAGTGAATCACAATTTTAGGCTAGTGTATAAATAGCAAGAGGAGTACAGTTCAGTGTGCCATCTTTTAACACTTTGTCACCTTTCTTAAACACATTTTAGAAAGTGCTAAACCCTAATGCAAACAAGGATTTATAAATCCACAACTAAAAGTGGTAAAATACATTACTTTAATCAGATCATACAGACAGCCAGTCAACACTGAATTATTTTTTTTAAACAGATGGAGGCCATGGAAGTAGACTCCCCTGTGGAGCTGCAGGGGGAGGCATCGTACAGCCAGAGGTTGCAGCTGTTGCTGTAGTCAGGCTGAGGAGGCCAGTGCACCACCTGTCATTTCAGACTCTGGAAGCAGCACTGAGTGGAGGAAGAGAAGATGATGAAGACAATGAAGGAGGACAGTCAGCAGCTCGGGTTCCTCCAGACTTCTTGCCACCTGGGCATTAGTCAGAGGGCAGTGGGTGGGGCTGCAGCTACACCTTCTGCAACTCAGGGGGCGCCCATGCGGAGAGGCTCAGGTACCCAGAACTGTGTAGAGAATTTCTTATTTAGGTATTTAGTGCTTACTTTAATGAATGCCGTTAGAGTGTCACAACAGTTAAAACTAGACGAGGCAGTCAAGCGTGTGCAGTACTTTCCGCCAGTCTGTCCATGCCCCCATATTGCAATTGTTCAGATAATGCATGCTATTTGTGTATTAGTTTATTGATGTATCATAAATCACAGCAACATAGAATGTGGCCGTTTAATATAGATGTACCCACAAACAAAATGACCTTGCAGTGCACACAGATGTGTGTTATGTGTGTGTACGTTATGAATCGCGTGACCGAAATATGTAGCGGGGGGCGGGGACTGATGGGACTCGGAAACACCCCCACAATTTAATCAATTGTTCCTTGTATCATTTCCAACGGATAAGTCCGCAGCGTATTTGTGGTAGAAGCGCAATCATGTGATTGTCAGCAGTCAGCTGATGTAGTGTTCACTTGTAGTCATAGTTGCAGTGATACAGAAATCTTGAACAAATCCATGGAGCTGTCCTGAAAATTTCATCGAAATCTGTGTTTGAGTAATGTCTTGAACAGACGAACCACATCTGATCGTCACATAAGTCTGCTGCGTTCCTTGATGGAGTAATAAAACGGCAACTAACTCTTCTCTGCCTAAATTTGACCCAGTTCTGACTTTTCACACGCCCAGCACCCAGTACCTGTATTTTGTCAAAAACATCAGTATTCTCCTGAGCTGTTAAACCTATATCTGTGCAGACAGGGGCTCAGGTTGCACTATCCCAGTCAGACTGCAGCACCGTCAAGAGGCTTCCCAGACTTTTTGCTCCGAGCGCCGGCTGCCCAGTGTGGCAGAGCCCAGAGTCCGGAGACCACCGAGGGCAGTGAATCTGAGGATGAGGCAGAGGGGGATGAAACAGACCGGCTGCTGGCATGGAGCCTGTCAACTAGCCCCCTCTGGCTGGCCCTATCTCAACGCTGCCATCCAACACATTTCCATCACCAGGAAGCCAGTGCAACCAGTGATCCGACCAAAATTCATCACATGTTGCTGACACTAAATGACCAAACTTGGTTTCTATAATATGTAAAAGCAGTCTTCAGCGTATTAGCACAGTTAGGGCTGATGTATAGGTTAGATTCTTAAATTCCAGTGATTTTTTTTTTTGTGTTCAGACTCCAGTTCAGTTGCGAGGTGAGAGGACAAGAGCTAAATCAGGACGGCCAGGTAACTTTCAGATCTTGTCATCCTTCTGTTCCTGCTCTTATTTATCATGTTCATGTCAGTATTTTTAATGCACAGGACGGAACTTTTCTATTTCTACAGGGAGGCTTTATAACCTCTTCTGCTTTTAATTTGTACAGAGAGCTAGTAATGATATGAACTGTGGGAAAATCTATTTACGAAGAGATTGTATATTTTATTCCACCGTTCTGAACTGATACATTATATCCCAAATCATTTTTTTCGATTCATGTACCAATTAGTACACTCAGTCGACTCCATATCCATTAAATTGAATTTTATTTTTGCAAGAAATGGTTCATTCATTAAATTCTAATGTGAACTATAGTTGTAGCTATTTAAGATGTTCTGTTACAGCCTGCTTTACACTAAACACCATCAAACTTTATACATTTAGAAAGGGCAGACTTTTTCAGGGGACATTAGACTATTGAACTATTTTGGAGAGAATCCAGCCTTTTAGAACGGAGATTATTTCGCATAGGAAATAATATTTTGCACAAAATTTGTTGCTAAAAATTTGCCTGCCATTTCTACATTATTCATACACTTGAATCTGTTCTTTTTGTTTATTGAAGTTGTTGTATGAGTGCCCCCACATTTGCTTTTTTTTTTTGTTTTTTTTTGAAGATATGTGAAAGTTAACATTTTGAAATGTGCTATCTGCACAGATGGCCTCAAGAGTTTCTTGTCAATGAATTAACATATTTTTGTAACACTGTTTGGTTGTTTTTTGGTAATAAGAGTTTTAGGTTCTTTACATGGAATCCTTGTGCCACTATCTTTTTGCTAGGTGGCCCCAGCATCCCTAGCTTCAGTCCAATCATCCCACAGTGAGGAGAGTGACGGCGACACGTGCACATCTGCTTTGAAGCGTGGACTACAGCGGGTGAACACAGACTGTCTGCTCTGCGGCTGTGGACATCTCTTTGGCTTCACCTGTATCCAACGCTGGCTGAAAGCTCAGGGCCAGGCTGCTAAATGTCCACAGGTCAGTGACGCCACTGTGTCTTATCAGTAGTCTTCTCACATGGTTCCTTAGGCAGTGAAGTAGTCATTTCCAGATCTGTGTAAGTATGGAAAGGAAAAAAAAAAAGAGTAATGGAAAACACATAATAATGTTACTAGACTGTTGCCCCTTTTTAAGCTTTCTAAATTCTGAATTTCTAGGCATGTTTAATACAGTGTGAGAGAGCATGGGCCAGAAAGAGCTTGATGTTGTTGAAAGTAAGACATGTGTGGTGTAATACTTGAACAGTCACTCATCCAATAGATCTGCCTCAACACCTGTACATCACAACCTCCAGAACAGAAACTTTTGCCCCAAGAGCTCATAACTGCACTGGACAGACTAATTAGTCTGAATGAAATGGCTCTGAATTGATTACAACATCACAAATAAACAATTATTAAGCTTGACTGAGCATTTCTGAGTAGTGCAGTGATGCAGTTTTCAGAACAATGAAGTGACTTTTTTTTCATAAAGAAACCATACCTTCATTGTTGTTTCCTGAGGGCACCTTAATAAAACAAGGCTGTGCTGATGCTGCAAAAATAAACTCTGACTTTACAACTCATTTTAGTTCATACCTGTAGAAAAGACTTTGAAAATATGTGGTGGAGAGCTAAAAGCTGAGTGGTTACAGTATGTACTACATACTTGTTAAGGCCCCTGGGCAGTGCGCTCAGGTTTGAAATCCAGCTTACTGGAATATTTGCTGCATGTCACATCCCAGACTCTCTAGCTCACATATCTGTCTCTGTGCATCATCCTGTCATGAAGACACAAAGTCCTGATAAGAAATCTAATAATCGGGACAGCAATAATGCAGTGTTATTTCTTCAGTGTGTTAGGAAAACATATATTTTGTACCAATCCTCGCTGGGCAGCGATGTGTCTTTTTCCTTGCTGCTCATAGATTCCACATTGCAGCTTGAACAAGAAAGCACTCAGAGCACAGAATTCAGATATTGTATGGTTTCCGACACACTAAATCTTTAAATAATTTGGTGGTCCACAGCAGTCGTTTTGTAGTGGGAATCAGTCGTGTAATCGTCAGCAGACAGCTGACATGATGTTCACTTATAGTCTAGTTACAGTGGCTGCTCTCCTAGCCTAAGCCGCGCTAGACCCAGCTCTTAAGACACAAGGGTCTACGAACTCTCGACAGGGAGGGAGGCGGGCTAAAAAGGTTGTCTATCAAATCACTCTGCAGCAATTGGGCAGGTATACAACCATCAGCGCAACGAATAGGCTCCTAGAGCGTTGGAAATCGAAGGATGCGGTAATTCGGTGCAGCCTTATTTATACAGTCAATGGTGAAGCTCAAGTATATTACAAGACATGTTAACAGAAAGATTATTCAGAGTTGGTGCTCATGGAGCTCAAACGACTGTTGTCGACCGTGGCAGAGAATTAAATTCGTTGCCGTGGGTTGTCTAGCGCGGCTAGGCTAGTTGTTTCCGGTTGTTTCTGTCAGAATCGTCGCGCCTCTGTCGTCACTGAGTTACGCCCCACCTTCTGACTCTACACTTCATGGTGATTCGTCCGGCTAGTTTTAGGAGCATCCAACCTCGAGCCTTATGGAGGGTAACTAGACCCACCCTGGCAGAAAATTAAATTCGTTGCCGTGGGTTGTCTAGCACGGCTAGGCTACTGCTCTCCCACAGTGATACAGAAATCTTTAACAAATCCCGTGGGTCCAGGCTATGATCCACATCATTGCCAAAATCTAATCACTTGGTCCTTGTGTCATTTCTGGCCTTCCCTGAAAAGTTCATTGAAATCTGTTCATTTTTGAGTAATGTTGCTAACAGACAAACCAACGCTAGTCATCACAAAACTCTGCTGTGTAACAACATGCTGTGCATTGAATCATTCTGAATTTGGTGTTTGAATGAGCTACTTGAAACTACGATCTCGTGGCACTTATTTGGCAGCATAATAGCACGCATAGTCATACGTAGCATACATTGGAATTTACCATATATTAACATTGAACTGTGCTTGAATGTAAAACATGGTATAAAAAAATCTACCTAGAAGTTCAGAAATACAGTTGTGCTCATAAGTTTACATACCCTGGCCAAATTTGTGAAATATTGTCCTTTATTTTTTAGCAAGTATGTTTGTTAATGGAAACAGTTTCTTTCATTTAGGGCTGGTGTTTAGACAAAGCTATTTTTTGTCATTTAATTGTATTCGCTCTGATCATTCATGTTTTCATTAAAGAATGGAGTACATTTTACAAATTCTGCCAGGGTATGTGAACTTATGAGCACAACTGTATTAGTGTGGAATATCATTGACACCTGGATAGTGATGATTTAACTCAGTGTATTTTCTGTGTCTTTAGTGTAACAAGAAAGCAAAGCGTTCCGACATCGTGCTTCTGTATGCACCAAAGCTGAGAGCACTGGACAACTCTGAGCAAGAGAGCTTAAAGAAGTGAGTGATGGTTTTCCTTCTTCAACACACCAAACTGTAAAATCTTGAGTCATCGCCAATGCTAAGAATACTGAAAAGCAGTTATTTTAAAAAGGGCCCATTTTTCCTTTTTTTGGACAAATTAATGTCTGTCACTCATTCAGACATTTAAATTTTGTGTTGTTTGACATCCATGAGGTTCAGTGAGATGCTGTTACCATTTTGGAGTGTTTTTTTTTGTTGTTGTTTTTTAAAGCATGGCATTGTACCTTTTGCTTAACCAATTTTATAACTATTGTAACTTTGCACCGGTCCCCACTGGTGCAAATGTAAAGTGCAGGAGTGTGTGGGCAGAACGTGAACAGATTTGGCAAATTCTTTTCTTAATAATACCAGTAGTTTAAAACTCCTTTGTAGGAGCCTAAATGCAGTTTATTTTATGTTGGACATTGACATTCAGTGATTTAGAAGTTAAGAAATACACATCTCATAATTTCAGTAAGATAATACGTTAATGTTTAAAATGTCTTATAATGACAGAATGATTGATAATTGAGTTAAGCTAAAAACGTTTAACAATCTCATTCATATTACATTTGTGGCTTTTTGGAGCAAGTTGTTGTCAGTCAAGTTGTCGATAATCTTATTTGTTTGTGACTGCACTACTTTATTTTGGTAGATTCATAACGTGACATGAGAGTTTGGGCCAGGTGGTCACACACACAGCAGTTCAGTCAGGCTAAAGGAGAGTGGAGCCACACAGTTTTTTGACCTCTCTTTTGTGGATCGATTCCTGCTTCTATTAACTGTGGAAATAATTTTGTACAACGTTTTTTGTTTTAAGTAAACCTTAAACGAGTCAAGACGTTCTGTGGATTTTTTCGTTGTGGATTAGTAGGAGTGGAATTGTCGAGCGTCAAGCTAACGGCTACATTCATTAGGAACTACATCCTTGTTCCTAGAATGTTTTTGGCACTGACCAATTGACAGCATTTCTTTAAGGAATCTCGCCTTTTGTTGCTTGTGGTCAGTTGCTTGTCAAATTGGTATTAAAATTCCTGAAACAAATTCATTTAATTGTGTGTGCTTGCAGATCTCTGGAGCAGGAGCAATCTCTGAGGAGGAAGGCTGAACTGGAGTCAGCTCAGTACAAAC
The DNA here is from genome assembly GCF_021347895.1 of Acanthochromis polyacanthus. Taxonomy (NCBI): domain Eukaryota; kingdom Metazoa; phylum Chordata; class Actinopteri; family Pomacentridae; genus Acanthochromis; species Acanthochromis polyacanthus. The sequence continues at coordinate 24,653,120 of NC_067120.1, forward strand.
TCAAACTGCAGGTTGTCACCAACAAATATGGACAAGCGCAGCAAGAGCTGCAGGTATGAGTGTCAGCTGTTCATTTTACTTTGTTTATCTTATTGTGTCCTGAAACTTTGAAGTAAACTTGTGAATGGGTTTCATATTTTTGGTTCTAGTTGTAATTAAATAGAATCTGATGAACAAAATAGAAAATTACAATAGCATTGATGTCTATGGTGTCCCGTGCTTTCACTCTAAATCAGCTGGGATAGACTCCAGCCCCCCACCCCCCCACAACCTTAATGAGGCTTCCATAGCTAGCTCGTTTTCTGTGAAGTCAGGAATGTGCCAAATTGTGAAATCAGGTATAGCATTAAGTATACGGTCCAGTCACAGTCTGAGCAGACCTACTCACCCATTTTGACTGTTTTCAGTGGTGTAGAACCAAACTTAAGAAGAGAAAACTACAAAATGATGAGAAATTATGCAGCAAGAAAAAAAAAGTGTAAACAATATGTGATTAATACTTCAGACTTCTCAAAGTTGTCACTGTTTGCCTTGATGACAAATTTATACTATGTTGACAATATCTTAGCCAGCATCTTGAGCCAGTCACATGAAATGGTTTTTACAGAGCAGGTAACTCTTGTCAAAAAGCGACAATTTGGTGGACTTTCTTCCTTTTTAATTGGACAATCACTTGTTGTGCCAAGGTAATGTTGATGTATAGGCAAGACCTGCTCAAACAAGTAAGGAGTAGGACATGAAGGTTTGGTGCACCCTAATTTCTCACTTTGTGAGCGCATGCACTTTAAATGTGACATGTATACTCCTGTTCAAAAATTTTGGGTCACTTAGAAATGTCCTTGTTTTTGAAAGAAAAGCAGTGTTTTTCAATGAGGATAACATTAAATAAATCAGAAATACAATCTAGACATTGTTAATGTATTAAATGACTGTTCTATCTGGAAACAGCTGATTTTAATTGGAATATTTACATAGGGGTACAGAGGAACATCTCCAGCATCCATCACTCCTGTGTTCTAATGCTACATTGTGTTGTGCAATTCTGTTAGCACGTAAATAAAAGTGTGAGTTTTCATGGAAAAGAAATTGCCTGGGTGACCCCAAACTTTTGAAATATAGTGTTTGTCAAATTGTTCTGGGAAAAAAAAGAAGTTTAAAAACTTGAATAAGCAGGTGTGTCTAATGGGGTACTATATTAGAGAATTGACTTGCAAGTAAAAAAGTGGATTTTTTCCCCCTCTCATTTGTTTTTTGTGAATCATTTATTATATTGGATTAAGCTAGTATAAAATCATATTACACTTTCTGGCATCATTTGTGTCATTAATGTAAATCACAGTATTACTGAAACTACTTTACTGTAAGTTGTAGGATTCCAAATAATTTTCCATTTTAATCATTCATATTGAATTGTTCTGCTTTTGGTCTTGGGAAATTTTGATTTTAAAAGGGATTCTTCAAGGTACGGAGTTCCTTTTTAAATGTAATTCATAACTTATTATAGTGAAAGATTAAAAAAGTGGCACATTTTGAACTTCATAGCTTAAGGGTGTCCACTGCATGTGATATTATTTCCATGATGTTCGGAAATGAATGTTGTGATGACCTCCTCTCTCCCTGATTGTGTAGGAGCTCAAAGCCCTGATGGCCCAGACTGGCCGGAGCTCACTTCCCTCCTCATCTACCCCTTCTTCCGCTTCGTCGTCAGCCTCATTCCTTCTCGGTCTGTCTCAGAGGGGGGATGGCTCCAAGACACTTCAGTACAGTTTCTCTAAGGGTGTGCTGGTGTCTCAGGCTGGAGGCTGCAGGGTTTTATCCTACTGTGAGCCTCTGAGTTGCCTGTTGGCCTCACAACCTTCTCCTCACTCCACACTGGTGCCTGGTAAGATGCCATCACTTTTTAGTTATCTTTTGACCCATTGACAGCTAGTTCCTTTGTCTGTTGACCCCTTGGTTAGGAACATATCTAAGCACATTGTTGGAGCAACATTACTTATGTTTCTTATGTTAGTTATCAACAACAACTGTCAATGCATTTATAACACCACCAAGTGTTCTCTTATTATGTGAATGAAGCTTCAGTTGAAAATGGCTGCCAGGCCTCTGTTTGACCAGTTAGCTCTGTCCTGATGGCTTCCACATGTAACTTTTCTTGTTTCTCCGTTCAGGTTGTGGGGTGAAGAAAGTGAGTGTAGTGAACATGAAGGCGAGTCAGTATCTTCCCATACACAGTAAACAGATCAGAGGTCTGTCCTTCAACAGACAGAATGACAGTCTGCTGCTGTCTGCTGCCTTGGACAACACCATCAAACTGACCAGGTATACATGCATGGGAAAATGTCACATTCACTGAAGTTTTTGTTGTGTATCTTGGATTATAATGTGAGTTTTTGGTGTGTGTTGCAGTCTGCTGACCAACACTGTTGTTCAGACCTATAACACCGGTAAACCAGTGTGGAGCTGCTGCTGGTGCTTGGATAACAGTAACTACGTCTATGCTGGTCTGACTAATGGTTCAGTGCTCATCTATGACACCAGGGACACCAGCACACATGTTCAGGAATTGCAGACGCTACGTTCCAGGTACATGCAATAAAAAAAATACGGCTAATATGTTCTGATTGTTCCATTTTTAAGGGTGGGTTGGAAAAACTGAGTTTTTGGTTGTATAGTGTGGTGTCTTTGGGCCGAGAAGATGATTAACTCTTTCTTGAGAGATCCTGACTTGTCTGACTCTAATTTTTCCAGGTGTCCTGTGGCATCTCTGAGCTATATACCTCGGGCGGCGTCCAGCTCATTCCCTTGCGGTGGGATAATTGCTGGCTCTCTAGAAGGTGGATATTTCTGGGAGCAGGTGAACGAGACCACCTACAGACCACACCTCCTGCCACTGGAGGCTTCCGGCTGCACCGACATCCAGGTAGAGACAGAGAGCAGACACTGCCTGGTTACATACAGGCCAGGTAAGACTCAAACCCTATATACCCCCCACCTTACCATTAATGTGCTTAAAGCTGCGAATAATCGTTGATTGTCATTATTCTTCAAATTATCTGCATATAAACCTAATATAAATAGCTGTGGGACTAAGGGTATTTGAATCTGTAAAATATTTTGAAAACATTGCTTCATTTCTCACCAGAATTTTAGTATTTCCGTACATTGCCAAATACAATGGAAAAGTTTATCATTTTCCTTCTCACACCTTAAACAAGTATCAGGTATAGCGCTATTAGATCTGTTAAGTTTTTCTGGAGTTATATACGTTTGAATCAACCAGTTGTATTGCAGTAGGCTTAGGTGGGTGTTCGTAGCTCTCAGTTGTGCTTTAGTACATGCCTCCTCTCACTTTTCCATTGGGATGTCCTCCCTCCATGCCCCCAGCCATCCTGCAGATCTTTCTGTACTTTCCTCTCTAAACCACTGTTATTCATTAGTTTTTCTATTAGATAGCCTTTCTGGTTGTAAATGACAAAGGGAGAGGGGGAGCACCCGTTTGTTTTGACCCGTGATACGGGTATTCTAGTGATATTTAATGACTTCTACCCCAAGCCTTTAATGATTGATTAATACCGTATTTGGCTTTATGGTTACATGCTACTAGAAGTATTGACAAATATCTGTTTTTGGGCACTCACTCAAAGTTTTAATACTTGCATACCTGCAAAATAGGTGTGACATTGTGTTGTGCAGTTCAACCGAACCAATGTCAAATTTTGATTTAGAATGGATTTCAGTTTGACCAGTAGGTTTATTTTGACTACGAATGACATAAACAAGTGACAAAAGACATGGTGTTGGAATCGTTAATGATTCATTTTAACAATTTCATTATTTTACTAAAAATGCCATGTCCAACATGATTCCTATAAATTTAAATTGTCACAAATTTGGGAGAAAATTAATTATTTCTACCATTGCAAATGGTTCAGGTAATTTCTACATGTAATAGAACATTCTTATACTCTATAAACTGGGAACAGTGTGTCAGTATGAAAACCAGACAGCTTAGTTAGAGCTTTCAGTTGTGTATTGTGGCTCCTCACACGTTATAAAGCCATATCAAAGTGTTTTCAAATGCCAGTGGCCACATTGCAAAGCATCATGAAAAACAGCAAGGAGATCTCAAAAGTCATGGTAGGATGCCAAAAGTTAGCCCTGCCCCTGCAAGAATGGTAAGACCAACACCAAAACCATCCTGATAAATGCGAGCAGTCCTGGGAGCAACATCTAAATCAGACACTGAACAAGGCTCATCAAGGAGGACTCCACCTCTCCTATACAGATGCAACAAAGCTCACCTTGACAAAGAAGAACAGATTTGGTCATCAATTATTTAGTCGAATGATATGAGAATATAGTTGTTTGGATGTAGGGATGTAGATTTGGTTTAGTGAAAGAGAGGACCACCATTCCCACGATCAAGCAAGGTGATGGGAATGTAATGCTTTTGGAGTTTTTACCTGATAGGCCAAAGAAAGTAGTCAAAGTAAACCGCATCAAGAGACGAGAGGAAAACATGAAGATTGTGGAGGAAAACATTAAGTAGTGTGCAGAGAAACACCTTGGGCTGCGTTTGACAGCAAGTCAGTGATTAGAAACATACAGCTGAAATAGCCAAGAGAACACGGAATCAATATGTTGGACTGGCCCAGCCAGAGTCCAGTCTGAATCCCATGTGGAGGAAACTGAAGACCAGAATGATGCCTACTATATTTGGTCACTTGTATTTTCCAGTTGGGAAAGACGCATTGGTCGAATAAAAATTCATTATAATTTTGGCAGAGGTACACTGTTAAAAAGTTTGGGGTCACTTCAAAATGTCATTTTTGAAAGAAAAGCTGTTTTTTCAATGAAGGTAACACTAAATAAATCAGAAATACAGTCTAGCATTGATAATATGGTAAATGACTATTCTAGTTGGAAACAGCTGATTTTTAATGGAATACCTACATAGGGGTACAGAGGAACATTTCCAGCAACCATCACTCCTGTGCTCTAATGGTACATTGTGTTAACTAATGGTGTTGAAAAGCTAATTGATTATTAGAAAACCCTTGTGCAATTATGTTAGCACATGAACAAAAATGAGTTTTCATGGAAAACCCCATGAAACACTACCATTCAGAAGTTTGGTTACCCCAAACTTTTGAATGGTAGTGTATATTGGTTTGGTAAATCCACAGAAACCCTGGATCAGTGCTGTCTGGGAGCAGAACATATGATATTAATCTGAAGGTTAAGCCTAGTTGCTTCATTATTAAACTTTGTCTCACACAGGACGCTCCAACCCCTCTCTGCGGTGTGTCTTGCTGGCTCTGAACCGAACTCCTCAGCAGGACTCTAGTCAGCTGCCCAGCTGCTCCTGTTGTCCGGTGCAGACGTTCAGTGCAGGCGCGTCCTGCAAACTGCTCACCAAAAATGCAGTCTTCAAGAGTCCAGATGGAGGAGGAATGCTGGTCTGTGCTGGGGACGAGGCTTCTAACTCCGCTATGGTCAGTTGTGTGTGTGTGCGCGCACGTGCGCATACAGAATCAGTGAGGATTGTTGAATAGTCAGGTCAGAAATATATTTAAATCGGACTGGGAGTCAGCAGCTGTAGTCCGTTGTAATCACTCACAAGAGGTCATGCCACTAAGAAAATTTTCTACGTCACTCAAACTAATGAATTGAGTTGCTGTTATCTATATTTGTGACCCAGCTGATTTTGTCATATTTCTAGAAAACCCATAAGAAATGTAATTTTGTGGTGAGAAAGACCCATGTGTTTCACTCGTTCCATCGTAGAAAATTCTGCTTTGTAGGAATCGTGGGTACTCAAGACTGCCATGATATACATGGTCTTCCAAGTATATGTATGTAGCATTTTTGGTATTATTTTATTGACTTCTGTTGATTATTAACTTGACAGATTATTTTTCCAAGTTTGTCTAGCCTAAAGCCAAAGTATCCCATAAATGTCCGTGATTATTTATTGTTTTATGTGTTTTTATTTTAAGACCAAAGTTGTTGTTTTTTTTACAATTTAAAAAAAATCTGATTTTTTTTTTTGTTTAGTTTATTCTTTTTTTCCCCTTTTTTGTTATTTTTGTGCTGCTTCCACTTCACCTAAAGTTTCAGATAATGTCTTTTTAAAAAACAAATACAGGCAAGTCTTAAAACCAGGGTGGATACAGCCCTAGTGCTTAGGGTTACTGTTGGCCAGTTGTTTAAAGTTTTGACAGCCCTTTAGAGTGTAAATATATAAATAGTACCATATGATTTATTACTCCTAGGAAAACGACAGAGTTATGTGACAATCGGTGTCTTTAATACTGTGTGCAACATTACTCAAAAATGGAATAATGGATTTGGATGAAATTTTCAGGGAAGGTAAGAAATGACACAAGGACTAACTGATTTTGGTATTGATGCGGCTTCTACTCTGGATCCACGGATTTGTTAAAGATTTCTCTCTCATTGCGAGATAGCGGCAAGGCATCACTGTAACTATGACAACAAGTGAACTAGGGCTGAAACAATTCCTCGAGTAATTTGATTACTAAAATTCCTCGAGGCAAAATTCTCTGAATCAAGGCTTCGTTTCATCAATTACTTGCTAGACCCCGGACCATGGTCTGAGGCCGAACTCAGACTTCATTCAATACAAACTGGGTTCTATTTAACCAGCGCAGCTTTTCTACTGTTTATGGCAGGAGGGTCTAAACGGTCATCTAAACAAGCCGTCGGCGAACTAAAACAAGGACAGATTTAGCTACTGCACAGCTTATTTCTTACCTCAAATGCTTTCAGAAATACTTTTCCCCAAAGTGTTTTTGAAACAACAGAGTTTGTGGCCAAGCCGCTATGTTTATCCGACGCATCTGCTGGACCAACAGCTCGGTCATTGGACCACACAGTGGCCAACTAAAGCACAAGTGCTGTTATGTGACACTGTTGTGGCCACCATGCATGCGATATTCAGATGTGGCGCATTTACGACTATTCGGGCCGTCTCCGCCGCTACTGCCGCGCTGCCACACGAACCACACGAATGGATCCGAATATTAATAAATGGTCTCTGTGTTAACAGTGTAATGCTGTAAATTTAACAAGAAAATGGGAGGGAATCAAAACAAGACTTAAATATGAATGAAAATATACTTGTCAGATCAAAATGGACTGGAAATAACACCAGCCAGTTTCTCTTCACTCTTCCTCATGTATTTGTATTTTTTGTTTTCCTCCTCAGTTGTGGGATGCCGGTAGTGGCTCTCTACTCCAGAAGCTGCCAGCTGACCTCCCAGTGTTGGACATCAGTCCATTCTCTGTGAACGGTGAGCACTTTCTAGCTACGCTAACGGAGAAGATGCTGAAGCTCTACAAGTGGGAGTGAGCGAGGAAGACTTGGTGTATGGGAGCCGCTGGTCTCATCCAGAAACCAAAAAAACAAAACCTTACCACAGGCCCAGAGGACCAGAAGAGGAAGCAGTCTGGCTAGAACTGTGGGAAACAATGCTGCTAAACTTTTATCTGTGTGTTTACACATGCAAAAAAACAGATTACTTCAAGTCATGGGCCTGAGGAAACCTTTCAGTCATTATTTTAATTTCCTTCCTTTTTAGCGGAACATCCATTTGTTGCAGTGTGAAGCCTCAACCCAGGGGTGTGATGGACGCTTTTCCTTTCAAAATAGTATGATTGTCTTTGCATAAGTCAGAAGTTGAATTAATAATGTATATGGTCAGTGTGTCAGCAGAGTCCCAGTCACCTCAGCTGCTGGAGTGGTTGGAGGCTGTGGACAGCAACAGATTTTCTCTTGTTTTGAATCTAACTAAAGCGATTCTTTGGAGAAACGTAGGGTCAATCTTAAAGTTAAAATGAGTGACACAGCAATGTGTTTGCAAGTTGTGTGTCCCTAATTACCAATCAGTTAAATTTAGGTTTTTCACTGTCCATTGTCAGGCTCTATCTACATTCATTTCTGACCAGTAGTGAAAACATTCAGCGAGATTTCCGAACTTAAGTTTTCTAATCCTTCACAGTCAACATCAAGTCTGGGCAGCAACTGACTTCTATTGTCTTCATTATTTTATCTGCAGATTACCAGTTATCAGCCTAACAAATCTTGTGATGGTTGGAATGTATGTGCAACAGTAATGTAACTTTTAAAGTGAATTTATTCATGTCCACTGTGATGGATTACACAGCTTAATAGACTTTTATACTATACAGAAATAAAAACTAAGGACTGTCTGGAAAAGTGACAGAACGTGAAATTTCTACAGAATAGCAACATTGTTTGAAAAATGGTTCAATGTAAGTGTAAGTCAGTTGTCGTAAAAGGGTTACATCCTGGTCCATTAAGTGGAAACTTTTAAAGACCATTGTCGCTGATGTATAGTATGAATCATCATGGCTAATTTTCCAAATCATATCATCACTTTGTAGTTGGATTCCCTCCTGGAATGAATGAGTTTAAGCATTTCTTGTTCAGATATAAAATTTGGTGACTAAGCAGTAAACCTAATCCATTCAAAATGCAAATTCCATTTTTATCTTCACGGTTGGGTTTTATATTTACCTTGTCAGTGCAGTTCCTTTCTGCAGCTTTGTAACGAAAACTTGGGAAGTCCTGTCACCACAGAAACAATGCATTAGTTTGACAATTTCATAAAAGTGACTTGATATTGATCATCTAAAAATGATGACATGGTTTGGAAGACTGACTATGCTGTAAATGATTTGTAGAGGAGCTACGTGTCATGTTCTGTTGTCAGAGTTCTGCTGCTGTTTCACTTGAAACGGTTAAGACAGCTGGTGAATAGCGCGTAGGCAACAACATGGGGAGCCCTTCAGCTTTTTCAAATCTATATCTAAAACAGGTATGTATGCTTGGATTTCAGTTAGCCCAGCCGACTTAGGCTTAAGTAGGACGTCGCTATCCAACTCTGAAACCTCAGACACCAAATTTTGTCACAGACTTTCAGTTGTTTCCAAAAATTGCGCAAAGAAACACAGTTAACCCAACTTGTTTTCATTAAGTCTGACCTCCCACTCCCTTTTGAGCATTTCATTGTGCACTTCACACAAGTTCACCCTGTCTGTCACAATGATTTATTTTGTTCATCTTCAGTCTGATTTTTTTTTTTATCTACTGTCCTCTGAACCAGAACTTTAAGTGCCAAAGTAATCTGCTGTTGATGTAAATTTTACTTTCCTTATCTTTGTTACTAAAGACAGTTGTATATATGTATATTTGCTACCAAACATTTGTGTACATCTTCGAAGGTAATAAAAACTGTTATTTTTCATTAAAGTTGTTACAATTTACTGTTTTAAATCACTGTATAAAATCTGCTGCCATCTCTTTTTTTATTAAAAAACAAGAAAAAAAAACAGCAGTACTCCACCGAGGCTGTTCAGTTGTATAATTTCCAATGAATGAAATCTTTAAACAAATTTCTGGTCTGTAGGAGTCGATTTGTAGTAGGATCGCAATCATGTCGTTGTCAACAGGCAGCTTACATAGTGTTCACTTGTCATAGTTACAGTGACGCTGTGCCACTATCTTGCAATGAAACAGAAATCTTTAAGAAATTTGTGGATCCAGTCTACAAGCCGCATCACTGCCAAAATCTAATCACTTGGTCCTTGTGTCATTTCTGACCTTCCCTGACAATTTCATCGAAATTCGTTCTTTTGTTTTTGAGTAATGTTGCTAACAGACCATAGACTGTGTGTGTATATATAATGGACGTAGCATCTGGCTCCAGAATTGAAGCCAACCCGGAAGTGTCAAAAACTTGCAATATCACGCCGTCTGCTAGGGTTGGCTCCAAAAAGCTTTTGCTCCATAGACCCCAATTCATTTTTGGAAAAAATAAAATTTGATACTGATTTTTTACAGCTCAGGATTTTTTTCCTGTTAGTTTTCATGGTCAAAATGAGAGATCAGGTGGCTGATCTTAAAATAAATCAATACTGAATTTTAAATAAATCGTTAAAGTTGGCGGAGCCAGGGGGCGTGGCTATACTTGATAGACAGCAACAGAAGCCTTTGCGGTAAAATTTGGGCGGGATAAGAGAGTCTTCAGCCAATCCTGCCCCGAGTTGCTCTCCGGTCCAGCCTGTTTGATGATGCTTTTTACGTCACTGGCTCCAAAAAATCCAAAACGGCGACCAGGAAGTAGCAAAATCCGGGCTTCATTTTCTCGGCGTTGAAACAAACGAGTGAAGTCACAGTTAGTTCACGCCTGTAACAGACAGATGGACAGACAAACCGTCAATCGTTACAAAACTCTGATGCATTCCTTGGAGTAATAAGCGCTCAACATCGTGATTGAGAATTTCTATCATGACAGTCTCAGAAATACAGATTCGTCCATTATTAATCAAATAGTTGTACATGTAACAGTTGAGCTTAGTGTCTTCACCCTTTCGCAGCCTCCACCAGAAACCAGTAATTCTCTTTTTGATCTTCCTGTTGCCTTGTAAACCATATCAATGCAAGTTGTCATTTTAAACTTGAGAATATACTTAAGGCTTATAGCAAAGAATTTCAAAATTTACACAAAAGCACTAACTTTAGTTTGTCTTTATGAAGCATCTATTTCTATTTCTCACAAGCATCACATGTGACTTGCACATTTTACAGCCATCTTCTGTTGAAGTCAGATAAATTTATCTTTCTACATCAGTGCCATGAGCTGAAAGGAAACTATCATTTAGATGGGATAGTTCAGTTTGGAAAGATTTTTCTACTAACTGCACAAATCAGCTACATGCTGCTTTCAAGATATGCATGTTAATTGCTACTTTATTTAGGCAAATTGCTAAATGTATGAATTATAAAATTCTTAAAAGTTTTTGTTTCAAAATATACAGTCATGGAAAAAATTATTAGACCACCCTTGTTTTCTTCAATTTATTGCTCATTTTAATGCCTGGTACCACTAAAGGTACATTGCCTGAAGAATACAATGAACATGACAAAAAAGGCAGCTGATTACATAGTACTTTTGTCCAATTTGACAAGCTTAAGCTTAATTGTATTTCCAGGGTATATAAGAGGCCATTTCATGTCATAAACAGCACTTCACATGCAAAGGCCTAGAGTGGTTTCCTGCTTACATTCAAGTTGTAGCACGACTCAGAAGTTGTCAGCCGTCACATAATGTCTAAAACAAAAGAATTATGTGAAGCCACAAAAGCAGCCATCTTGGCACTGCTGGAAATTGGCATGAGTGAGAAACAGGTAGGGAAAAACTAAAGATCTCCATGACAGCTGTTCATCACACCAAAAACAAAAAAAAAGCCAAATGTGGTACTATGGAATAGCTCGCTGGTCGCAGCAGGATACGTCTTTCTACCCCATGAGATGACCGTCACTCATTTGTTCCTGTGACGAGTCCTCGTCAGACCTCCAGGGACCTAATGAGTGGGAGAAATAGGACTTGTTCGGTAAGGACAGTTGGAAAGCGACTTGTTGAAGCTGGTCTGAAGTTGCATGGGGCACGGAAGAAGCCCTAAATCACCTCAGTCAACCGTTTATTGAATCAACAAGAACTTCAAGGAGAGATGTTCAGTTGTGAAGAAGGTTTCAGGGCGCCCGAGAAAGTCCAGCAAGCACCAGGACTGTCTCCTAAAGTTGAGGTAGCTGTGGAATCAGGTCACCACCAGTGCAGAGCTTGCATAGGAATGGCAGCAGGAAGGTGTGAGTACATCTGCATGTACAGTGAGGTGAAGACTTTTGGAGGATGGCTGGTGTTAAGAAGAGCAGCGAAGAAGCCACTTCTTTCCAGGAAAACCATCAGGGACAAACTGATATTCTGTAAACGGTACAGTTGTTGGACTGCTGAGGACTGGGGTAAAGTCATTGCTTCTAGTGAATCCCCTTTACGATTGTTTGGGTCATCTGGAAAAAAAACTTGTCCGGAGAAGAAAAGGTGAACGCTACCATCAGTCATGTGTTGTGCCAAGAGTAAAGCATCCTGAGACCATTCATGTGTGGGGTTGCTTCTTAGCCAATACAAGGCTAAGAACACAGCCATGAATAAAGAATGGCATCAAAACGTCCTCCAAGAACAACTTGTAGTTAATCCTCGAGGCAGGTGGACAAACAAAAACCCACAAATTCGGAAAAACTCCAAGCATTGATTATGCAAGAATGGGCTGCCATCCGTCAAAAAGGTGAACGCTGCAAATACTTACTTGTTGCATAACCTCAGTGTAATTGTCAATAAAAGCCTTTGACACTCATGAAATGCTTGTAATTGTACTTCAGTATGCCATGGTAACATCTGACCAAAAGATCTAAAAGCAGTGAAGTAGTAAACTTTGTGAAAACTTATAGTCATGCCAACCTATACTCATTCTCAAAACTTTTGGCCACTGCCCATACACTGAAGGAACCTACACTTTCCTACAGGAAATAACAGAAATAACAGAAAACCTTGAATGAGTGGATGTATCCAGACTTTTAACTGGTACTGGATATCTTCTGATTAATGAATGATAAAAAAAAAAACACAACTACACTATCATTCAAAAGTTTGGGGTCACCCAGATAATTTCATGTTTTCCATGAAAACTCACATTTTTATTCATGTGCTAACATAATAGCACAAGGGTTTTCTAATCATCAATTAGCCTTTCAACACCATTAGCTAACACAATGTAGCATTAGAACACAGGAGTGATAGTTGCTGGAAATGGGTCTCTGTACCACCATGTAGATTTTCCATTAAAAATCAGCCGTTTCCTGCTAGAATAGTCACTTACCATATTAACAATATCTAGACTGTATTTCTGATTCATTTAATGTTATCTTCATTGGAAAAAAAGTATTTTTTTTAAATAAAGATATTTTTAAGCGACCCCAAACTTTTGGATGGTAGTGTATTGTTTTTGCAGACGTACAAGAAATTTTAACCCAACTGTATAGAGTTGCAGTGCTTTGTCAGCTAAACAATTAGTTGCTAATTGATTTGTATTTATAAAATATCCTCCTATCCGAGTTGCTCAGATGTGTGGATTTGCCACTCATCTATGTCATATGTGACAATAATTAAAAAAATCTTTATATTTTGTGCAGTTTAACTGGAAAGAAACCCCTGTAAATTTTGATTAATGGATGTGTATAGTGGATATTTTTAAATAGCATTTTATAGACTAAAGTTTTTATTGTTAATGAAAATACGCACAAATCAATGACAGATGATGACAAACATTTTGGTAAGGATCTATGTACTTGTTTAGTCATGAATTGTTACAAAAAGTGGCATGGAGGAAGTACATTTTGTTTTGAAGTGAGAAAATACACTTATTAACATACCCTGACAGACACTGTTCCTTACTCACTACAATCTTCAGCATTTTTGTACTGACATTTCCTCCCATTTATAAGTGACTTATCCCCTGACTTACATGCAGACACGGAATCTTTTTAGCAATGTAATGGCTGAAAAGTAATGGAAATATATCTTTCAAGTTGTTCGGCATTTGCAATTTTTTTTTAAAGTTAAATGCATTTTTCTTTAAATTTCATGTGACTGATGCTTTGAAAGGGTAAAATTAGTCTGGTGATGTTCAATGCTTTCTTGTTGTCAACAAGCCCAATGTGCAGATTCAGACTAATAAAAAAAGAATGTATTTAATGTTAACTTGCCGCTGCTGGGAAGGATCCTGTTATGTTGTGATCGTGGCTCTGGACACTGAAGGTAACTTGTTTTTCTATAACGAACCAGATTAAACATTAATGCTCCAGATAAAACATTAATGCTCTTGCTGTGGCAAATAGCTTTTATTTTATTTTATTTTATTACATTATTGTTTAAGTTGAGATTTACAAGAAATATTTTAACCGTTGCTGTGTAAAGGGAATACTGCTGTTAAAAAGCACTATATTTGTTTAAAGTGTTTTCAAACCAAATGTGATTGCATTTTTGTTCATATAGCAATACTTTCAAAATAAAACTGTGGAATACACTATCCATCCATCATCAATACACCACCTAATCCTTATTAGGGTTGCGGGGGTGCTGGAGCCTATCCCAGCTGACTTAGGGCGAAGGCAGGGGACACCCTGGACAGGTCGCCAGTCTGTCGCAGGGCTACATATACAGAGAAACAATCACACTCACATTCACACCTATGGGCAATTTAGAATAATCAATTAACCTCAGCATATTTTTGGACTGTGGGAGGAAGCCGGAGTGCCTGGAGAAAACCCACGCATGCACAGGGAGAACATGCAAACTCCATGCAGAAAGATCCCGGGCAAGCCGGGACTTGAACTGGGATCTTCTTGCTGCAAAGCAAAAGTGCTAACCACTGTTCCACTGTGCAGCCCTGGAATACACTACTGTTAATTTAATTAATTTTGTGCATAAACATGCCAAAAATCAAGCGATGAATTGCTAGAAAAATTTTAACCATCGCCCAGCACGGGTATTTTTACTTAAGTGTTTTGTCTGTGTCCTGTTTGCCATACCTTATGTCACTGTGCCATCAAGCTCCAGTGATGTCCAAAGATATTAAAAACATTATAGTGAGACACACAGTTGCACATGTTCCTTTATTACTATGAACACACACACACACACACACACACACACACACACACACACACACACACACACACACACACACGTTTGTACTTCTATCTTAGTGAGGACATCCATAGGCGTAATGCATTTCCTAGAGCCTTACCCTAACCTTAACCGTCACAACTGATTGCCTAACCCTAATCCTTACCCTAACCCTAACCAAACCTCAATTCATACCTGTTCTCTAAAAACAAGTCTTCACCCTCAAACATGGCTGTTTCAAAGTGAGGACCGGCCAAAATGTCCTCACTTTGTAAAAATGTCCTCACTTTGATAGTTAAATGCAGAAAATGGTACTCACCATGTAGCAAGTACAAGAACACACACACACACACACACACACACACACACACACACACACACACACACACACACACACACACACACACACACACACACACACACACACACACTACAGTTAATTTTACTCAGTACCACAAATGCCATCATATATTTTGTTAACTGTAAGAGATTATGTCAAAAGCATATTGAGGGATTTTGAATAAAACTTTGGTACCTGTACCAAAAATCATATATTGAATGGGAGCTGCTTTGCAAAAAATGAAAATATTGATGAACGATGGAGTCACAGTTAGTTGGTGCATCATTTACCACCAAGTGTTTTTTTTATAGTTACTGACAAAGTGGTTCAGTACCAGCTTTTTTACAAGTATAAACTTCTTAAATGTTTTTTGTCTGTCATTAAAATGATAAAGAATGGCAGGAAAAGACGTTCCCATGGTGGTTGCGTGACTGAATGACACAGAGCAGGGCCCCACAGGCACAGACTCATCATTTAGGAGCTGTCCACGACCGTCCCATAGCAAAGCTAAAAAAAAAAAAAAAGCGTCTGCAACTTTAATTCTAGTTCCCATATTTCCGACAGCCCCTGAACGCAGCAGTAGGCTGACTGGCTCTGTGAAGATGGCGGACTGTATACGTGTTCCTCTGCTCCTGCTTTTGATGTGCATCTTGTCGTTTGTGCATTCAACTCGAGGAGAAAACAATGTTGTCGCCAAACTTGCTCCTGAAAACCTACCAAATCCAGCCGGAGTTCTGGGGCCCGCTGCGGGGAACCCGGGAGCCGCTGAGAAGAAGGAGGGCGCTGGGGCCTCGCTATCGCGGAGGCGCTCTGCCGGCTTCAAGTTGTCTGAGGAGGCGGTGTGCAGGGAGGACCTGACCCGGCTTTGCCCCAAACATTCCTGGAACAACAACCTGGCGGTACTGGAGTGTCTCCAGGACAGGAAAGAGGTAAACTAGCGGGCGTGAGCAATGTGGCTGCTGGGAAAGAAGCAGGGTGTGCCTGCTGAACAAACGAGCTAGTGTTAGCTGCGACAGTTAGCCAGCTGCTAGCCCCATCGTATTGAGAGAACGTCACGCCAAATGTCGGCCAAAAGTGAAGCAATTTACGAGTTATAACATTCAGTGTGACACTCACTGCACAAAGAGGTCGAAAACGTGTACAGAGTCATCTCGTCAGGGCGGTCTGTTCAGTTCGGCATCATGCAATGTCACGAAAGGCATGTAACTTCTTCAAGACTTGCGACTGTTTGAATTGTGTTTCTTTATAGCTTTAGCGTCTCCCAAAAATATCAAACTGGAAAAGCCAAAGACTGACAAAGGATAATAAAACAACACTGGAAAACATTAAAAATAATCCCTGTTTTGTGAAGTATTAGTTAGCCGATTTTTGCCAAAATGCATGGCTGTCACAGATTCACTCTTTTGCTCAATTTATTGTTATTCACATCTGGGCTAGCTGGCGGCTAAATGTAAAATTGTCCACGAAAAATTTCCAACTTAAAGGCTTAACAGTCCAAAGACACACACTGACACTGTGTGTTTGAGGCAGATCGGTAACCTGGTAGCTATTCAAACTGGGTTAGCTTACGTTAAGCTTGAGCGAGATGGTAGCTAAACCATCACCAAGGCTTTAGCTCGTTGATTTTTGGCTTGTTTCACACCAACCACATTATATGTAACGTTACCCCACAAGGTTTCAGTTCCAGTCATTTGGGGTAACGCGACAAGTTATTTTAAGTTTGTAATTGTTTTGTAGTATAGACGTCAATGTAAGGAAGATAAAGGAGTTAAAATCCGTTTTGGCTTTGGAGTCTCTCATCTCTCACCTGGGAATGGTTGTTACTGTCCTCCCTCTTCTAGTTGGGGCAGCACCAGGATTAGTACTCTGAGGGTTTTCGAATATTGAATATTGTCCTTACATGTTTAGACGTCACTTAACCAGAAAATAAATGAACTCTTCCCTTCTTTTTCAGTCCCAGTGCCTAAGATTTGCCAGTACCATTTTTTTGTATATCACAAAGCTGATTATTTTCTGCAAATATCTTATTTTTCATTTTGAAGATCAAGCTACATGTTTGTATTGCAAATTTTAAATGTTTCATAACATGTCCTATGGGACATATGTATGACATGGACAGAACTATGATCCATGAGGTGCTATTTGGTTGTAGAACAAACAGATTCAAAAAAACTTTATTTGTTCCCATGGGGCAATCGAAAAAGGCACGTAGAACAGGCAGTGCAACAATGATGTAAGAAACTGAGTCAAAAAAAAGAAATTAAAAATAAATGATGTAAATAAAACAAATGGGGATATATATATATATATATATATATATATGTTGCAGGCGAAATTAGAATCCAGGCAGATTTAAAAAATCCGCCTAGGCAGAATTACAATTTTGATTTCACCTAGGCTAGATTGAAATTTGAAGGGTTTTGAATATAATATGCTCTGTTAATGTAATTATTTGTTTTCCCTAACATTATGTACCTTGAAATTTGGTTGTAGATACAAGGTAAATAATTACTTAAAAGTAATATCAACTTTTGTCCTCAACACTTGACAAAATAAGCAGCGAAAAATTATGTTGTCAAAGTAGTTTCTGGGTTGTTTTTTCGTATACTGTATACCAAAATCCTGTTAGAGGGTGAGGGTTATTCTTTCTAATATACAGGCTATTGATATATCAAGATTGAAATCTTTACAACAACCATGGTAGGATTTTGATTTCGCCTAGGCAAAATCAAAATTCTAATTCTGCCTAGGCGGATTCTAATTTCACCTGTAACATATATATATATATATATATATATATATACACACACACACACAAATGTAGAGCAAGTGAGACAAGAATATAATATAAAAAATAGAATGAAAAGAAAAAAAACAAAAACTTAGTAACAAGCTAGTGCAAATGGTAGTGTCTACAGATACGGACCCGTAGCCTGTGGGCTACGGATACGGCACTTTCCATTTGCCAGATAGATACGGACCCGTACGCGTGTCTCGCGAGTCAAGAAGCTGCTAACCACTGCAAACTGTTGAAAGGTAAGCAAAGGTTAAGGTTAGGGTTAGTGTTAGGGTCAGGTTTAGGGTCCGTACCTGTAGTACCAATGCTACGGGTCCATACCGCTAGCGTCTACCGGGAGTCACGTGACCAGATCTCGCGCATCTGATTGGCAAATGGCAAGTGCCGTATCCGCAGTCCACAGGCTACGGGTATGGGTCCGTATCTCTAGCAACAACCAGTGCAAATATGGATGAACAATGTATACAGGTGCCACAAGCATCTCACCAACATTCAGTGTAGGGCTGTAACTATCAGTTATTTTCATGATCAAGAAACCTGTCACCCATTTCTTTGATTACTTGATTAATAAGTTACTCAATAATTTGCCACAAAAGTTTAAAAAATATCTGTCAGTGACAAGCTGTTTGCACAGCAGTCCAAAGATGAAAGCTATTTAGTTTACAATGAATGGCAGAAGAAAAAAGCCATTTATCACAGCCACAATGCTGCAAATATGAAGCATTTGGTGACTTAGTTGAGTTCTATTTTCATACAACCTCGTTATCTGTAAACTGAATTTAACCTAGATGGAGAGATAAGGTTTTCTTGATGAACAGTGAATAGCTTTCTGGTGGCTTTCCTCATCTTGCGCCAACTTTGGTCCAAAGATATTGTTAAAGAAAGATGAAAGACCACTTAACTCGCACAAAAAAGTCTCTTTCCCAGGCTTGCTAGTGATTTTCTGAGCACCAGGTTGCATTTGTGACCTGTAGGCCCCTCCAAGGTCTCCTTGAGAGATCAACTCAGGGCCATTGCTTTTCACTGGATGGCAACTGATTGCTCACTCATTTAAGCTCATTAGCTGCTTGTCTGCAGCAAAACTGCAGTGGACTGAGACATCACTCTATGCTAGGACAAGAGCTTACAGCAGCTAAGTTAGAGCTTGATTTGTGTCTATTATCTGCTTAGTCACAATCACAAGACAATATCCTCTGTGGTGGTAAACGTCATTGTGAAACACCCTGTCTTTAGCTTGTCTGTAGAAAATGTAGGGCAGTGAGCTAATTGCAAATAGCTAAAAGATGAAGAATGGGACAGTATACAAGGGGCAAATGCCAGTAAAACAATCTAGGAAGCCAGTACTAAAAATGACTACTGATGATATCAGACTTTAAAACTGCAAAAATACAAAGCAATTTTTGTACTTAAATATAAGGATATGCTATAACAGTAAATGGAGTATCTTCTCTTAACTGTTTGACTGACAGAACAAGCAATTTGAATGTGCAAAATTTGACTCATTTAACTTATTTTATTTTAATGGTTACAGTGGTTAAGTTTAATAATTTCAGAGTTTTCATAAAAAAGACCAGTCAGCTTACAACATAATTTGCAGTTAAATCAGGAATAACATAGTTTGTATTTACAGTATGGGGCAGCATGGCTTAGTGGGTAGAGTGGCTGTCTTGCAACCGGAGGGTTGCTGGTTCGATCCTCGGCCTGTCGTGCTCATGTGCTCAACCTAATTGCTCCTGGTGGGTCGTGGTTAGTGCCTTGAATGGGTGAATGTGACGTATCTTATAAACCGCTTTGGGTACCTTGCAGGTATAGTAAAGCGCTATATAAATACAGACCATTTACTCACTGGAAGATCAGCCCCTTAAGTGATCAGTAATACTGGGATTAGTCGCTGCCCTTTGCAGTGCACTGGGTGTAACATTTTTATATAAATCATTAAACACAGTTTTCTCTCTTACCTTCTCTCTTTTAACTGGAGAGATTTTTTCAAAATGAAATGACGTTAAATCATCTCTGTTAAAAATGACCATCTCGGTGCCATGCGCACCAGTTTCAGGCTATTGGCTGTTTTTTATTTTTTTATTTTTTTATTTTTTTTGTCCTTTTAAAACCTTTTTAATGACGCCGAGAATGATGTTTAGGGTCATGACTGAAATTAGCATGAGAGTGAAAATAATGTCATATCAAAAGTCCTGTTTATTTTTCCACCGAGGTTTTGACATGGAAAGAGAGCAAGTGTGATCCTGTGAATTTTGCTGCCCATTTTTTGTGATAATCATTTACTTGTTCCCAGGGAGTGCTTGCTCCCTCTGTTAGACCCAAGTAGAGCTTCATCATTTTAGGTTTTTATGGCGTAGTAAACTTTATTTCTGCATATGCATATGTCTGACTCGGCTGATCTCCCTGTGGACAATAATCAAAGTAATTTATGTGCGAGTTTGTTCACCACTGTTGAATTTAAAAAAAAAAAAAAAGTCTTTGGACTTGTTGCCACCGCAAATTTTGTTGCAGGATGTTTTGTATTTATCAACGACTGTGCATAGGTGTGAATGTGAGAGTGACTGTTTGTCTGTATATATAGCCCTGCGACAGACTGGCGACCTGTCCAGGGTGTCCCCTGCCTTCGCCTGAGTCAGCTGAGATAGGCTCCAGCACCCCCACGACCCTAGTGAGGATAAAGCGATGTATAGAGAATGGATGGATGTTCAAAAGTTTAGGATAACTTCGAAATTTCTTTTTTTTTTTTTTGAAAGAACAGCATTGTTTTGGGTCCATGGTGTCATCTCTCTATGCCTGCCATGCCAACTGTGTTAGAACCCTGAGCTGCCCAGCTGGCGCTCTGCTGCTACGGTTCTCTGGTTCAAGGGTGAGATTAAGAGCTGCTTTTAGACTTGATGCATTTTTGTGTGTCTCTGGCCTGCCCGCTGTCAGTCCTGCTGGTGGCTGTGGTTTTGTGTACGTGGTGCAGAGCCTCTGAGTCCAGAGGGAGGAGGCTCTGGAGATTGAAGACTTTGCTTTGGCCTGTTGGCTGCATGAAGCCTCGATGTGACTGTTTCTAATTCGTCCTCCCAAATGGACCCAGTGCCATAATGATCAATTAGCACATTAGAGCTCCATGGCAGCGTCTTGTAAAACAGGCGTTGACCAGTGTTTTTAGCTGTTATGCTGTACACGTTGAAAAACACAAGGAATGGGATCCTCAAATCAGGCAGTGTCTGTGACGTTTTGAGTTCCTAGTCTCTGTTCTCTAAAGCGTTGGTGCTTGCCGTTTGTCTGCTTATCAGGACTTGTGTGTTTTCAGCTCTTGATATTTCCCTGTCTAAGTGATGTCAATCTAAAACCATTATTTCCAAAGATACTGCACTAAAATACAGTCATTAGTGATTTTGTTTTTCCATACTGGCCAACGTTTTAAGTGTTGACTACCTATTGAAGCTAAATGATTGTGCTTTTTACACCATTACATTTATCAGATTTCGATACCAACTTACTTTGAATTCATATAACACAAATGATAAGCTAGCTAGTTGAATAAAATGCACGATTAGAGCTGTCCGTTATAAGCTATGTTGCAAAAAGTATTTGGTAAATAAAGCAACAATATTTCAGCTTGCTTGGGAACAAGATTATTACCAGTATGTAGTTGCTTTTATTGGCTTATCTTGCATTATCCTACATAAAGACAGGAGCTTTTAGTTTGTTTTGATGAAAGTATTTTGTTGCTCAGCCAAGAAAAAGAAGAAAAAAAAAGTTCCTGGTTGCTAAACAACATTCTTTAGTATCCTTCCAGCATCCAGTGTTTGTCTGACGGTATATTAAGTCTTAATGTTTAGTGTCGACACCGTTAAAGTGTTGATCTGACTTCAGCTCTGCTGCTGTTGTATTTAAAAGGAAGTGATATTACCAGTTATTAGTTAAAAAGTCTCAGGCACCTCAGCGCTTGTGACTCATCCTCTGATGTTTTTAGATATTTGTAACTGTTGTTGGGACTTGCAAGTTGCTTGTTAATCGTCCAAAATCATACAGCGATCTTTGGTAATTGAATCACAAATTAAATTACAATGCTCTCCATGTTTAGTGACAGGCTTTGCGATCACACATTTGTTTTAGCACCTCCTTCTCAAAGATGTCACGGAGGTTGTGAAAGAAGGATGATTGCTCAACGACTGTGGTCTTGTCATACATCGTCTACAAGTCATTACAAAAATGTAACCGACTACAACAGGGCTGTCACTAACAACTAGTTTATCGATTTAGTCAAGTAATCCAAAATTTCCTAAAAAAAAAAGTAGCGTGACCTTCTAATTTAAGATCATTTTATTTTGACAAGCTGCAAGTCATTGTGTAGTGCAATACAGTGAAATGGAAATGTTTACATATGAAAGTGCAAAACTGTAGCATTAAACTGGAAACTCCAACATGATAAAAATACATGAAAAAGAGGGCTCAATAAGTCAGTAGTATACCCCCAAAAGAAAGTTCTTTTAAACCCCTTAACAAAGCGAAAGAATCGACCTGTAAATTAAACAAAGTGCAAAATATACATGGTAATTAATTTACAAACACAGGACAGCTAAGCCAACTAAATGTCTCCTTATTGTGTTATTTGTCTTTTATTTGTAAAAAGAAAAAAATAAAGCCGAATTCACAGCACAGCTATCGTCTTAAAATTATGTCTGTGGTGAGTTTGTCAGACAAAGCTGTGGTTTTAAAGTCAGGATTTAGTGGTGCAGAGCATATGGATCGACCAATATGTAATTTTGTAGAAATGAGAGCAACTTTTACTGGGATTTCAGCTGCTTTAAAGTCCAGTATTTGTTCGTGAAGTGAGCAGGAGAGAAGCAAACAGACCTAAAATGGTTCCATGCCAAATAGCCTGTATGTTTGTTTTTCCCTTTTGAGGTGTGTTGTGCTGTGCTACGGTATGCTATCGAAACTGTTTTAATAATATATTGTGCAATGATAATGAAGTTAAATTAATATATTACATTAAAATGTTTTAAAAAGTTAAAGTTTGAACCAAGCTGTGAGCACTGTTGGCACATAAAGATGATAACAGAGCAGCTCAGTGGACAAACCTTAATGAAGGTGTGTTATTTGGGGATGCTAGTTCTTTTAGAAGATGATAAAGTATAGAGACAGAGAGACAAAAGGTCCATTATCAATAAAAACACATTCTTATGACAAGGCAGATAACATGTATTGGCTGGTCATTATTTCAAGCAGGATACAGAAGTGTTGCTTGAATGTTGTAAGAGACCACAGCTCTCTGAACAGTGCAGTATACAAACTATTACTCCGCTAAGGAACACCGCAGAGTTATGTGATGATCGATGTTGGTTTGACTGTTTACTTGTGTGCAACATTATTAAAAAACGGACTAATGAATTTGGATTAAATTTTCAGGGAAGGTCAGAAATGAATGAATATTTGGATCTCAAAATTAATACTCAGACACCACTGTCATGACCGAATATTCGGATATTCAGGTCCAGCCCTACAATTTTGTGAAAGTAATGATGATATTATTTAATAATTGTGCAACCACAGTGAATGAATTTTGAGTTGCAACAATTTCGGCAATTCCTTGAATAATTTCTCAAGTAAAAATACCAAAAGTTGCCTTTGGTCTTGTATGATGTTACATTGAACACCTTAGGTTTTTTTGTTGATTAAGAAAAGCAATTTGAAGACCTGATCTTGGGTTTAAGAAATTGCAAAGGACATTGGTGCATTTTATAGACCATATAAATACTGATTGATCAATACAATAATCACAGGCTCTTCAGTTAATACAGATACATTCTTGGGTTTTTGGCGCTCAGAGATTTACTGCCAGAAGTTAATGAAATTAAGCTAGTCCATTTAATTATATGCTGAATGATATTTAATTTGAACAAGTTAATTATTGCTTTCAAACTGAGAAAATAGTGCTCAAGAAGAAAGCTCGGAACACACTAACGCCCAGCTGCTGCTCTCTGCTTCATGACTCAGAAGGTGTTGGAAATGAATGGCTTCCCTCTGGATTCTCCCCTCCTTTCTGTCATGTGTCATTTTCTCTCTTCATCTCCTCCTCTCACCCATTTCCAATTATAGCTCAACCTCGCTCTGTTTTTCCAAGACAAAAAAGGGAGCTGATTAGGTTTAATTGAGCTGCAGCTACTACATTAGATGGAGGCTTTAGCAGATTTGTCACATTCGGTGATTGGAGCAACAAAAGGAGCCTAAATATTTCAAATATGTGAATGGGTGTGTCTCTGAAGGTTTTATTTCTAACTGTTGTGTATTTTACAGCTGTAACAGTCATTCAGAGATGGATTCATTCAATAATTTCAATTTAGAGTTGATTCAGATGAACAGTTAATTTGCTGTTGCCCAACAAAAGCCTATATTACTACACTCTCATCAGCTTTATTTGTTAAGAAATGGATAAGAACTTTTAGTTTTCTGAAACATGAAGGTCCCCTGACAGAGCTGGATAGATGCCTGCATTAGTCATTTTGGGCTCTGTAGCAGTGTAACGCAATGTCTGGCTGTTTATCCCAGAGGTGGGCTGAGTGTGTGCAGATGTGATGGTGGTACAGAAACAGAGGTAAATTAAAAAAAACAAACAAATATCTTGTGGTCTTTGATCCAGCATTAGACTGTCAAATTCTATCCAGGTTACCCCGCCCAGTTCTTGTCAACTTATCAACAAACGATTGATTGCAAGTAGGTTGAGCCTGCACAAAAACAAAATTACGTCAGTGCATCTGGGAACAAACTGTATTTTTTGATAATTGTAGTTTCCCAGCTGGACAACATAACCTACAAACAAAATCAGCTGTGTTTTATGGGTTAGCTTTTTTGCATTCTAGTGATTGCCTTTACAGTTTTGTCGTCATGACGTCAACAGTCAAGCTCACTGGATTATAAGCAATTATCAACTGTTTGAGACTTTGCTTTTCTTTGATTCCTTTATTTGTATCTGATTATTAGGTTTTTGGGCGTAACAGTATATAAATTCCAGAGTTTGCTATGCACCTCAGTTTTGGGGTTATGGTTTGGTGCATTTTCCAAAGAAAACAAAAGCATGCATAGTGCATAAAATACATGCTAAATATTAATATTCAATGGTTTCTCAGTTTCTAATTACTACGCCAAGGAACGCGGCAGAGTGATTTGACTACCGCTGTACGTTTGTCTGTGCGCAACATTATGAAAAACAGATTAGAATTAAATTTTCAGGGAAGGTCAGAAATGACACAAGGACCACCTGATTATAGTTTGGCAGTGATGCAGCTTATAGTCCGGAGATTTTAGTATCATTGCGAGATAGCGACACAGCGTCACTGTAACTATGACAAAAAGTGAACTCTACATCAGCTGCCTGCTGACAATTTTATGATTGTGATCCTACTACAAATAAACAGCTATGGACTTATCAGGACTTATCTGTTGGAAATCATTCAACGACCGAGGAGCCTTGGCGGAGTACCGTGCTCTCTGAGTGCTTTCCTTGTTCTTATTATATCAGTTAAAGCAACCATACTTGGAAATTATTAACACAAACTAAAACAAATGTTAGAAATATTGATTGTAAGACTTGGATCTGTACTGTGAAATGTACAGTATGTAAAATAGTTTTTCACTTAAGTGCATCATATTCATAACTAATAATTCATTTAAATCCATAAAACACAGCAAAGTAATATGTCTTTCTCTCTCTTTGTCAGCACTGGGGACTTGGCCATCTTGTCTCACTAAATTTTATTGGAACTGTTTATTATGGAATTGGTATTAAACAATAAAACCCGGAATCTTACATTGAGTGTGAGCTCCTTACGGTGCTTGGTCAGTTGACCTTTATAGAGTGAACAGACAAGCTGCATATTGTGGTATTTTTAATGTGCAGTGTGAACACGTTCTATGGGATTAATAAAATCTCTTTTGAATTTTCAACCTGGAAGTGAGAACTTGACTTCTGACAGCAAATGTGAATGTACACAAAGATGCTTTTTCTTAAATTATGGTTTTTATCATTTAAACCCGATAGTTTTTGATTATCCAGAATTCGGTAAAAATGATTGTTTTTAGGGGATTGTTAGTCTGCATTCATTCAGCTGCTGGTAGAGGCAGGAAGGCAGACAGGCCACCTCAGGGTAATGCAGCACAGCAGGAAAACTTGGTCCCCATGCTGCTCTAGAAGCGGTGTGCCAAGTCTGGAGGCCTCCTACGAACTTGTGCTATCCACAGATTTACCATTCCTGAACTGTGCTGCTTCCTTAAATAAGATGCCTGCAGCAGTTTAACCATAATGTCAGTGCCTGATGCCACCACTAGACTTGTCTAGAAAAGCTTGCAATGGATTATAGGATATTATAAATTGCAGAAGATGCACTTGATGTACCCTCAATGAAAGTAAAATAGGCCCTAAACATGAAATGAATCTCCACATTACCATCTAACCTTTTGTTCTCTTTTCCTCTTTCAGGAAACGGAAATCGCTGCTGAATGCAACCATGTAAGTCTCTACCCTAAAGGACCATTTCCCAGCATGCACCCTGTCGTCCTGTTTTTCCATGTTGTGTATGTTAAATGTAGAACACCTGACAGTTAATTTCCAACAACAGGGGCAGTAGTTTGCTACCTCTGTTTACCTTAACACCAGAAATAATAAGTAACTTCTAGTTTTCCTTGAGCTTTCTGCTGCACAAACTTATTAACTGTTGCGTTTTTATTCTTATCACTTTCAGTACTTCTCATCTAAAGTGTTTTTGACATTTTAATCGAATGCCAACATCTAACTATCAGCAAAATGCAGCCCAGTTGTAATTAAACAGAGTTGGTGACAGTTGTCATTGACATCAAATTAGTGTTTGCTGAGCACTGAACTGAAGTGAAAAGCAAATCTTTCCTAAACTGGCTATCGATCAGGCACAACATTATGACCACTGACAGGTGAAGTGAATTTCATAGATCCTCTTGTTATATTGTAACGTTCAACTGGGAAACCTTGAGTCCTGACATTCATGTGGACGTTTGACATGTACCATCCACCAAAGCATTGCAGGTCAGGCAGCCCCCTAACCCCCAGCCCCTCAGTGTCAGTAGCAGTCCTTGATGCCAGTTACCATCCTTAGCAGAACAATACACTCCAACACACGTCCAAAACTGCTCAGGAGCAGCCCGGGGAACATGGCAGAGCTAAGCTGTTCACTTAGATTCCACACTCCCCAGATCCAAATCTTATTGAGCATCTGTGGGATGTTCTCCGATAAGTCTGATCTAGGTAGATCCCTCCCTGCAACCCACAAAACACACAGAATCTACTGCCACCATCCCGATGCCACAGGACATCCCCAGAGGTCCTGTGTACATGCCCACTGGGTCAGAGGAGCTTTAGCAGCATAAGGAGACTAACACAATACTAGGCAGGTGGTCATAATGTTATGCCTGATCGGTGTATGTAGCTGCCAGTTTCTGATATCTTGGACCTAAGTTTCCTGTTGATGAGCTGGTCAGGCTACTCCATGCTGTCAGTTAGCAGAACACACACATAATAGGGAGGATGAAAG
The DNA here is from genome assembly GCF_021347895.1 of Acanthochromis polyacanthus. Lineage (NCBI taxonomy): Eukaryota > Metazoa > Chordata > Actinopteri > Pomacentridae > Acanthochromis > Acanthochromis polyacanthus. Next base: position 24,680,384 of record NC_067120.1, read on the forward strand.
GTGGATATACTCCTCTGTGTATTCAGTCTAAAGAAGACTGGATAACACAGCATTCACCAAGATTACCTCACCAAGCTGAGCTGCATGTATTGAAGTGTACTAACTCAGTGTTTTGACATTAGATGTATTTACAGTTTTTTGACACTAATGAGCCAAAAAAGACATGGTAACAATGGAACTTAACCTACAGTACAGATTCTAAAAGACACAATAATTGATTGGTTGAACACAGTTAAAAGTCCTGGTTGTTAGTCTATTTGCTTGTAAAATTCTATTCAGTTCAATTCAACTATTTTCTTGTGCAGTATAATGATTCAGTTAGTTGGTGTTCGTGTAATCCGCACTTTGCTTGTATCTTCTGTCCTCCAGCTTCTGTGGAACTACAAGCTGAACCTGACCACTGACCCAAAGTTTGAATCTGTTGCAGTGGAGGTCTGCAAGACAACCATTTCTGAGGTCAGTCACTAAAACCTAACCTCTGCAGCTTCAGTGAAGAATTGTCATTTAAATTACTGTCAGTTCTTGAGAAAAATCAAACTAGCTTTCCAGACAAACTTTTTCACTGGTAGCGCCGGTGCCACCAACTTTCTCATTTGGTCTCACCTCCAATCTTGCCCCTGCAAAACGCATCAATTGCTGAACGTCCGTTATCAATACACTGCAGTTTACTAATGTTCCCTAAACGCCCCACATTGCAGGCTGCCGCAGCACTTGCTTGGTAGCTGCGGTGCTCAGACAGGTGTTTGAAAAAAGTTAAACTAGGTTGTTTTAATGTATATTTGTTCAATCTATAACTGAGTGTTTTTATTTCTTCATGTGATCTTTTGTATGAGCAGAAAAAACAGCCCATGTACACTACCTTGCAAAAATATTGGGTCACTTAGAAATGCTCTTATTTTTGAAAGGAAACTATTTTTTTCAATGATGATAACATCGCATTACTTAGAAGTACAGTCTAGACATTGTTAATGTGATACATGACTATTCTAACTTGAAACAGCTTATTTTTAATGGAATATCCAAATAGGGGTACAGAGGCCCATTTCTAGCAACCATCACTCCTGTATTCTAAAGGTACATTGTGTGAAAGGCTAACTGAAGATAATTGATGATTAGAAAACCCTTGTACAATTATGTTAGCACATGAGCGAGTACAGGAAAAATTTACTCGCACCGTCTCAAATTTTAGTTACAAAATGCGACTACGTAGTCTCAGTTTGGAGCCCTGGTAGGTGTGCTCTGCATTTCACGAGAAGACCCCACTTTTAAGTGTAAATACCACAGTACACAAAAGTTATAAAAATACTGCTTTCCACCACTGTGGTAAACACAATAGCTGCCTGTGCCGGTTAGTGTGACACAAATACAGCTTAGTGATCCTCATGCACTAGCACAATGCGACCCCTTTAAATTTTAACTTGCACACTCTCAAAAAAGTAGCACTCGGGAACCCTGATATGTTTGTTTTCGGAAGGCAGCATTTTGAGACAAGTGTAAATGTTTCTAGAAACTGAATAATAGAAAAAATGGTGAAATTATAAAATATTGTCTGTTCAATCTTTTTAATTTAGGTACATAGTGTTTTAGTATTTTATTGTCACTAGAATGTGCATCATTTTACACATGTTAACATGCACGGAGACATCATGCTTTAGATGTATTTTAAGTGTCAACTGAAGAGCTATAGATTATTTTTTAACCTTTAAAGTCCATAAAGTTTTATGGAACTGCTTTCCCCTTAAAAACAAAAGCAGGTTTCCTGGTTTTATTGATATCAGTTTATGAGTTTTTAATTAGGTTTTGGGGCAATATTCAAATACAATTTTGTCTAACCCACTTTTTCCGGATCAGAAATACTTTATTGATCTGGAGGGGAAATTGGTTTATAATAGTAATCAAACAATAAACACGTAAAATGACTTCAAAAGGAGCTTAACAATTTCTTAATTTTAAAGCAGGCGCTTGTAATTGCTTCATTTCCTTTACAACACATTGGGAGTCTTCCAAAAAAGTAGTGGTTGTTCATTAACTATGAAGCTATATAAATTAATAACTGACCTTACAGCTTAGTAATAGTATTGTAGTTGGGAGGTATCGCCTGCCGCCAGTGCATGTCAGATGCATAAAAAACACCCTTCTGCCACACCTTTCTGATATGAGATGGAGGGTGTCTGTGTCGCCTGTTATCTGTAACTTTCTTAACTGATAATCTGACATTCACACCGCATGCTGTGATTTGAAAGGTGCGTGACAAAGGAGTCAGCCATAGTACTTCTTGTTGTAGCCACCTTTTTCTTATTGGTTAATTAACAATTTGTGACATTCTTTATGTATTTAACCCAATGCAAAACAGTTTTTTTTTGTTTTTTGTTTTTTTACGAAAACAAATTTCAGCACTGTAAGCTGAATATTCGGATCTCAAAATAAATATTCGGATACCGCCGTAACGGGTCCAGCCCAAAGTCTTTATCTCCCTGTCTGCATTTATTTGCCAGCACCAGCTGAAGTTTGCTATAGTCTGCAGATGTCATCTCACTCATAATACAGAAGCTCTATAAAAAGCCTAGTTTCACAGCACTGTGCTGTACAATAATTGAAATACAGCAATTCCAAAATGAAAGCTCACAGTCTTGTTTTACCACAACTAGATACCACATGTTCTCTGCAGGTGAAGCTGCTAGAAAAACACATTCTGCAGCACACCCCCTTCATGTTGGCTGCATACACTAAATGGTACATGTAACCATGGCATATGCAGTGAAGCAAACAGTACTTTGTAGAAATAAATGACTAATGATATATAGGCCTGGCCAAGTTACCTGATTCACAAACAAAAATGAGGGTTCTTAGGCCTCCCAGTAAGAAAATGAAAACAAGTCCAACATCTAAGTTTGCCAGATCTGTTAAGGTATTCAGACTGAGAAGAGTCTTGGTTTCATCTTTGCGTAGCTTGAGGTATTTTCTAAGTGAATATGGGTGTACTTGTTAACCACCTCTCAACAAGAAGACATTTTAAAGTGCTTTCAGTTTTTTCCCTAATGACACTATTGTTTATCTTTATTCAGATAAAAGAATGTGCAGCGGAGGAGCTGGGGAAAGGTTATCTCGTATCCTGTCTTGTGGATCACCGTGGCAACATCACTGACTACCAGTGCAACCAATACATCACAAAGATGACCAGTATCGTTTTCAGCGACTTCAGGCTCATCTGTGGCTTCATGGATAAGTGTCGCGATGACATCAACGCTCTGCACTGCGGTAGCATCAGCACTGGAGAGAAGGTGAGTGGAAGCACATGTCTGACTTTGAAGGTAAATATCTGACAAGTCTTTGCATTTAGTTTACTTTAAGGTACAGTCCTCCATAAACTATTCTGACTTCTTTGTTTTTTACATTCTTTATATACCTGTATGTTAATATTTAAATTCGTGGTGGGATGTGATTAAAAAATTAATCTAAGTAGTTACAGGTAAGGCTGGTAAGGCCGCGTTAATTTCAATTAATTTTTTACAGCAAAAATAACGCTTTAAAAAAAAACCATTTAATCGCGCTTTCCTCAGTTCCCTGATTTCTGGCACACCGGCAACACTAATGAATACTCCAGCCAAGTAGGTGACGGTAATGAACCTAATGTGTGTTTGCCAGCCATGAAGCAGAAGCACTGAATGACATCAGCACGCTGCTGAACACTATAGAATGATGAAACCGCAGTGAACTTGTTGCACAGAAAGTTTTCTTTAAAAATCTTCCTAATGGCAGCTTGGATAAAAGCGTGGTTGTGTGCAAATTGTGCAACAAAGAGTTTTGTGATCACCACAGCACTTCAAACCGATGGTATTACCTCAGTGCAAAACATGTTTACCAGATTTTATCTTGGGTCTTATGACATCCTTGCTTCCACTGAAATTTCAAAAAACTACATTCAAAGTGTGACTCGGCTAAAAGGACAAAAGACATGTTTGACAGCAGTTTGTCAGTGAGCAGAGCAAACACGTTTTGCCATTGCTGCGCCAAGTTAAACCTCATAAGCCTGTTAGGCACACAGTTATTATGGGATATCACGTTGGCACAGTTGGAAATCGCAGCAATTTACTTTTTGTCAGCGGCAGTCGGTTTCATTATCAAGAATTTGTCATGGCAGCTCGTTTCTGTGTACTGGAGCTGCTCAGAGTGGAGATTAGGCTGACAACGTTTGATATATTTATGGCAAACAGAGTTCACCTTCGTTGTATTGACTGTATACACACTGAAAAAATTCGAGACTGACAAATTTATTGATGAAGTGCGAGTAGATGTGATGCTAAAATATGAATAATTGAGTGCAGTAATATGTTTTTTATTTGTTGGTACAGCAAATAATGATAAATCTTTAATTTTTTTGACCTGTAAAAAGTCAAAAACTCAACTATGTAAGAAAGTTCAAAGAAAACAACTTAAGTTTAGTACTTCATATTAAAATATTCTGTTATGCTTTGAATTATGACATAAAACTGTATGTGGTTCAGAAAATATCACTAGCTAACTTCTGCATTATACATTTTTTGCTCATGTGTAATATACTTAAGTCATATATTTACAAATTGATAGGCTGAAGGCCAAAAGAATACATTTTTTGTTTTTATAACCACGATCAAAAATTGGATTAAAATGACCAATCAAAGCTTGTCTTTTTTGATTAAACATTTTAATCCAATTGTGTTCTTCTTTTGTGTTCCATTGGGAATAAACTTGAAAAATCATGCCCAGATTAGCAGAGTAGAACTTTGTAGTTTTATTTGAAGAATTGCTTTGAAACTCCAGAACTACTTGGTTGAGACTGTGTAGCAATATTTTTGTTTCTGTGGTACAACTTGTCATATGTGTTTAACCCTTTACGCTTCAGTGCGTAGTAGGTGTACCGCCGGCGGTACACTTACTAATTTGCATAGGAATTTCAAGAATGTCCGACGGCTGCAAACCCGATTATACAAACACTATACGCCGATGGAAAGCTTAGATTCTCATGAATCCGCCGGTATAAACCACTTTCAGATGTGATTACCACAGCGGGTGAGAAAAACACATTTGTCCGACAAAAACAAATATTCATCCATCCGTTCTCTATACACGGCTTCAACGCACACAGCGCGACTCACATTTCCGGGTTCATTATTACACACAGAAAAAAAAGATTCCACAAAAAACGGCCATAATCCAACCTTTTACATCCAGACAACAAAAGCCAGTAAACTATTTTGTCCAAAACATGTCCTGAAGTCTGTATAAAATCCACGAATCGGTCGTTTTCAAGGAAATGCACCTTGCGATGTGCGTCCAATATTTCCTGTATTTTTCGTCATTTTTTTTATTTAAAAATAGAATATTAGCGATTTTTTTGTACTGAAAACGGCTGGAATTGACTGAAGCTTAAAGGGTTAATCAGTAAACAAAAAAGCTTTTTTTCATTTTTGTAGCCAAGTACTTTGTACTAAGAAGTATTCTTTATGTTATGCTTTGTAATATTGTGACATGTAGCTGCATGTGGTTCAGAAAATATCACTGGTTGACCTCTACATTATCAATTCTTTTGTTAATGTGTGTAAAGATGGGACTTTTCATAATGGCCTCATTTAACTTTTATTTGCCTCACCTGCGTTCAGAGACGATTTGATCTACGAGTTCAGTGTTGCAGATTCTGAATCAGTGATGTGACAACAGTGCAAATTTCAAACTGGTTTCATGGCGTGTCCCTGAAATATTGTTGTTCAGACATACCTTCAGATTTCAATGGGCATAAAAAAAAAATTGATATAATATGCTAAGAATTTCAAACAAACCAAAGATGGTTGAGCAGAAGCAGTTGATAAGATTAATGACCCGTTATTGAACTTTTTCTATAACTGTTGTCTTAAAGGGAAACCTTATTGTACTTGAGCTGAGTGACACTGCCTGAACTGTACCTGCTGTAACTATGTATACTTCACTATCTGTGCAGGACATCCACTCACAGGGTGAGGTGATTGCCTGTCTGGAAAAAGGTTTAGTGCGCGAGGCTGAGGAGCAACCAGGGGCACATGCCATCAAGGACGACTGTAAAAAGGCCATCATGAGAGTTGCTGAGCTCTCCTCTGATGACTTTCACCTCGACCGCTACCTTTACTTTTCCTGCAGAGAGGACCGAGAACGCTTCTGTGAACACGTGAGAATTTGCTGACAGTTAAATACACATCTACATGTGTACAGTTTTTACTCAGTTGATGCAGATTTCTTAGAAGAATCTCTCAACGTGTCATTTACATCCTTTCTATTCTTAGCGCTAGTGTATGCCATATCCTTCAAATGCTCATTTCCTCCTATGCTTTTTCTTTATGTGCCTATGTCATGATTTGCAATGTTTACCAATTGTCTGAACTGAGAGGAAAGTTGGTTTTCTTACCTTTGTGATCTTTACAGCTCTTTACATTGATTTTCAACTTAGTTTTCAGCTTTGAAAACGTGTCAATTTTGGCTTTGAGAAATCTACAGATATGCTGAGATACATCTCTAAAACCTTGTTATAATTTCACAATCACAGTGGTAACAACAGCAGGCTCTCTCCTGATTACTAACCCCTCACTTCAATTCATTTATCTTCTCAACAAAATGCATAGAAGAGAAAAATTTGGATATTAAAATGTATTTAATGAATGGCTATTAATGCCAGAGGTCATCTTACCTTTCTTCTTGAGAGTATCAGCCATCCATACAACGTGAACGGGATTCTGAAATTTTGACTACTAAAGTAAAGGTAGAAAATCTCGTAAATGCAGCAGTAGAAGAGAGCAGTAGTTAATGGACTGTTTTGTGTCTTGATATTTCAGACATTGGCTGGGGAGGGAAGAGTTTACAAATGTCTCTTTAATCACAAATTTGAGGAAGCCATGTCTGAGAGGGTGAGTACTGTTCACTTCAACTGTTAAGTGTTTAAAACCTAATAGATGATGCTTAATAGAATTTTTTGTTTAATTTTTATTTTTTTAATTGTAACTAAGTGGCTTTTGGGAAGTACCAGTAAAACAATGTATTAAATCTCTAGGTGACAATGTCTGTCCTTTATTGGACAGCACAATAAAGGCAATGCGACATGGTTTAAATAAAACATTACCATTGAAGTCGGTGATGAAATATAATCTTATAACTATAATCCAGAAACTGGACTAAATACATACTCAGTCATGCTGTGTACTGTACTGTACCGTGATGATGACTGTGGCTGTGTCTTCAGTGCCGTGAGGCGCTGACCACCAGGCAGAAGCTGATCGCTCAGGACTACAAGGTGAGCTACTCACTTGCTAAAGCTTGCAAGTCAGACCTGAGGAAGCACCGCTGCAGTGTGGACACCAGTATGCCCAGAGCCCGAGAAGCTCGTCTGTCTTACCTCCTGCTGTGTCTGGAGTCGGCTGTACATCGAGGTAAGCAGAATCAACTTTCTCTGTCAGTCACTCTTAGTTAAACCACTAATATGTCTGTCTTTAGTTGATTGTCTGACAGTCAGAGGCCAGTCTGAGTTCAGTTACCTGTCAGACACTAGTCTGCTTTCACTTGTGATTTATTGATGTCTCAGCTACACTATGAACCTCGCACCTTTATATCTGTCTTAATAAAATGTTGCCTTCTTCAAGAAAAGACTTCTTCTATTGCATGTAACAGTGAAAAGGTTTAATAAAAGTTTAATAAAAATAAATAAATTGGATTCAAAATTCATCCTTACAAAAATGAGAAACAATTATCTTAATGTAAATATTTTTTAAAAAAAAATTAAGTTTCAGATTTAGTTTATTTTTTTCATAGAAACAGCTGCACACACGATTCAATCTGCATCATTCTAAATGAACCTCATCTTGCTAATTTTGTCAAATTGCTGTAGTAAAATGCCATAGTAAGGAAAGCTTGATAATGTAAAAATCACTTCATCCATCTGAACAAGCTGCAGCTTAGTGAGAGCATTTGTATGAATGTATTTCAGGTCGTGTGGTCAGCGGTGAGTGTCAGGGTGAGATGATGGATTACAGACGGATGCTGATGGAGGATTTCTCTCTGAGTCCTGAGATTGTGCTGCACTGTCGCAGTGAGATTGAGACTCACTGCTCCGGTCTGCACCGCAAAGGGCGAACTCTGCACTGCCTTATGAGGGTCGGTCGGGGAGACGAGGGAGCCATTGAGCCCAACTGTCAGAAGGCAGTGAGTTGAAAATGACAATCTTTACTGGTTTTTTTCAGTATGCTATGAGGAAAAGTAAAATTTATTTTCAGTCAATGTGCACAACACGCAAAGTATGGGATATCATAATCACCATTTCTCCAATGGAGAACCTCTATAAATACCTCAAAACAATGTGCTGATGTATCTTTAATCATAATTATGTCTAATGTAGCCACAACTTTTAAAACACACAAATATTTTTAATATTATATATTAAAAATACAGTTCCACAAATATTTCATGGTAATATTTGAGATTGTCTAAAATTTTAAGGGTGTCCGAAAACTTTTTTCCACTACTATAGTTGTTAGCATTGGCAGTCAGTTTTCCCACTGTTGCTGTTATTTCTCTTAATCAGCCTGACTGTACATACGACTGTCTGCAGTAAGGTTATGTCATCCATGAAGCAGCAAAGGGATTGCAATAGTTGACCTGCAATATTACACACATCTCTGATCATTGTCCTTGCGCTGTTCAGAATGATCTCGGAGGCAGTGAAGAGGATTAGTGAGATGGAGCAACCCAGTGCTATTCCCCTGTTGCAGTTGTGTATTCCCTTAGTGAGTGGCATATTTTCACACTGCATAGAAGCTCTCTTTGATGTTCTTGACACAGGCAGGCAGGTCAAAGAAGTCCGAGACAAATCTTTTGTGTGGAACCGATCAGTATGCGTTCTCCAGATCGAGCTACACTGCACAGAGGTCTTTCAGCCTGTAGACACTTTTTGATCCCATGGTATTGTCTCAAACCTCTGAGTGTTGTTTCCTTTGTGCATCCACAAGGACACGACCAGAAAATCTTCTCTGTCGCCAAGTACCACTCCAGTCATTTCCGTAATATCCATCCTGATTGGTCCTTCTTTTATCCCATTTCTTGGAGGACTGCTGGGCTCTTTCTTTCTTTCCATGCTCTTAGTTGAGTTGGGTCAGCCCTCCACTGGACCTGTGGGAAGGGTAACTAGCCCACCCACACTTGATGTAGTCAGACACTATGGCTGGGGACATCCAAAAGAAATGCTTTGTTCTGCATAGCGTATAATCATTTTGGTGGAATTACACTTTTACTGCATTGCTTCTGCTTTTATTTTGAAAAGCAGAAGCAATTACACTTTTGCTGCATTGCTTCTGCTTTTATTTTGAAAAGCTGAAACACTTTAGGCTGTTTACTTTGCCATATCTGAGTCTTTAGATAAACAAGCCTTTGTTCATGTGGCAGATTCAGTCTGTACCTTTTGAAAAGCTGTTTTCAAGAGTAATCATTATTTCAAATGTTCCCAGAAATTTAGAACCGATTCTCGATCCCAATAGCACCTTCAACTTTATGCGACTATCGGCCATGGATGATGCTTTCCTACTTTAGACAAAATTCACTGTAGCACTAGAGGATAGGCTCTAGTGTGGACTGTCTGTTTGTGTTAGATTCTTTTGTAGATGTGATTGTTTTTTGTCCTCAGCTCCAGACACTGATCCAGGAAGCAGACCCAGGAGCTGACTATCGCATCGATCGGGCGCTTAACGAGGCCTGCGAGTCTGTCATTCAGACAGCATGCAAACACATCCGCAACGGAGACCCTATGTGAGTCCTGCTCTACTGACTGTCACTTGTAGGGATGGGTATCATTAAGATGTTAACAGTACTAATATTCTTACTGATACTGCTTATCAATCTGGCACTTTTATTGGTAATTTGTTTTGCTTTGTTTGTTTTTGTTAAAGAAAAAATATTTGCTTTACATACTGTAATGTGATAATTGGAATGTAAAATAAATTGAGGATTTTTTTTTAAACAGCAAATTACTTTAGAGACCAAGGCTCCAAACTAAATTTTTTCGCTGGAGCAATGGTGCAACCAGCTAAAAAAATTGGTTGCACCATCCACTTTGGCACAAGCGAGACACTATTTTTGAAATAATCAGGCACAGACCTCTTTATCTTTGGAAGACATGCTAAATAGTTTGTTTTATGCACCGGACAGAGGAAGAGTGACAGGGCCACATAAGAAATAAAAGTACTACTTTCTACCATTATGGCTAACACATACCTGCACCAGTTAGTGCGACACTAACTCTAGCCTAAAATCATCAGCTAGAATGTTGGGTGTTGGACATAGTTGTTTGTTCCAACAAGACAATGACCCAAAACATGCATCATCGGGAGTAAAGAAATGACTAAATCAGTCTGGAATTAGGGTTCCAGACTTGTTTTTCAAAATCCTGGTTTTAAACCCATCAAGAACCCATAGACTGTCAGAAAGCCAACAAATTTAGTTGAACTGCACCAATTCTGTTAAGATGAGAGGTCAAAGATACAACCAGAAGTTTGCCAGAAGCTTTCAGACAGCTACCAAGTACTAAGGTGCTTAGTTGAGATGAAAAAGGCCAGGGGACATTCAGCTAAATGCTGGTGATGCATTCATATTTGTGACCCTGTAGATTTTTTCATATTTCCAGAAGGCCTAAAATAAATCTATGAAAGAACCAAAATGCATGATTGTTTTGGTGACAACGGGGTTCAGTGATTTCATCATAGGAAGTTAAGAGTTATAAGAATCACAGGAAACTCAAGACTGCCATGAGATACATGGTCTTTACAAGTTTATGTCAACTTTTGCTCATGACTGTGTATGTAGTTTAGTTTGTTCTAGTTTTTCATTTTCTGTCATTTAAGGTTTTACTGGTGTGATTTTTGTGAGATTGCTCTGAAAACTGTCTAAACTTTCAGTAAGAGGGATGAAGAATAAATACCCTGACTTCTATGATTTAGCTTGCTGTAAACACCCAGATTGTAAATCTTGTAAATCTCCGTCAAAAAAATAATGCAATGTAATTCAACTCTACTGAGAGAATTTAAACATCTGTGAAAATAAAATGTTCTGCACGTTTCATTAAAGATGGGTAATTACCAAAACAACCCAGCATTTTATACTTGATCTGCTTTCTGGATTAGATGTGAATATATTTGTGTTGCTGATCCCGTAGGATCCTGTCATGTCTGATGGAACATCTGTACACTGAGAAGATGGTGGAAGACTGTGAACAAAGACTGTTGGAGCTGCAATACTTCATCGCCAGAGACTGGAAGTAGGTCCTCCCATCATTTATTCCCAGGCTGATTTAACTATAGAGATGACAAGAAACTTTGGGTCACAGTGACTAAGTTAATATTACTTTTTTTAATGAACTAAAACTTATTGTGTTAATTTCTTAATGATATTTTTGCTTTTTATTCTGTTTAATGCTTTTTAAAGTTGGCCTACTTTGGGAATTCTGTTATTATCTAACAGAATTTAGAGAAATGAAAACATGGATCAGTTTGTTCATTTCCTACTTGAATAAACACTCGGTTGGGGTTCCTTTACCAAGAATCTCTGCATCAATGCAGCATGGCATGGAGGCGATCAGCCTGTAGCACTGCTAAGGTCTTACTGAAGCCCAGGTTGCTGTGATGGTGGTCTTCAGCTTGTCTGTATTTTTAGGCCAGATGTTTCTCATCCTCTGGACAAAACGCCATATGGGGTTCTGTGGGTTTCTGTGGGGTCAGGTGAGTTGGCTGGCCAGTCAAGCACAGTAACATCATGGTCAGCAAACTACTTGGTAGTAGTTTTGGGTCTGTGGCCAGATGCTAAATCCTGCTGGAAAAGGAAATCATCATCTCTATAAAGCTTGTCAGCAAATAGAGGCTTGAAGTTCTCTAAAATCTCCTGGTGGATGCTGTGTTGACTTTGGACTTGATAAATCACAGTGGACCTACACCAGCAGATGACGTTTTCACTCTTCACCTTTCACCTCTGTGGCCTTCCTTACTTGTAGAGGGTGTCATGATTGTCATCTGGACAACTTTCAGTTCAGTAGTCTTCCCCGTGACTGTGGTTGTGTGTTCTGAACTAGACCAAGAGATGCACAGTATTTGGACTAATTGAATCATACTTGACTCAAACTGGAAATTAAATATTTTAAAGTGCTTCAGTTTTGAGTTTCATGAGCTATAAGCCACAAACATCAAAATTCAAACAAGAAAAGTTTTGATATGTTTCCCTTTACGTGTAATGAAAACAGAGTAGAATAAATTTTCACTTTACTTTTTTGAGATGCACTAGTACATTAACACTGTGTTTAGAATACATGCATTTATTGTATGTGTGTTTGTTTATATAGTTAAGTTCAGAAATGAAAACATAGACCAGCCGATGTGGCAGATGTATGTGTGGTGTGTTTGTTGCTATATTGCTGCATCATGTTTGAGTTATCGATCAGACATTATGACTGTGTTCTGACAACTGACAATCCAGTTGTTTATCTGTGCATTCCTTTCTGTGTTGTTGCTCAGGTTGGATCCAATCCTGTATAGGAAATGTCAGGGTGATGCGTCCCGACTCTGCCACACTCACGGCTGGAACGAGACCAGTGAGATGATGCCACCTGGTGCCATTTTCTCCTGCCTGTACCGCCACGCCTATCGCTCTGTGGAGCAAGGACGGAGGGTGAGCCTCTCTTGCCATCTCTTGATTTTTATCTGATCTGACATTTCAAACGATGCATATATTGAGGCCGTAGATAATCATGATGTGTCTTCAGGGTTACATTTTGTAAGTTTTCATCCCCTAGATTTTGTGAGATATGCAGGTTTAGCCCACCATCTCAAATGCATTTCAGAGTCACATAAGATAATCCACAGATGATCATTCATTCTGAGCTATCTTCTGGCCAATATAGTTTAAATATAGAATCTTCTGTCAATGTTGTTTAATGATTATCCCGAGTTAGCATTTTTTTTCTCTCGTTACACTGTGGGAACCACAAAAAAGGGCCCTTGACCTCTGTCACACTGGTGTGGTGACAAATATGTAGGTTGCTGAATATATACCAGATGATTTAGCACAAAACACCTGAACATTCATCCATAGCAAGATCAAATGGTTAACTAGAAAAGCACTCGGAGAGCGCAGACCTCCGCCAGGCCATCTCTCAATTGTACAGATGAGCAATCATCATCAGAGTTTGTTTGTCTGTCTGTCTGTCTGTTTGTCTGTTAACAGCATAACTCATAAAGTCATGGACGGATTTTCACCACATGTTTACAGAATGTCCGGAAGAGCAAAAGTAACAATCGATTAGATTTTGGCGGTGATCCGGATCACTGTCTGGATCCAGGATTTTTTTTGAAGAACTCTGTACAATTGAGAGATGGCCCATCTCTCATAGGTGCGCTGAGAGAGCAGCTCATCCACTCTTTGTTGAACCAGTGAATTAAAATCATCCATGGAGTAGCCGGGGGCTTGGCCACTCTCCAAATCCACAACTCGGTGCTTGATATCAGCCGCATTAATGCTCAGGAGAATGCAGAACGCTACGGACGCCACAGAACATAAAGACGAGATTATGTTCAGCGCTGTCGTGCGGCAATATTGTCGCTTGTGAGACGCCACTTCTTTTGCCATTTTCACCTCCACGCACTTAGATGCTCCTCTTGCCTCCCCGATCTCCATTTAACTACAACTACACGCACCGTTGAGAGCAAACCGCATCTTGCGCGGAGTGACGAATTTAGTGGCACACTATCTCTCAGTGCGTGCGTGCGTTTGTATGTCTGCGACGCGGCGCACAGTGGCTGTATGGTGGCAGCGGCGGACAGATGAGCGCTGCGCATCTCCTGGCGGCCATCTCTCAATTGTACAGAGTCCTTCAAAAAAATCCTGGATCCAGACGGTGATCCGGATCACCTCCAAAATCTAATCGATTGTTACTTTTGCTCTTCCGGACATCCTGTACAAATTTGGTGAAAATCCGTCAATGACTTTTTGAGTTATGCTGTTAACAGACAAACAGACAAACAAACTCCGGTGATTACATAACCTCCTGGCGGAGGTAGAAATCAAGTGAAGTGGTTGTTTTGGCTCCTTGCTTGAAAATGTTTATCTTAATAGGAGATCTTTTGTCCTTATGCATCCCCATGATTTTACCTTTAGCAGCAGCTAAATGTCTAAACTAACAGTATATACAGTGTGTAAAATTATCACAGCAGCTTGTTGACATTCAGAAGAAAATGAAAACTGTGGTTTAAGGAAGTCTGTGAACATTATCACTGATTGGAGGATATTCTTGTAGCTCCCCAGTGGGGCGGATGAAGCAGGAAAGCTTGGTTTGACTGTGAGTATGTCTGTCTGCTGAGCTGATGATGATAATCAATGGAAACGGGACATGCCTGTCATGATGTGGTTTGTAGGAGAAGTGATTGTCATGGGTAAATCTTATCTAGTCTCATTGCATGTGGGAACTGGTTTTTAATTGCTGAAATGAGCTGTTAAACTGATGTGGGGAATCAATACAAAGCTCCAATAACAACAAACAAGGTTACGCTGATTAATAAACTACCACAAATTGAAAATTTGATTAAAAGCAGCAGGGTAATGTGTGTTATCTGTGCTTAAAGTGATACTCCTCCCAAAACACATAGTTTCAGTATATCTTTTAAAGGCTTGTAGGATTTCTTTGGAACAAAATTCAGTTTTTGTAAAAATGTTTTCTCCCTTTCAAAGTAAAGCTACACTGGTTGGCTCAAGATCTAATTGGTTGAAGTGAATTCTGCTTGTCACCATGTTTATTGAAGTAAAAGTATCAGAATTGTAGAAATTTTACAAACCACTCATCGACTCAATCCTTTTTTTGGTGTCGTATTTAAAATATGGTCACATGCTCTTCTGTCTTAACTTTCATTTTCATTTTTTTTCTTTAAATGGTGACATGTAACAGCAACATCAGGTTAACTGCAGATGACTGATAGGAGCAAACTGTGTGTCACCATCTCGTTTTATTTATTGTCCTTTTTTCTGGAAGAAACTGCTTCACAATGGAGTTACACTCTGTTCTGAAGAGTTGCTTGAACAAACACATCGTTTTGATAAGCGACATGACCTTACTCTTCTGTTGAGAGCTGACCTACCCAAGCTCATTAACTTCAGGGCTCTGTACTGACTGGAATGATGTACAATCCTGAGAACAAAATGTAAGAGGACATGGCACAAAACACATAAAATGAAGAGACTCAATTGAATCGTACTAGCATGTTCCCAACTCATGTTAACCATTAGTTCAGCAGCTGCAGTAGCTTACCTACAAGTCCTGTGAGGTAGTACCAACGTCATAAGGTTTCTAGTACATGTTTTGATCATACTGCGTTCTAATTCTCTCTTCAAGCCTTTGATGATATACTGGAAACATAATGAAAGAAATCAACTACTTTTTCCCTATCTTCGTGTACATATTTTGTTTCTGTTGCCTCTGAATTTCATAATGAAATACTTTGTCTCTGTAGACTGACTTACATATCTAAAAGTTTTTAACAGTCTCTATTGAGGATTATTTGTAAAGGCAAAATCTCGGGTGGTGTATCACTTTACGGCAGAATTTTGGCAATTTATTTCTCTTGCTTTTTGCAAAAATTGATGTTGTGATTATCCTCATACAGCTGTCCCGGGACTGTAAAGTAGAGGTGCACAGGATCCTGCATCAGAGGGCACTGGATGTGAAGCTGGACCCTGAATTGCAGAGACGCTGTATGACTGACCTGGGAAAGTGGTGCAGTGAAAAAACAGAGGCTGGTCAGGAGCTTGAGTGTCTGCAGGACCATCTGGAGGATCTTGTGCCTGACTGCAGAGATGTCGTGGGAAACCTGACAGAGCTGGAGTCAGAGGTTAGTCACTACCTCAGTAAATTACTGTAGAATTTAAGGACTATTTATCTTTTTTTTTATAACTCCACTGTAATACAATAAACTTCTCTGACTTCATGTTTTCTGCTTACTAATAGAATGCACTATGTCAAAGGGAAATCAAAAAATGTCTTTCTGCTTCACTAGATTGCCAGCATAATACCTAAATGGTCTTAAGTAAGACTCCATACTCATCCTCTAAATCTGTGACTTCTAACCTTTTTGCTTTGGTTTGTGACCAATATGAAATTAAATGTGATCAATGTTGGAAAGATTTATGTGGTTCATATCACACTGTTGGGTAAAAAGTTTTATTTTTGGGAATTTTTTACATTCCGAGAGCACAGTACTCCGCCAAGGCTGCTCAGTCGTATAATTTCCAGTGGATAAATCCGCAGCAGTCGATTTGTAGTAGGATCACAATCATGTGAGCGTCAGCAGGCAGCTGACGTAGAGTTCACTTGTAGTCATAGCTACCGTGACGCTGTGACGCGATCTCACAGTGATACAGAAATCTTTTACAAATCCATGGATCCAGACTATATAGCCGCATCACTGCCAAAATCTGTCCTTACCTGAAAATTTCAGCCAGGTCTGTTTTTGAGTAATGATACAAACAGAAGGACAAACGTAAGCCGATTGTCACATAAAGCTGTCGTGTTCCTTGGCGGAGTAATAAACACTTTTTTGTATAGCCTTAATTATAAGAAAAGGTTTTCTAATAAGTACTGCTAGTTTGTAGTTGTTTAGTAGTTATGTTTATGTTCATATAGAAATGACATGATAGACTGAATCCATCAATGTTAAGCACAGTATTTTGGTTAATTCTTTGCTTATTCCTCATTGTGTTGGTTCATAAAGTTTGATTGTTTATTTTAGGTTGTAGGGAATAACTTATTATTACATCTTGCATACTTGACAGCTGCACTAAAAACTTAATCCATTCAAACTAAGGAATTGCACAGGACTTTTTCTGTGCACGCCTTATGAAAGTCTCTTTCGAATGAACCGAATGTACACTACCATTCAAAAGTTTAAGGTCACTTAGAAATGCCTTTATTTTAGAAAGGAAAGCAGTTTTTTTTCAATGAAGATGGCAAAAAAAGAATCAGGAATACAGTCTAGACATTGTTCATTTGAGAAATGACTTTTCTAGCTGGAAACGGATGATTTTTAATGGAATATCTACATTGGGATACTAGGGCTGAAGCTAAATATCCGAATATTCGGTCGTGATGGTGGTCTACGAATATTAATATTGAGATCCAAATAGTTGCCTGATCCTGTGTTCGAGTGGTACATGTGTTAGCTAATTGTGTGGAAACTACTTGATGGTTCGAAAAACCCTTGTGCAGTTATGTCAGCACATGGATAAAAGCGTAAGTTTTCATGGAAAACATGAAATTATCTTGGTGACTCCAAACTTTTGAATGGTAGTGTATCTATCCCATGAACATAAGTAAACTGAATGGGTTGGATTTATTGCTTAGTCCATTCCACCTATAGATGTTAGCCTCAGTTGTCATAGATTATAGCCATAGGATATAGTGTAACAAATATTAGTCAGTTTGCTTTATTTGAAGGATTTTCAGAGGCCTAAAATGTTTAAAATCATAAATTAGACAATTCAGAAAAGAGCATTTTATTTTACATAGCAGAGCTGTGTTATTTCTTCTTCTACTGGTTTAATCGTCTCAAAAACCTCAATTTTTTATTGAGTCCCCCAGGGGTCTTCTGACACCAGGTCAGGAAATACTGCTCTAATATCTGAATATAGCCTCTGTGTCACTGGGAGCTGTGCTGGTGCGATATGAGCAGGTTTAGTAGAACTGAATGGGCTACTTTTTATTATTGACTGTTTTGTGCAAATGGCAACACTCTTTTCTGTTTTTAGGATATTCAGATCGAGGCGCTGCTGATACGAGCATGTGAACCAATCATTCAGACATACTGCCATGTAAGTACACAATAGAGTCACTGTGTTATAAGCCCTTTTCAAAAGAGGAATATGTAACATTGCTACCTTCATCAAGCCAATTGAAATGACGGCTTGGTGGCAATGCACACTTTGATGATTTATACGTGAATCTTTCTTACAGTTTTATATTCAGACATGCGAAGTCTGAATGTAAAACTCAAAACTACACCTAAGAGAGCATAACTTGTGAACTTATGAAGTTTGAAAAGCTTCTGAAAGTGTTTGAATACCTTTTACAATACTACCCTCTTTTTTGTGTTTCTGTCTTTTTCTCCATTTGTCGGTCAGGAGGTAGCTGATAATCAGATCGACACTGGTGATCTGATGGAGTGTTTGGTTCAGAACAAACACCAGAAGGAGATGAATGAGAAGTGTGCAGTGGGAGTAACACACTTCCAGCTGGTAAGCAGATGAGTGAAAATGAGTTGTCAATAAGAAAGTTTTAGATGCTACTTGGGTAAATAAAAAAATGACTAATCCTTTTCTGAAGTAGCAAATCAAATTTTTTTCATGAATGCATTATAATGCAGTCAGTTATGATATAAATGGATAAATATTTTCCAATTTTTTTACTGTTTCTGGAATTTCAAAAATTATCAATATTTTAGATAATGAAAATGTATTTATATTAATAGAAATATTCGTGCCTACAGTAATTATCTGCTACATTGATAAATAAGAAGCAGTTTTGCCTGTCTTTCTATCTACAGATTCAGATCAAAGATTTCCGATTCTCCTACAAGTTTAAGACCGCCTGCAAGGAAGATGTCCTCAAACTGTGTCCCAACATCAAGAAGAAGTAAGTCACACCAACACAAAAATGTTTGAGACATTACAACAATATGCACCTTCACACATTTAACAAGTAGTGAAAATCTGAAAAAAAAATCACCATTTTATTGGATATGAAACTATGTCATACAAATTAGAAAAGTTCAATTATTGTTCTTAAACTGTGAAACTGGTTCAGTGCTCAGTTTTTTTAAGTGTTTTTGTAAATGGTGTTTGGTCAGTTCCTGTAACTCCTGCTGAGGTTTCTCCAGCTGGTGGCTGAATTATAATGTTCACTGCCAACAGCCTTTTTCCATTCAGCAGCCCAGCAAATACTGAGGTAGAGGAACCTGTGGTAGAGGTTATGTTTAAGGTTGAAGAGAATATTCTGGAGTCTTGAAAAACACTCTCAGAAGTATTACCAGAGTTGAACTGGCAGTTGTTTTTGAATTCTTTTTTTGAGTTGCTATTATTTTAGCCTTTTTTAATTTCAATGTTGTAGAAACTGATGTTTTGGCACGACAAAGTCTCTATGACAAATCTATGCTCTATGAAACAGCATTACAGCTGTTTTTCATATTTCCAGGTGTAATGTCTCTTTCACAGCATTCTCTCCTCTCTTGCCTATTAGGATTACAAACTCATCTGATTGCTGCTTACAGGATATGGTGTTTGTTGAAACGCCTGTACTTAAAAATAACATTTTGTTAGAATGCCCTGTTTTATTTATTGGTGTAGTTGTACAGCCATGGCCATAAGTTTGGACACAGCATGACTTACTATGTCTGTTTTGATGTCTATTACAGAACATAACTAATATTTTTTGACAGCACCAGTTTAATTAGTCAACAAATCAACAAGGGATATAATATTATCAATAAATTCCAACAATTGGAACAACTTTGTTCCCAAAACATATTAGAAGAAAATAACAAAAAAAATGCAGTACTTTCACAACCGAATTTGGTAAGAATAACAAAATGACACCAAACTCTTTTGATGTTTTTTTTTAAATATGAAACTTAATATAGTTCTCAGGAGTTGTGTACTGTATTGTAAGTGACAATTTTGTGGTATTTTCTAAGATTCACAAGCGTCATGGTACTTGTGTCCAAACTTATGGCCATGGCTGTAAATGTCAAAGGGATTTTTGAGTGAAGTTTCCTTATTTTGAATTCAGAATTTCAGGTTCAGAAATTCAGTTCTTTACAAAAGAGTTTGAGTTTGGCTGTCTATGCTCACAGTGTGTGGATCAGTTGTAACTCTCAGTCAGATTTGTATTTAGACGTTTTTGGTAAAGTTTCTTCAAACTAGAAAACAACAGTTTTGTCAAAAACTTTTTGGTGCGATTTTGCAATGAACATAAGTAAGAAGGTAAACAGAATTATATGTAGCAGTGTGACTTGGAGATTATATTCTAGTCTGTCTGTTCATCAGCAAAGTGAAGACTACAGTTTTACCCACATCTAAAATACTAACTCATCACTCTTTACAAGGTTTTTTTTTTGATAGTAGCTGTTGTATACCAAAATCTGATTGGTTGAGTGGTCTTGTATTTTGTTGTCAGGGTGGATGTTGTGATTTGCCTCAGCACCACGGTGAGGAACGACACCCTGCAGGATGGCAAGGAACAGAGAGTGTCCCTCAAATGTCGTAAGCAGCTGCGGGTGGAGGAAGTAGAGATGGTATGTCCGCTAACATTCTGTCAGAGTGACTCAGTTGTCCAGTGTATAATCTAATGTTTAGTTTCCAGTGAACTGTTGCTCAGAGACTAAACAGAAGGATACCTGACCACAATAAATGGGATAGTCTGAATGTCTGACAGCAGGTGTTGCTAAATTTGACCGTGTTCCTATGGTATAATGCCAAAGATGTTAAATGCCCTGAAAGAAAATTAACATTGAAACACTATTGAATTCATGAAAGCAAATAAGTGAAACAGTTTGATGTTGAAATAGGCACGCATTAATGTGTTATTTCAACAGACACAACACGTGGGTATATTTATAATAATCCATATGGCATTGTCAGAAATGGAGCTTTTGGGGTTTTTTTGCTGAGAAATGCAGCTTTTGATTATTAGTCATTCATGATCAGAAATCATCATAATAATAATAATGGATTAGCTTTATATATATATATTTATATGGGCACTCAAAGTGCTTCACAATGGACCCATTATTCATTCACTCACACATTCTCACTCTGGTGGTGGTAAGCTACATTTGTAGTCACAGCTGCCCTGGGGCAGACTGACGGAAGCGTGGCTGCCAATCCACGCCTATGGCTCCTCCGACCACCACCAACATTCACACGCATTCATACACCAGTGTGAGAGCAGCGCTGGAGGCAAGGCGGGTAAAGGACACAACAGCACATGACTAGGTCAGAGCGGGAATCGATCCGCCGACCCTTCAATCATTGGACGACCCGCTCTACCACCTGAGCCACATACAATGGCAATATAGAATGTGGCCATTTAATATAGATGTATCCACAAGCAAAATGACCTTGCACTGAGCACAGGCGTGTGTTATGCATGTGTACATTATGTATGGATACTGAATTGTAACCTAAATATGTAGTGGGCGGCGGGAATTGATGGGACTCAGAAACATCCTCACAGTCTAATCAATTTTTCCTTGTATCATTTCCGACTGATAAGTTCGCAGTGGTGGATTTGCAGTAGGATCACAATCGTGATCGTCAGCAGCTAGCTGACGTAGTGTTCACGTGTAGTCATAGTTACAGTGACACTGTGTTGCCATCTCACAATGAAACGGAAATCTCGAACAAATCCATGGATCCTGACTATAAGCTGCATCACTGCCAAAATCTAACTGAAAATTTCAGCCAAGTCCGTTAGTCCGTTTTTGAGTAATGTTGCCAACAGACAAACAGACAAACCAACGCTGATCGTCACATAACTCTGCCACATTCCTTGATGGATTAATTCGAGTTGAAGTTTATTATCCGTCTTCTCTTAAATCTGTCTGACTGAACTCCTATTCGAACAGTTGTAAAGCCTCAGTGGACCAGCATTAATTGTGGCTCTTGTTGAAAGTTCCTGCTTTTATGTTCTGAGGTTCTTGCACTGATGTTTTTGTCTCCAGAGATATTGAGATGTATTGAATATGCATACTGAGATCCTTCCTATTGCCTGCACGGATTAAAGATTTTGTGTGTGGTGTTTGTGTCTATTGTCTGTAAATCCACTCTGAATTTCTGCAGTCAGAGGACATCCGTCTAGAACCAGAGCTGTACGACTCCTGCAAGCAGGACATCAACAGGCTATGTCAGAATGTGGCCTTCGGCAATGCACAGGTCAGCAGCTGCACACACTAACAGACTTCATTCATTCATTATAGGGAAGACACTTTTAGGAATTAATACTAAATAGTAAGTTTACCTCAACACAGAGAACATGATGAGTATGTCTGAAAAAGTTAGCATAAGGTTTACATATAGGCAGGAACCCTGTGCCACCTTCAATTTGAACATATTTTGAGTCCACATTTTGTAGTCAGTTAGTGTAGAATACTTTTCAATTTCTGTCCTTCGTAGAAACTTGAAACCATGCATAAGACTGGTTTCTTTTGATGATTGAAATGTTGTTAATACACAATGTGGTGGTTAGTTTTCTTAACTGTGTGTGGGAACTTTAAATTTAAAATTGAAACGACAGTAGCATATAAACCTTATGGCCAATTGTAGCTACTTCTGTCTTTGCTTTGTTAATGCTGCAGTTTGAGCAATATGGTCCACATTGTGTAAATTTCAAGAGTTCCAGTAACCAACAAATGTGTTTGTATGTCTTTCTGTCTCTTTGCAGGTTATTGAATGTCTCAAAGAAAACAAGCGTCAGCTGACCCAGCGTTGCCACCAGAGGATTTTTAAGCTGCAGGAGGTGGAGATGGTTGATTCTGAGCTGGACTACCAGCTGATGAGAGTCTGCAAGAACATGATCAGGGTAGGTCATCAAATTATCAAATCAGAAAAGCACTCAGAGTGCAGTGCTCCGCCAAGGCAGTTCTCCATATGGTATTATTAGAAATGTATCATTTTTTTAAATTTTTTTTAGAAATGCAGCATTGGCACCTAGATAGCTGAATAATTTGAGTGTGCAACCCATGAACAGGGGCTATATCCCCTATGCAGCAGCCTGGGTTTGATTCCAGCTCACAGCCCTTGGATGCAGGTCTTCCCCCCTATTCTTCTCCTTATTTCCCTGGCTGCCTCTTTACTAACCTGTCAAATAAAGCCAAAAATGGCCAAAAAAAAAGAAGAAAAGAAATGCAGCATTTCTTTATTAGTTATTGATGATCAGAAATCACAGTAACATAGAAAGTGACCATTTGATATAGATGTACCCACAAACAAAATGACCTTGCCTAAAAACAGGCACGTTATGCATGTGTAAGTTATGTATAGATACCGAATTGTGTGGCCTACATATGTAGCGGGCAGCAAGAATTGATGGGGCTCAAACACCCCCACAATTTAATGAATGGTTCCTTGTATCATTTCTGACGGATAAGTCCGCAGCGGCAATCATGTGATCGTCAGCAGGCAGCTGACATAGTGTTCACTTGTCGTCATAGTGACAGCGACGTCGTGCCGCTATCTCGCAACGATGCAAAAATCTGTAACAAATTTGTGGATCCAGACCATTAGCTGCATTACTGCCAAAATCTTATCACTTGGGTTTCGTGTCATTTCTGACCTTTCCTGTAAATGTAATCTAAATCTGTTTTTGAATAATGTTGCAAACAGACGAACAAACCAATGCCAATCGTCATATAACTCTGCCGCATTCCTTGGCAAAGTAATTAGCCCAATAAAGTGAGCATCACATAATCCCCAATATATATCTGTAAATGTACATTTTTTAATCATACTAGGCTTCTAAAATCAGCATCTTTGATCAAGAAGAGCTTCTTGAAATCTGTCAGAATGCACCTTTTGCAGTTTAATTTTGTGGATTTCATATGCTAGGCAAAGAGTAGGTGATCAAACTAAACCAATATTATCGAGCATGCATCAGGGAAAAAAAAAACAGTTTTGTTTTTTCTTTATTTTTTGTTTCCCCAAAACAAATGTCAAAAAATGTTGCATGAAAAAATCCACAGCCAAGAGCTGGAGTCATGGTACATACCAAACTGAGCATTGTGAGCATTATGTCTTAATAGCAACAATTTTTCAATGTGTTTGCATCTTATAGATGTATTAGGGTGCGATGTTTGTTGCAATTAGGTTGTGATTGCAATTGATGTTTCATGTGTTTAGCGGTTCTGCACGGAAACGGACGGAAAGACCTTTCTTCAGTGTCTGAAACAGAACAAGAACAGTGAGCTGATGGATCCTAAATGCAAACAGATGATCACCAAGAGACAGATGACCCAGAACACAGGTACAGACTCATGCATCACAGAGATTGATCTCTTCTACCCAGACATTTTTCTACACTGTTGTAAAAATATACATTTTAAATGCTGACCACGAATGCAACTGCTGAAGTTCTGTGTATATGCATGTGTGTGCAGACTACCGGTTGAACCCAGTGCTGAAGAAGGCCTGCAGAGCTGACATCCCAAAATTCTGTCAGTCTATCCTGAGCAAGGCGACTGCTGACAGTGAGCTGGAGGGTCAGGTCATCTCCTGCCTCAAACTCAAATACGCTGACCAGGTCAGGCATATTCTTTGCCATTTTACTATGTGCAACATTTCCAAGATCATGTTAGCTTACAGAGCCACAACTCGCTTCCAAATTGACCCTCTGTTTCAGTATTCTTCAATTGCAAGATAAATATATATGTGCTACTTCACTGAGTGATAATATTTTAACAACTTCTTATCTTAACAAACATGAGACTATAATTTTGTTTGTATTTATCACCATCTGCTTCCATGAGGTGTTGATGGGGCATTCTCAGTTAAGAATCAGTGAAGTTAGAGATGTCCCATTGATCTTTCTGTTGAAAATATGAAACTATAATGTCTGTGCTGCATTTGAAGCTGTGGGCAGTTTCTGTCAGCCTTCCCAAATCAATAAAGTAATCTTTAAAAAAATAGCTGATGGATATTGATGCACTATCAATTGAATATTATTCATGAATATTCATGCTAGGCTTAGGCTATTTCTGAAAGGTTTGCTCTGCCTTTTAGCCATGGCCAATACAAGCTGGAGTATTAAAACATTTTCCTAAAATAAGAGTAACATCAACAACCTGCTCTAACTGAAAGACGTGTCTCTCTAGCAGAGACGTAATCTCCAAAAATAAAGAAGCACAGCCCGCTTCACAAACCAGGACATTAGCTACTTTCAACATGGCTAAGACTACTCTAGGGGTTAGCAGCTAAGTTAAGAGGCAGTTATAGATTACTTCAAAACAGTGTCGGGGAAACCGTATCAAAAAATAATGCTTAAGATCTGGGAATTGGTGGGCAGAGACAAACAGCAGATGAAACTGCAGAAAGCAAACATTATTGATCTCAGTCGATCTCACAGTACGCAAGAGGACGCTCAGATATCGTCACTCCTGTATCTATTGCACATATTCAGTTATAGTAATCTTTAATATTGAAGCAGCCTACTTAGGAATGACATTGACATTAACCCTAAAAACACATTGGTTGATCCTTATCCTAGATAAAATGATGCCATTTCAGGTTGGGTAAATCTGACATCAAAACTCCTTTTCAAAATATTTTTTTGTTATACAACTGTCGGAGTTATGCTGCTGTAGCTACTTGGAGAGACTAGAGGCTTCTGTGAGCGTAGCTCTACAACCGTCTAGCTACCTAATGTAACCTGCATGTGAGGCATTTCAGGACAGCTATAAGTTGTGGTGTATATCAACAAGCTGATGTTCAGGCAGTGAAGTGTTCTGAGTACAATTTAATTATTACATTAGTTTTCCTCTAGTGAATGCTTTGAATTCAGATGTGGAAGAACCTTTTTTGACTTTTATTTTTTGTTGCGTTTGTATAATAACAGAAATGCAGCAAAAGAAGTGAAAGCACAGCTCTTTTTTAATTATGAAAGTAAAATATAATTTTTTCCCCTCAAATCAAGTGAATCATCATCATAAGTAATTGTTATCTCAGTGTTGACCAAAGTAATCAAGATTGTCATTATGCCCATGATTATGTAACCCTTCTCATGGGTGTTGTGGTCACATAGTGCTATAAACAATCCTAGGGTCATCTTTGTTAATATAACAAACTGCTTATATGTAACTTTACAGTAGTTTACATTTCACCTTGGACAGAACTCCTCAGTATGTTTCAACAATGAAGCAGGCTGAGTAGTGACAGAAATTCTGCACAGGACAAAACATTAATGGCTAAAAGCTAAGCTTTAAGAAAGAGTCAGAACTTTAGTGTATGCACACAATATTGTATCAGTCAGACAAAATTTTGCTATATTTAGTGTTTTTGAAATATATTAGGGTGTAGAGCACAACTTTGAATCTGGAAAGCTCTCAAAACAATAAAATAACAATATTCGCATGTTTGCTGATTTGTGTTTTGGCAGCGTTTGTCTCCTGACTGTGAGGATCAGATTCGGGTCATCCTACAAGAGTCAGCCCTTGACTACAGACTGGACCCTCAGCTGCAGATCCACTGCACTCAAGAGGTATCTTGTACCGCTATGTATCTCTGTATCTTGGTGTATCCTGAAAAGGTTTTTATTTTTTTTTGAGCAGTTCAAAAATGTTTTCTTTCATATAAAGGGGGTTCTCAGTTTGCGACATCCTCAACTTATGGTGTTTGTTGTTACCTCGGAACTGGTTACAGGCGGGTGCTCACTTTACGACATATGGCATTTCGTCATTATGTGGAACTGGTTGGCGAGCGGAGTGGACAAAAATGTCATCATGCGGCGCTATAAGATGACTTTGTTTATATTTGTCAGTTGTACACCACCTTGGATTGTGCTACATTCGCTGACTTTTTGCCCTTCATTTTGGCTCTTAAGTGTGATCATGTATCAGAACAATAACATGCCGTTTTTCAGTTCAGTAAAGTACTACTTAAACGGCATAAATACAGTGTATCTCAGTTTAATTAACAACCACATTCACGGGGAGGACTGCCGACAGTGAAAGTTTTGAAGAAGATGGTCGACAGCCTCCACATGGAGGGAAAGCCACAGAAGGTCGTTGTTGAACAGGCTGGTTGTCGGCAGAGTGCTCTATTGAAGCATGTTAAACCTTTGATGCGCAGTGTGGGTCAGCAGATACCCATTTTCCATTGGATTTGGGTCACTTTTGACCCATGTTGCGCATCAAAGGGTTAAGGAGAAAGGGTTTAGGAAAAGGTGCAGAATCAACAGTGATAAGCAGCCTTGAGTGGCTTGTCAAGAATAGTCGATTGAAGAACTTCAGTGCTCCACAAGACGTGGCAAGTGTTAGTGTATCAAGAGCCACCAAGTACAGACATCTTAAGAAAAACTGCCACAGCTGTCGCATTCCTAATAGCAGGCCTGTCCTGAGCCAGAGACGACATCAAAATGTCTTACCTGGGCTGAGGAGAAGAAAAACTGAACTGTTGCTCAGAGTTCCAAAGTCCTCCTTTCAGACAAAGTACGTTTTGCATTACTTTATGAAATCAAGGTCCTACAGGCTGAAGAAAGGGTGGAGAGACACTGATTCCAAGATGTTTGAAATCTGTGGTGATTTGGGGTGTCATGTCATCTGCCAATGTTGGTCCACAGTATTTTATCAAGTCCAAAGACTATACAGCATCTATTTGAGGCTTTAATATGCTGACAAGCTTTGTGGAGATGCTGATTTCCTTTTCCATCAGAACTTGGTACCTGGCCACAGACCCAGAACTACTACCAAATGGTTTGCTGACCATGATGTTACTGTGCTTGACTGGCCAACCAACTCACCTGACCTGAACCCCATAATATGATGTTTTGTCAAGAGGAACATGAGAAACATCTGACCTAAAAATACAGACAAGTTGAAGGCTTCTGTCGCAGCAACGTGGGCTTCAATAAGACCTCAACAGTGCCACAGGCTGAGGTGTCCAGTATTGAGTGTATAAATGAATGAACTTTTCAGAAATAGACATTTTGTAGATGTATTGTAAATCCCTTTTTTAAAACATTTATTTGAGGAAATGTTCTAATAATTTGAGAATCTAGATTTTGGGTTTTTATGAGGTCTCAAATTTAAAACAAACAAAAACCTGAAATATTTCCCTTTCATGTAATGAATAAAGAGTATGTGAAAGTTTAGCTTTTTGACTTAGATTTAAAAAAGAAAATTTTTAACTTTTTAATGATAGTGGTGTCACCACTGTTTAGTTTGCACGCATTGTAATGTGGATGTCTTGCCAGCAGGAGGTGTTAACTGTTTTTAATTCATGACTGCACGCATTTCCATTTATAGCTTAGATAAAATATGCTGCTGTCATTGAGTAAAATGAACACATTTTTAATTGTTGATGTTCTGAATGATGTAGTGGGTAAAACTGGATGTGACCTTTCACATTTTAAGTTGTTAGACTGGAAGACATTGAAAGACTAATCAATAGAAAATATCACAGTAGCCACCCTAACTGTGCACAGATGAAAATCAAGAAAGCAATACAACATATAAAACTATTCAAAATGAAAGAATATTAAAACACAATAAAATATAAATTATGGATTAAAAAACAGTATGTCTGCTCCTTCATGTACTGTGAAGCACTGGAGGTGTACTGGTCCTACACTTCAGTCTTGGACATCAATAGAAATTAATTTTAACACAGACTGATCTTAATGAAACCTGACAAGTGAAAATTCATACAGCTGATGCCACTAATATGCAAATCTTTACAAGCTATCATCAGGATCTCTTTACACTTATAGCCACTGAGAGGTCAGTGTTTGACAGTTTGTCAGTGTGGAAAATGTTATATCGATCTACAGAGGCATAAGACGATCAGCTCACCTTGTTTTGCTTTTTTTTGCTTTTTTTTTTTACTTTTAAAGCAAGAAAAAGCTCAGTGCTTTGCTCAGATGTACTTTAACTTTGACTATTATTGATCATGTATGTATTTGTTTGTGTAGATCTCAAGGCTTTGTTCAGAGGAGGCAGCTGCTCAAGAGCAGACAGGACAGGTAGAGGAGTGTCTAAAGGTCAACCTGCTCAAGATCAAACAAGAAGGATGTAAGAAGGTAAATGGCTTCACTACTCCCTGTCAAGGCATACATATTACTATTTTTTCTGTTATTCCCTGTTCTCTTTATTCTCTTCATTTTGGTCCTCCTAATCTACCTTTTATTTTCACCTTCCTCCCTCCCTTTCTTGCCGTCTCCCTGCAGGAAGTGTTAAACATGCTGAAAGAGAGTAAGGCAGACATTTATGTCGACCCCGTCCTTCACACAGCCTGTGCTCTGGACATCAAACACCACTGTGCTGCCATTCCTCCTGGCAAAGGCCGCCGTAAGTCTACAAACCGACACACCACAAGACTCAGGCAAAAATCACATGCTGTTGAAATCAAAGGGCCAGTTCTTATTACCGTATTTTCCGCACCATAAGGCGCATCGGATTGTAAGGCGCAGTCTTGATTACGGGTTTATTTCTGTACTTAAGCCATATATAAGGCGCGCCGTATTATTGGGCGCATGCTAAAACAAGGAAACGGAAGCAAAACAGTGAGTTTGGTTGAACTTTCTTCTACCACATATTTAAAAATACACTCACATTATTTTTTGATCAATCTTTTGTCACACATCCATAAAAGTCCTCATCTACTGTATCTGAATTGAACAGCTGGGCAATTTCGACATCAAACATGCCGGGTTCCTTCTCGTCATTGTCGGAGTCAGTCTCGTTGCCGGGTGGCTGATGCCGGCAGTGATGCCGAAGGAACCATATCTGATTGAATGAGCCATTCGCAGTTTCACTGTACCGGCCGTGTGTACTTAGACTTGCATGGCTTAATCTTTGAGACAAGCATATGCTACTGGCAGGATCAACCAGGTAG
The DNA here is from genome assembly GCF_021347895.1 of Acanthochromis polyacanthus. Classification (NCBI taxonomy): domain Eukaryota; kingdom Metazoa; phylum Chordata; class Actinopteri; family Pomacentridae; genus Acanthochromis; species Acanthochromis polyacanthus. The sequence continues at coordinate 24,710,051 of NC_067120.1, forward strand.
CCCAGACGGGACGAGCATGCAGCGCACGCCCGAGCGTAGAGCTGGGTGGCGGCGCCCGGTCGGGACTGGGGGTGCGAAGCGTGGCTGTGCTGGGGTGAACAGACAGACGGTGTGGCTTGTGTTATGTTTGCTGGTTATACAAGAAGAACTCCCGCTATTAGCTTAACTTCATTTTCACCATGCTTGCTCAGGGAGACGACAACAGATAAAACCGTGTAGCGGTTCTTCTTCTACCTGTATACCAATGCCCTATGCTATATGCTGTTAGAAACCACTACTGACACCCTGTGGATAAAGTGGCATGACAGTTGATCATCACAGCTTGGAGAATAGTCAGTACTCTATGTAGCTTTATGTAATGTTCTCTAATAGGTTTATCGCTGTCAGCATGTGTAGTATACATATTTCGTCCCTATGTCGGCGGGAATTGGTCCGACAGTCAGATTTTGGAACTCAGTGCACACATAATACGCACCGGGTTAAAAGGCGCACCATTGATTTTTGAGAAAATTAAAGGCTTTTAAGTGCGCCTTATAGTGTGGAAAATACGGTAAGTTTATTTGTTTGCTTTTCCAAGATGGAACTACAAAGTCAAATGTTCTTCATATCTGACAAAATTATAAACAGTATGATCTCCCATTAAAGCAGATTTTTGCTAGAAGTAACAGCAAAAAGAAGCCCTGAGCATTACATTTTGGGACTCAGGACAAACTGTTCAATAGCTGTAACTATTCAGTAACCCTTTGCAGACATGCCGTGGCGTTGTTGTGTAGATATTAGGTATATCTACAAATTGATGAGACCCTTTCTTTTACCATAGATTTCCATTAACAATGTTGTTGACTAAAACACATTTCATTTTGGATAAATTTGTTATTTTTTATGGTTTCCGGTTTTCAAATGTAATGGAAATGGAATTTCTTCATCTTAGATAGTTTCATTTGTGATCAGGTACATTTTCCCACACAGGTTCTCTACACCATTTCAACTGTATGACATTTTTCACTTTATTACAATTAAATAAACATGTTTGTCAACTTTGCCCTTTTATAAAATACCCGAGATAACACTGCTTCCATCTAAATAAACCAAAACCAATTACTAAGATGCAGGAAATGAATACCCACAATACAAAAACAACATAGAATTGTATTAATCACAGTGCTGTTAGAACCATCCAAACAATACAATGACACAAAAGACGAAGACTACAACAAATTAAGGCCTCTGTGTATATCGTCGCAAAGTAGAAGGAAGACGCCCTCACTAGTTTAGTTAGTTCAGCGTCTGTGTTAATTTATTAGTCTACATATTAAACAATATAGTCTCTAGCCATTGTTTCTAAATAACCTGACTTCAAACAATGCAGCTACAAATTAACACAAGATGACACGGTCATGTCTGTCTGTGATGTTGTCTCTCAGAGATGTCATGTCTGATGGAGGCGCTGCAGGACAAACGTGTTCGCCTGCAGCCAGAGTGCAAGAAGAGGCTTCAGGATCGCATCGACATGTGGAGCTACGCTGCCAAGGTACATGAACCACAACTTCTTCACCTTGTCAGTGAAATCCTCTCAAGACTGTAGCAACACAGCTGATGGTCATGTGACAGGGAGCAGGAGACACGCTGAGCTATTTACACAGAAAGAACAATAACAGGGACTCAGTGGAGACCATTGTATGTAACTCCCTGCCTGGCCTGGTCTAGAAATGTTTTCTAAAAAGGGGGGGGGGGGGGGGGGGGGTGTTGCAGCACCATTTTCAATTTGGCTTTGGAAGATAGTGGTGCAGTGATGGCTAGAAGTTGGGACTTTGCATGGCTGTAGTAAGAGGATAGATGAGTTTCTTTGCGAATTTGCAGATCTCTACCACCTGTGCTACATTGACTTCAGGGTCCTTGAAATTAGGCACTTTTCATGAGGGGCAATGTTCAGCAGTCCATATCTCTCTAAACAATGAGCCTAGAGGGCTCCCCCTGTTTAAGTTATAAGTCAGTCTGGTCTAGAGCAATACTAAATGGTGCTAAGACATTAATCTGTAAGATTTCTGGTATTTTTAACACCCTTAACCCTACTCACGAGTGTTTTTTACAAATAATTTATACATTTTGGGCAAGCCCCCCTGCTCTGTAGAGACTTCTCCTGAGTGTGTGTGTTGTTTCTAGGACATCATCAACATGTAGAGAGCTGTGATACCCAGAAGCAGAGATATAAGCATTTTAAAACCTAAAAATTCCAGGCGAGGATTGGGGGGAGGGCATTTTGGCCTAAATTATTAAAATTTGAAAATGCCATAACTCAAAAATTTTTGGAGTATAAGCCTCTAATTTTGCACACAAAGCCTTTTTATCATCATCTTCCACCACCAGCACCCACAGTAAAATTGAAGATGGTACTGCAACCACCTTCCTGAATATTTAGTGTTTTGGGATGGAATAAGCCAAATGTAAGATATCCCAAGAAAAACCTTTGGCAACTTTAAAAAAACATCAGTGTTGTTTATTACTAATGGCATAAGATGTTTAAATTGTGTTTTGCTTTTTATTTGAATCTGAATGAACAAGCTGCATGAAATCTGTTCAAAGTGATGCATCATTTCATTTGCATTACAATCTGCTTTTAAGTAGCGTCTCTTTGAAATTGCTGAATTAAACCAAATACAAATTTGAGACTTTTTTCTCCACCAAGGAATGGGGTGGAGTTATGTGACGATCGGTGTACATTTGTCTGTCTGTGTGTAACAGCATTACTCAAAAATGGACTAACAGATTTGGATGAAATTGTCAGGGAAGGTCAGAAATGACACAAAGTGATTAGATTTTGGCAATAATGAGACTTATAGTCTAGATTCACGGATTCATCAGGGATTTCCACGTCATTGCTAGATAGCGGAATGACATCCCTGTAGCTATGACAACAACTGAACACTACGTCAGCTTCCTGCTGAAGATCACGAGATTGCGATCCTGCTGCAAATCGACTGTTGGGGATTTATTGGGACTTATCTGTTGGAAACTGTACAAAGGACAATTAATTGATGAATTGTGGGGGTGTTTCCGAGTGTCATCAATTCCCGCTGCCCGCCACATTTTTAGGTCATGTGATTCAGTATCTATTAATTATGTGCTCATGCATAACACATGCCTAATAAATAAACAAATGCTCCATTTCTAAAAAAAAAAAAAAAAAAAAAAAATACTGTCTGTCATATGGGGGAATGGACCGCCTTGGTGGAGTACTGTGCTCTTTTGAGTGCTTTTCTGATTTGATAACGGGATTTTTAAACTGCACAAACAACACTTAAAATTGACTAATTAACTTGCGTGCAGAGCATTACTTTTTAAACTGATGGAAAAATGAGAGGGTTACTCAGATTGAGTATTAAATGATCACGTCTGGTGTGACTCTGTACTGTCCTGACTACTGCCAGGTGGCTCCTGCTGAGGGCTTCTCGGACCTGGCCATGCAGGTGATGACATCCCCATCCAAGAACTACATCCTGACTGTAATTAGTGCTGGTGTGGCACTGCTCTTCCTGATGGGGCTGCTGTGCGGCAGATTCACCAAGCGAGTCACTCAGGAGCTGAAGGACAGGTAGACCCCGCCCACTCTGGAATCAGGACATGTCCACAAAAGAAACAACCACCCCTGAAAAGGACCTCTTCATCATTTACCCTGACGTACTCTCCCACCTTACCCCCTCAAAAGTCCACCGGACAATCTAAACCACTTTAGTTTTTGTCACCCCATTTCATTTGTCCTCCCTCCTTTCACCCTCTCTCACATCACTTTTGGGGTGAACACCCATAATCCCACAGAAGGAAGTGGGCATGATCAGTGACTCCCACGCCCACTGCTGCATCGTCTTCACCTTTTTTTCCTTTTCCTCCTGAGCTACAGAGCAGTGGCATCCTGCAGTTGAACGACAGTCACCCGATGTAGATGCAGTATTACTCTGATTTTTTTTTTTTTGTCCTTTTTTTGCCTCCTCCTTTGCTGTGGGGTACGGGTGTGGAAAGGGTGGGGGTTGTGATGATCAGAGGTGAGGGTTTTCGGGCAAAGGTGGTGAATGAAATTATACTGAGTGTAAATGTGTAGAAAATGGGATGGAGAAAATGCTCATGTATAGAGCAGTTTAATGGCTCCCATATTTTAATGACAAAAGTGTGTGTGATGATATGAAAGTGTGTGTGTGTTAGCGAGCGTGTGCGACCCGAACTGTCTTTCTACCACCATATTCTTCTTGTTTGTCTTTCTGCAAAATATTTTTGAGGGTTGTGTTGCTCTTTTTTGCTGTTATGTGTTGACTTTATCGCCATGGGACTGCCAGGCGGGCGGTGCCAACCAGCCAGTCCTCAACCGAGCCACAGATGAAAAGAGGCGAAGGGGAACCACACTACACGCACTCCAGGTCGAAGCTCTTCTCACAATGAAAATTATTTGTGGATATTATTTTTGATTTTTTTTTTTTGTTTGAAGCCGAATATGCTGCATCCTCAGCTCGTCTCTAATGCAGTCTAATTGATAATTACTATTTTTGCTTCCTACCCAACCTGTGCCATAAATGCACTATGTCCATCGGCTGCTCCCAGTTGAGCTGCTCTCGCTTTTCTAGCCGTTGGTGGGACATTTGCTCTACATCGTACTCGCCTCCCGGAATCACTGGCTGGTTTCCACCACACCGTGATCCCAGTCTGAGCAGCCAGACTGGGTAAAGTGGCTTTTTAAAAAAAAAAAAAATTCTCCTCTCTGTACAAACTCAGAGTGGCTATTGCAATTGCGCTGGTTGGTATGGAAAAGCTGAGAGCAATGCAGGAAAAAAAACAGAATAATGAAAGAAATGATTCTAGATTATTATAGAGATGTGAACATTTTGTGTAAAGATGATACTGGAATCATTGCACATTTTTTGTTCTTTTTTATATCTATAAATATATATATATATATATTTTGTTTTTTCATAGCCTTATTTATTTGTTTACTAATGGTTAAAGTTTTTTTTTTTTTTTCTCCTCTATGATTTGAATGTCCTCTGGTTGCCTTTTCTCCAGCAGGAGTGCTTCCCTCCGGCAGGGGGAGGAGAGGGAGAGAACAGGCAGCAAAGTCCTCCAGACATCAATCTGCTGTGGCGGCTGGCTGATTTGTCTTGTAGTGCTGTAAACACCTCTCTGCCACTAAGACGGAGTTAGATTTCTCTGGTGATATTGGGAGAGCAGTATATTGGGAGAGCAGTTCATTCACAGGGTTGTTTGTGTGCTCCAGGTCAGAAAATTAATTAAATCTGAGTAAAATAGAGGAGGCTTCCTTGAGGACTCTGTCTGCTGTGATAGTAAGCTAATTATATTTGGACTATTGGTCAGATAAGACAAGATATTTGATTACATTTATTCCTGATTTTTTTTTCTACAGTTTGTGAAATTTTACTGACCAAACAATGAATCAAGAAAGATATTTGAGATTACTAGTTGCAATTCTAAATGGAAGTCCACCATCATCACTGCTTTTCCTGCTGGGACAAATGAAAACTACATTACTGAATGGAACAGTTAAACTCTTGTTTCATGTTACTGGATCTAGTTTTTCTCATGCTGATCCTGCAGGTCAATGCCAGGCGAGGAATGCAATTGGGGTGATGATTTAATTGTGCGTCACAGCCTCGTCATCAAGCTTTTTGGTCTTGGTTTAAAGACAAAAAAAAAAATCCTGCTTAAGAAGTTGTTGGTGCGTCAGAGTAAAGCATTAAGTGAGGATCTCTCCTCTCCCAGCTCGACCAGGTCTTGTGTACATGTGTACTATACTGAGTGATGACATACTGTAAACTACGTACCGTGCAGTTAGCCTGTACCGTTTCTGTTTCTTCTAATTGTTGAAGTTTGGTGTGGTGAGCGCTGCCATTCCTGCTTGTAAATGAGACGTTCTGATTCATTGAACTGCCTTCACTTTTTTTTCCATCTAATGTTGGTTTTTATCAAAAGCGTGCCTAATCACCGTCCCGCCATGGGATCCCACTGTACAGAACATCCCAGAACCCCCTGCGGCCCCAAGCAGAGGAGCACGTGGGCATATTAGTGCGTCTGACTGTGTGATGGATGACGTGTGCCTGCGTTTGTGTGTGTTGCCCACAGATTTCAGACTCCACAGGAAGCTGTGTGATCTCTAGTCGGTTCCTTGCTGTTGTCTAGAGCAACGATGACTGGAACGTTTGATTTTAAGTTTGTGACAATTAAGATTTTTTTTTTTTGTAAAACTTTTTTTTTTTTTCTGTCTGAATCCATGGAGTTCCTGATTGTCTGAATTATTTTCCTTGTCCACTTTTCTTTTTGGTTTCTTTTTGTTGTTCTGTACAGATGAAAATTGGACAGTTTGTTAATAATAATAAAGACGCAAGGTTTCTATTTCACTGTCAGCCCTGTTTATTTCAGAAATATCTGATCCAAACACATTTGTTTTCCTGTGTTTCTAATTCGCAAGTAACAAGTATAGTGAGAACTAAGAAACATCAGTAAGCACTGTTGCACTTCCCAACAAATGCACCATTACTCTCTATTTAAGTGATATATAAACACCACAATGTCCAAGTGTTATAGAAAACACTGAGCCTCATTTAGAAACGAAGCTGAATTCCTGGGGTGTTTCTTACACATTGTTGGTTTGGAACAGTAAAAAGAATATATAATCTAAATTTCTGAAGAAAATGTCCGTGTGCCCAGATCTGTGTCAAAAATCCAAGGGAAGCATTCACAAGTTGGCCTAAACATAACTAACCACAACTTTTTCAGCAAAGCAAATGCATTTCTTCAACTCTTTTGGACTACAGCAGGACACTCTTCTCTCACGCTGGCTCTTTCTCATGCCACAGACATTAGCCAACAGGAGCACAGTGTCAGACGCCAGTTCACTCATTTCATTTTAACATTGTCAAAGCAAGAACAACATAAGTTCCTCCTAAACACATTTTTAAACAAATATTTATCTCTTTAGCCTTATTTATTCTAATAATAAATGTATATAATCCACATTTTTTTTTAACATTTAACACCTATGTTGCACTCATTTCTGAATGTAAGGCTCATTCCAGAATTGGAGGACATTTTACATCCCATCCATCAAATTTCAAATAATCCATGTACAAAATACTGAAACATGCAGTTGTTGTGTAAATGTACTTGTCCTGGTACCAAATCTTTAAAAAAAAAACAAGAAGAAAAGAATGTTTGAAAATATTTTTAAAATACCAAATAAGTCTGCAGTACCCCCTAAAATGCCATTTTTCTCTTGTCCCACCCTCCAGATAACCAAATAGAATTTCAATTCAAACAGTTAAAATTAAATTTAAAGCTCCATTTTGTGATTTCTTTTTTCATTGATGTCTCGTAATTGTGGGAACATTTATTTTAATCAACATAATATTTTACGCTATTATGCATGGAACGTGTGTCCCACAACAATCCTGTTATAACATTTTTAGCTGGTAGAACAAGAAGAAAACAGTGAATCACATGATATGCTGGAATTAACTTCATCAAACAGTTTTCCAAAAGAATTGGTAGAGCAAAGCTATGTCCTTTCTTCTATTATTCATATTTTCAAAACATTGTCAGCCTTCATTGAATGTCTCACTACCTCATGCAACCCTGTTATGCATATTATCAGGATAAGACAAATTATTTTTACTTTTTTCCATCAGTAAGTTTGTCCTCTTGGTCAGCAGTAACAGCTAGCTAAATATCTAGCTCCCGAGAAAAAGCTAACATTAGGATGGAGTAGCAACCCTGTTACTCTGATTAGAGTAGGGTTAGCAAACAACAAATAAAACATGTAGTAAAAATAGTACCATTGCTGTGTAAGCTGAGCCAATCAAGCCTTTGATAGCTTATTATCTATTATTGATGAATATGTAGCAGAAAATTGTAAAACATAGTTTATTTTTCAAAACTTTTAAGGTCCAAATGTCTTCCAATTCTGGAATAACCAACAAAATTACTTTTAATGCTTGGTTTACACTTTTATTAGCTCTTTTCTATTCAAAATAAAACATTTAATATTTTACTGGCCAGTAAGATTTTAAAGTGGGTAGTATGTAGCCCAAGTTACATCCTACCCTCTGATGGTCTGTTGTCCTCAACAAGCTAATAAACTGAACACTTAACCAGAATGGTGTACTATGACCTAGCACATTGCCTGTAAATCTTCATAACAACACCTCTGTGTACTATTTTCAGAGGCTGTTCTCTTATGGAGTAAGATTACTGTCAAAAGTATTCATCCACAATTCTAACCATTCGTATTCGTAATGTTAAACGTTTGTATGTTAATAAAAAATGTGTACACAAAATTCTGCTGTCATATGCATGAGTTTGATAAATTAAGGGTTAGGATTGTTTTTACGAGTATGAACCTAAAAGTTGTGAGTGCAACTCTAATTTCTACGACTACGAAGTCTTCCCTGTGAGGACGAATTCAAGTTTATGGGTACGAGTAGAAAAATACTGGAATGACGTCACATAGGTCACAGGGGAAGGTAATCGAACACAGATTGCTCCAAACGCGCATGCGCCATTTATAAAGCGTAGACGCCGGGTGGACCCGGTGGACCTACCGGGGCAGGTGACGCCTCACAGGTCAAGTAAATAACACATCCAACTTCTTGTAATTTATTTATTTCATGAAACTGTACTGTTTTAATTGATATACAGTTTATGGACGAAAGACGGTACTGCTTAGCTTGCACGCTAACGAGCCGGGCCGGTGACACATTAGCCTTCTAATGCAAGAAGGCTAATGAGGAGGCTAAGGAGGCTTAATAACAAAACAAACATAATTTGAGATTATGAATCGTGGCAATTGGCGTATGAATCAGCCCATTGTACAGCCTAAATTGCTGTAAATTAAGTCCAGTTTTAGTTCTTTGCAAACTCAGACACGTGCATTAGTTTAGTTTACAATGAATCTGGCGGAGTTCGGTAAAGTTGGAAAGATATTCACAGATTCGGACTTCCGGCATCAATAACTCATGAGATATATGTTGTCAAAACATGAACGATGCCTCTTTCAAATCGTTGTAAGGTAGACAATGTGCTACAAGGCCAATTTTATCAAAAGTCGCTGTATTTCAAGCTACAGAAATAACATTGGCGTCTATGAATAGCCGGCGGTGCAACGAGTGAACAGGGACCGTCTGCAAATAGCAAAACCGCTGCAACAGCGAAAAGAGACGCTGCACATTTATTCAGTAACTTTACTCTTGTACCCTGTAGAGCCACTAAAATCACTGGAGCCATGAATCGGCTGCGGCTGGTCAAACTACAACTCTTTGTTTGGTGCTAAATGAAAAATTGAATTTTAAGGATTTTTTATGTTTTGTATGATTATTTTATGAGTATTAAAATGGCACTTTTCTTCATGTATGTGGTATATTTTATATAACACACAGGAAAAATGGCATAAGGGCATAGTGTACTTGTTTGTCCAAACACATAATTCTGTATAGTAATGGAATTTACAATCCTTACCAAAGAAGAGTATCAGATAACGCCAATATACCAAACAAACTGTTTAGACTGTCACCTCAAGTACTGATGATTGAGAAGAAAGACGATAAGACACTTTATTGCAAAGTTTCAGTGTCAATTGATTCATTTATACCATAATGTTAAATTGAGAGTAATATTTTTCTAGTTAAGGACTGTACAGACAATACTTGGAGGTAATAAACCAGACGGTCTGACCAGCACAGGTCACAGCAAGTACACTATGCCCTTATGCCATTTTCCCTGTGTTATATAAAATATACCACATACATGAAGAAAAGTGCCATTTTAATACTCATAAAATAATCATACAAAACATAAAAATTCCTTAAAATTCAGATTTTTAATTTAGCGCCAAAGCAAGAGTTGTAGTTTGACCAGCAAGAGCCCATTCATGGCTCCAGTGATTTGGTGGCTCTACAGTGAAGTTATTGAATATATGTGTAGTGTCTCTTTTCGCTGTTGCAGCGGTTTTGCTATTTGCAGACGGTCCCTGTTCACTCGTTGCACCGCCGGCTGCTCATAGACGCCAATGTTATTTCTGTAGCTTGAAATACAGCGACTTTTGATAAAATTGGCCTTGTAGCACATTGTCTACCTTACAACGATTTGAAAGAGGCATCGTTCATGTTTTGACAACATATATCTCATGAGTTATTGATGCCGGAAGTCCGAATCTGTGAATATCTTTCCAACTTTACCGAACTCCGCCAGATTCATTGTAAACTAAACTAATGCACGTGTCTGAGTTTGCAAAGAACTAAAACTGGACTTAATTTACAGCAATTTAGGCTGTACAATGGGCTGATTCATACGCCAATTGCCACGATTCATAATCTCAAATTATGTTTGTTTTGTTATTAAGCCTCCTTAGCCTCCTCATTAGCCTCCTTGCATTAGAAGGCTAATGTGTCACCGGCCCGGCTCGTTAGCGTGCAAGCTAAGCAGTACCGTCTTTCGTCCATAAACTGTATATCAATTAAAACAGTACAGTTTCATGAAATAAATAAATTACAAGAAGTTGGATGTGTTATTTACTTGACCTGTGAGGCGTCACCTGCCCCGGTAGGTCCACCGGGTCCACCCGGCGTCTGCTCTTTATAAATGGCGCATGCGCGTTTGGAGCAATCTGTGTTCGATTACCTTCCCCTGTGACCTATGTGACGTCATTCCAGTATTTTTCTACTCATACCCATAAACTTGAATTCGTCCTCACAGGGAAGACTTCGTAGTCGTAGAAATTAGAGTTGCACTCACAACTTTTAGGTTCATACTCGTAAAAACAATCCTAACCCTTAATTTATCAAACTCATGCATATGACAGCAGAATTTTGTGTACACATTTTTTATTAACATACAAATGTTTAACATTACGAATACGAATGGTTAGAATCGTGGATGAATACTTTTGACAGTAATCTTACTCCATATAAATGTGTTCAAATATAACCACACACATAAAATTATGGAATGTTACAGAAATACTAACAAAGCTGCCATGCATTTAATATACCAAAAAATTTAAATCAGCAATGAACAACTTTGTTGTGTAAGGTCATAATAGAGGAAGATATAAATGTATTTACAGAGTATCCAGTGTCCAGGTACAAATACTGGAAGAAGAACCCACTGGAGACTGGCTGCATTGTCCTGTAAAAAGATATCAATAACTGAATATGAAATGCTCAAACTCCACTACAAAAGCAAAACTTTTTAACAAATTACCAGCAGGTGATCCATGGGGTTTGTGGATGATGGTGGAAACCATGTGGCAATGACGCGGCTGTTTGCAGCAAACACATGCTCTATTCTCTGTAACAGAGATAGATAATTGAACTATACTATCCAATCCATTTGAATTAATAGTTTTGTAAACCTTTCATTTTAGCTGAAACTCTTCTATCACACATCACACCTGACACTTTTCTCCAGCCGTTCCAGCCTGCCTGTACACACTTCTTCACCTCTTTTCCACACTCTCCATTGCTCTGGACTGTTGACCCTAAGTACTTAAAATCCTCCACCTTCTTGATCTCTTCTCCCTGTAACCTCACTCTTCCACTTAGGTCCCTCTCATTCACACACAGATACTCCGTCTTGCTGCTGCTAACCTTCATTCCTCTCCTTTCCAGGGCAAACCTCCACGCCTCTAGCTTCTCCTCCAATTCCAGTAGATTATTCTGAATATTTTGAATCAGTCTAATTCTAAAAGGAATGGCATCGTTTAAATGTTTTGTTAAAGGTCACTTTTCTAATGGGCTTGCTACTTAGCACGTGACAAAATAAATAAGTCTGACGTAAGTCTGAAACTAATGCAAGGAGATAATGCAACTGGAGATAAAATAATATCACTTCCTTCCTTGTCTGTCACAAAATAGCAAAACAGCAACGTTAAAGTACGTTAAAACAGCACATTTAAACAAAAGATAAACGTGCTTACCTCCATTTTGGAAACTTCTTCTTCTCTAATACATTCTTCTTCTTCTTCAACGGTTCAACTGCGCTATGCGGGCGGAGTTAAACGTTTAACTCCGCCCACGTTTAGTTCAAGGTGGGCGGAGCTCAACGTTTAACTCCGCCCACGTTGAGGCACGCCCCGATCTGCGGGCTGCAGTCAGGGGTACTTGGCAAAAGGGGCCGTTCGAAGGTCTGCTGGCCTTTTATATGCGTTCGGAGCATTTCCATGGTTTTAAATAATGCACTCACGCACCTGGGCGTGAGGAACTTTGATGTGAAGTTCACCTTGGAACTCCAGTTCAATAACACATCTAAAACAGTCAAATCACACGTTGTGCGACTTATCTTAATAAAATTCTCCTAAAACTCTGATGGAGCTCAGCATTCATCCAGAGAAGCTTTAATACAAACACTTCCAACCTATATACCTTCAGTCTGTGTGAAACAGCTGACATGGTGTGTACAAGTCCACGGAAAATTATTTATCGTCTGATTCCAATCAAGAAACCGCTGCTGCGCCACGTGCGTAAATGCGCGTAAAGACGCACCGATGGTTTCTTCTGGTGCTGTGATGCTGCAGGTGTTTATTAAACTCAGAAGAAGCAATGTGACATGCAGCAGCTGTGGGCAGCAAACAGGGCTTCTGGAGGTGTTTAAATGGTTCTGCTGAATCCACAGTGACATTCAGTGAACCTGTGTGTAGAGCACTACTTTGATGACTGACTCACTACTAAGCAGACTGACAACATCCTGATGTTGGAGTGTCCTGAGTATTACATGAGTGGTGCAGAAAATCTCTTCTCAGCCTCTAGAGAGGAGGCACAGACTGACCACCCACTTCCATAATGCACACTTATTATCCTGATATTTAATAAGAAACATAATATAAGTCCACTCTTGAACAGCTATAACAACTCGTACCCTACTGTTCAAAAATTTTAGGTCACCCAGGCGATTTCATGTTTTCCATGAAAACTCACACATTTATTCATTTGCTAACATAATTGCACAAGGGTTTTCTAATCAATTAGCCTTTCAACACCATTAGCTAACACAATGTACCATTAGAACACAGGAGTGATGGTTGCTGGAAATAGTCCTCTGTACCCCTATATAGATACTCCATTAAAAATCAGACATTTCCAGTTAGAATAGTCATTTACCACATTAACAATGTCTAGACTGTATGTCTGATTAATTTAATATTTCCTCATTGAAAAAAACTTATTTTCTTTCAAAACTAACAACATTTCTAAGTGTTTGCTTGATTCTTTCTGTGAATTGGCCATTTTAACGATTGTGCTCCTTCCTTGTGTGCCAGAACAATTTTTTCCCTACCAATGTTTTGCAGCGGTACCATTGCTGCATCCTGGGCTTAGGTCCACCAAACAGGACTGCGATTTGTTCAAGGAAATCCACACAAGCATGAGCTTTTGTCGCCCTGTCGCAGAAAACTAATGTTGATGGCTCATGAGCACTTTAGGGCACATATAAACACTGTCTTCAATTTTTATGCCCCTACCAGCCTACAACCCTACCACCGGGATGCATTCGCTCCATAAGTCAGTTACTATTGTTCTAGTCTATGCAAAGTGATCTTCACCAAAGTGGTTAAATAATCCTGCAGGCAAAATCTTTAGTCACTTCGCCAATGAACATGGTGGAGTAATGTGACGATCAGTGTACGTTTGACTGTCTGGTTGTCTCTCAGTCTGTCTGCTAGCAACATTACTCAAAAACAGATTAACAGATTTGGATGAAATTTTCAGGGAAAGTCAAAAATGACACAAGGACCAAGTGATTAGATTTTGGCAGTGATGCAGCTTATAGACTGGATCCTCAGATTTGTTAAAGATTTCTGTATCATTGTGAGATGGCGGCACAGCGTCACTGTAACTATGACAACAAGTGAACACTACATCAGCTGCCTGCTGACAATCACATGATTGTGATTCTACTACAAATCGACCACTGTGGACTCATTGGGACTTATCCATCAGAAATGATACAAGGAACAACTGATTAAATTGTGTGGGTGTTTCCAAGGCCCATCAATTCCCGCTGCCTGCTACAAATTCAGGTTGTGTGATTCAGTATCTGTACATAACGTACACATGCATAACGCATGCCGGTACCTGCATTTAAAAGAAAAAAATGCTGCATTTCTGACAATGTCACATGGGGGAAATGCACAGCTTTGGTGGAGTACTGCGCTCTCTGAGTGCTTTTCTCATTATAGCTGTGAACAAAGCTGACCTAACATTATATCTCTGTGTTTGCCTCCATGTGGTTTCACATAATGTGTGTTTTCTGTCTCTCTGTGTGAGAATGTCTCTACAGACATGCAATGTGAACATGCATGACTGTATGTCTCCATGTGTGTTGTCTGTTTTAATGTGTGTGTTCTGTCTGGCTGTTGGAGGCTTCAGGCTGTCTGACAGCTCGGTGTTAAATTCCTCAGTCCAAGAGACCAAAACATGTTGAGCTCAGTTTCGACTGAACAAAACTACAGTTTACCTCTTGAATGTCCCCAAACATCCAAGAATACTTTACAGGATGATTTACTACTTCACAGAACAGACATCAAACCAGTAACTGGCGCAATGTTGGGAGAAACATGTTTATTTTGTGCTGAACAGAACACTTTTAGTAGTATAATCAGAATACAAACTTAAGTACATTAATAAAGTACACTAACATAATTTCAGCAAAAATCTTCCAGCTTTAATACAGAAATGGCAAATATATTGACTCATTCATAGCCTCAGTGTGTGCCTCTCGTAAGTCATCAACATCAAAACATCAAGCCACAGACCTGAGGAATCCTTTTTTTTGTAAAAAAAAAAAAAAAAAAAAAAAAAAGATATGTACTTCAATACTTAACATGATTTGGAAAGCGTTCTCAGAAAGAAAAGATTTTTCTGATTGTTCGGATGACAAAAAACATACACTACCATTCAAAAGTTTGGGGTCACCCAGACAGTTTCATGTTTTCCATGAAAACTCACACTTTTATTAATGTGCTAACATAATTGCACAAGGGTTGTATAATTATCAATTAGCCTTTCAACTCCATTAGCTAACACATTGTACCATTACAACACAGGAGTGATGGTTGCTGGAAATGGGCCTCTGTACCCCTATGTAGATACTCCATCAAAATCCAGCCGTTTCCAGCTACAAAAATCATTTACCACATGAACAATGTCTTGATTGTATTTCTGATTAATTTAATGTTATCTTCATTAAAAAACTGTTGTTCTTTTAAGAATAAGGATGTTTTTAAGTGACCCCAAAGTTTTGAACGGTAGTGTATCTGTTGAAGAATAAAATATAACTAACTTGTTCCTCAAATTGGATTTATTCTTCAATTTTCCAAGCATAATAGATGTCTAAAGTTGCCAGTTTTTAAAAATGTATTAGTAGATGCTTAGCTCTTTGACTTGGAAGTGACGATAATACATAAGAGGCACAAACTAGGAAAACCCCTTCACTATTTTATACTTTTAAATGAACTCAGAATGTATCTCTTGAGCATCAAAGACTGGAAGTGTAGCCTTTAAAAAGTGCCAAAAGTATTTGTTAAAACCATGATCACACATAAGGTAATGTGGATTGTAAATGTACAGATATGCATTGCATTCACAAAACAGAGTTTTTTGTAATTGGACAGGAGACTAACATGATAGTAAGTTCCACTGTGGCCTTTATTTGTTAACATTGTGATAACTGGAGCATGTTGAATTAACTTTTAACAGTTTCTTTTTTGCTGTGCAACACTGGATGGACTGCGACCAAAACAAAATTACTCTGATAGTGAAGACATCTTAAAAACCTGATGACTCTCAGGCAAGTTCTTAAAGTGTTCTAATTATTGCCCATTTAATCAGTTGGACATTGTATTCTAACTATGAGATAATTTTATCATGATTATGAGAGAAGGATTGTTTGATGAGATTGTCATAATGTAGTCATTATGAAATTTAAGTTTCCTAATTTCTTTTTCGTTTGAGGATGCAGTGGACTTAAGTACATTTAAGCCGTAGTAATAATAACGTAAACACATCTTGTTTCTTTGCTTTGACTTTCTACTCTAGTTTGCTGATTGACCTGCTGTCACACCGCTACTATAAGGAAACAGCAGAAACACTAAATATCTTTGGTGTACTTGAACTGAGCTATATTATATACAGAATTCATAGAACAGAAGAAGTTCAACAGATTGTCACCTACAAAGAGGCCAAAAGCACTCAGTGGTTTGACACCCCTCCTACGCTTCCTTTGTTAAACCTAGAAACTTGCAATAAGATTCTTCATCCTGCCCACAAACCTCTCCATCCATATGATCCAAGATCAATTCATTATTTAGAATTGATTTTAAAGATACAGTGTTATAATATCAATTTCCAGACAGTCCTTTTCTGACCATGTTTTATTTTTCACATACTTTTGCTTTTTTGCACAAAAATCAAATTTTGGAAGCCACCATCCTTCCTGCTACAGTTACAGTGTGATGGTGTATACAGGTTTTTGAAAAATTCAACATCTGAAGTCACTGCTGAGGGCAAAAATTGAAATATATATTCAGGGTCCACAATCAACAGTATCTTTTACACTTCGAAGCCCAACTGAATTTGAATCCTGTGATTTTTATACTGAAGCATGGCTTGGTTTTCTATCATCTATCTATCTATTTGAGAAAAACACAGAACACAACAAAAAAAATAAACATAAAACAAAGTGTCATACACAAAAACTAAGTAACAATGAGGACCTTTCCAGTTTGTGAAAATTATACTCAGCACTGCTGCTTCCATGAGCTGTACAGTTGCTCAGTACATGAACAAACACATTTCTAAAAGCACTGAGAGCACCGTTAATTCAAAAATGTGTTAAAAGTGTCTTAAAAGACCTTAAAATCCATAAACACTAAGATAAATGACCAATCAGTTTTAAATAATAAGCTGCTGAACTGTTAACTGAGGTGTTAACTTTACAAATTTACATATTGTGTAAGTAAGGCAAGTTAGAACTGAATGTAACAGCTTAACCTTCCCCATTAAAACTCATACGGAGAGACGAACAGGGTGACCTTGGTGAGGTAGCGGCCCAGCAGGGTGTTGTGCTCCAGCTCGCTCATCTCCACTTCAGCCTCCAGATTGGCTGGACCCTTGATGGGCGTCACCAGGAGTAAGGTGCCTGTCTGCCGGCCTGAACGCTGCATGCTGAAATGGCCCCGTCCACGACCACCCGCCAGGCCGAATCGCAGTGTGTCACCCAGCACACGAGCTGCAGACACCCGGAAGAGGACACGAGGTGCGGACATGTTGGACACCACAGAGAGGAAGTGGAAGGAGATGGAGTTTGGTGCTTGAATGCAGGCTGTGTCTCCCATCATGCATGGGTTCCTTTCACAGCGCCTGAAAAAGCACCAACAGGGTAAAGTTATCTTAGGATTTGGTTCGCTTACTTCCTATTGTAGGCTCAAGCTGTAATTTTTTAAATAAGTTTAACCTTTAATATATTTGTTTACAATATTCTGCTAGGGCTGCACAGAGAGGTAGTGGTTAGCACTTTCACCTTGCAGCAAGAAGTTCCTCGGTTCAAATCCCGGGGTGGGCCTGGGATCTTTCTGCATGGAGTTTGCATGTTCTCCCTGTGCATGTGTGGGTTTTCTCCTGGTACTCCGGCTTCCTCCCACAGTCCAAAAATATGCTGAGGTTAGTTGGTAACTCTAAATTGCCTGTAGGTGTGAATGTGAGTGTGATTGTTTGTCTGTATATGTAGCCCTGTGACAGACTGGTGACCTGTCCAGGGTGTCCCCTGCCTTCGCCCGAGTCAGCTGGGATAGGCTCCAGCACCCCCCACGACTCTAGTGAGGATAAAGCGGTGTATAGAGAATGGATGGATGGATATTATGCTAGTCTGACTCAGTGGATGTAGATTTCAGATATCAGCCTGCCTTTTCTTCCACACATTTCATGTGGCTTTCTCCCCCATTTCAGTACTCTGTGTTAAAATTTTCTAGATCTCCTTTACCACAGGAATCTATACACACAGTTTTTTTTATTTAAATGTTGGGATAATGCATTTTTTTTGGTGAATCATCCACTTACATGACAGTTCCTACCTCCCTGTGTGCACGTGTTCTACCAAAACAATCCCTCAATCACTATCTTTCAGTGGCCATGTTGCTTCATCCTGGGAATAAATACAAACAAACATGTTGTTCCTCTATAAGCAGAAAGATGATGAATTGCAGCCAGACCACTGTCCTTCACTGATACAGTGCTGTAGAAATGGGCCATTTTTACATTACACTGTCTAATAGTCTCCTCTAATGTGATCCTTACAATGTTTAGCTGTCTAAGGACCACAAGTGATTCCAAGCTCACAGGAACAACACAGACTGTGCAGTGATTCTGATGTAGTGGCTGAAACACATTACTCCAATCATACTTTGGGAGAGTCTTCTTCATCGGCTGGATGTTGTCCAGCCGATGAGTCTTTGGCTCGCTCTCGCTGCAAATAGCCTCTCCATTTTTACAACTCATCTTAAAACCCACTTGTTCACCCTGGCCTTTTGCTGTGCAGAGTCACCTTTAACGGATCTTTTATCTGTTTTATTTTACTGTTTTATTGTTTTGCTTTTATTGCTCTCATATTTTCGATGATTTATTTGACTGTAAAGCACTTTGGTTGGCCATAAGGCCTTTAAAAGTGCTATATAAATAAATCTGACATTAACATTGACATTGACCTGCAGAGGGGCTGCACGGTGGCTTGGTTGGCACTTTCGCCTTGCAGGTAGAAGATCTCCGGTTCCCGTCCCAGCCTTCCTGGGATCGTACTTCATGGAGTTTGCATGTTCTCCCTGTGTGTATGTGTGGTTTTTCTCTAGCTACCTCCCACAGTCCAAAAATATGCTCATTTTAATTGATTATTCTAAATTGCCCGTAGGTGAGAATGTGAGGGTGATTGTTTGTCTGTCTGTGTAGTCCTCTGATAGACTGGGGACCTGTCCAGGGTGTCTCCTGCGTTCACCCCAAGTCAGCTGGGATAGACTCCAGCCTCCCCGTGATCCTAATGAGGATTAAACGGTGAATAGATAATGGATAGATGTATTGAAATGCAGGCCACAGAATGTCAGTATTAATGGCATCACATCCTCCACCATCATCCTGAACACTGGCTCAGGCCACTGCTGTACACACTGATGACCTACAGCTGGAGAGCACACTACAAGAACAATCTTGTGGAGAATTTCACAGACGCACACACAGTAGTGGTTGGACTCAACACGCACGAAAATGAATTGGCATACAGGCTGAAGGTGGAGGACCTGGCACAGTGGTGAGGGGACAATAACCTCATCCTCAGCATCCAGAAGATCAAGGAGATGATTGTTGATTTCCACACATCTGGAACGCCACCTCTGCACATCGATGATGCAGCTGTGGAGATAGTCCCCTCTTGTCAAGTACCTCGGGATACAACTGTCCAACACCCTCACCTGGCACACCAAAACCACTGCTATAATGAAGAAAGGCCACCAGCCCCTCCACTTCCTGAGGAAGCTGATGCGGGTAGGCTGAAGGCTGATGTGCCCAGGTCCTTCTACAACTGTGTGGTGGAGAGCGCCTAACTTCCTGCCTTTCTGTGTGGTGTGGAGGCTGCACTGTAGCAGAGAAGGAGGTGCTGCAGAAAGCGATAAAGTCTGCACAGAGAACCATCAGGTGCTGCTTACTATTCACTGGGGACATCTACATCACCAGATGCAATGAAAGAGCCACCTGTATCCTCCGTGACCTCACCTACCCTGCACACAACCTGTTCACCCCCCTGTCCTGGGGAAGGAGACTACGCTGCATCCAGGGAAAACATCCCAACCGAGAAATGGCTTCTACCTGTATGTGGTCAGGCTGCTGAACTGCTCCTCCCCACAATAAACATTTGCACATACTCACTTTCAAATCGTCACTCTGCACTTCAAGAGCATGCCTTGATGCTGCAGCACTGACACTGTTAATGTGATTTACATCTAGTGAGTTGTTGTAGCTACTCTTCTGCTGCTTCTCTTCATTGTTTCACTGACCACCTTAAAGCTGTTGTTCATCGTGCAATGTTGTATATAGGTTTAATTTGTTGTTTACCTTAGTTTCATGTTTACCTTAGCTTTATGTCTACCTTAGTTTTATTTCCTTTATCCTCGCTCATTATTTATATACTGTATATTAATTTTTAAAATGAAATCTCACACAGTGAACTAAGAACTGAGAGACTGCATTTGTTCTTATCATGTCACATAGTTGGAATTACAATTGAAGTGGAGTCTAAGAGGTACATAGCTTAAATTCAAGTTGAGTCTGCGTTTTATATTGTGACTCGTTATATAACTGTACCTTAAATATGTTTTGATAAGCAGCTAAAATAGCAACAAATTGTGTCAGTGTCCAAACATACATGGACCTATAGATGCATGCTGTCTCGGCGATCTACAAAATTAGAAAAAACACTATTGTGTTTAACTCGTGCTACATCTCCAGGTGCCAGCTGAAGATTAATGTAATTGTAACAAATTTAAGTTATCCGCAGTGAGTGGGAGCGTACAAGACAGGAGTAGTGGCATGAATAGAGTATACATTATTAGAGAGCATAAATTAATAACTTGTGTGAAGTATGTTTTTCTCTCCATGTCCCCTCCTGAGCTTCACAGCGATGCTATCAATGGGAGTATGATGTTTGTGTCCTTCTTTTCACTTCCTGTAAAAAGTTTGTTATTTTTGATGAGTCATGTTGCACTCAGAGACAAATTCAATCCAGTGTGGTTAGCTGCAGCCCAGTAAGACCGCCCACCATACGAAACCACACTTGATGGTTAGCTCGTGGGTTGCATTTGCTAGCAAAACAACATCATGTGTCTGAGGTCAGCCTTAAGTCAAAAACCTCCTTTACATGTCCAAAAAAATTGTGGTTGTGATCCAGATAGCTGGAATATATTCATGTATTCTCCCTCCTCCTCCACATACGCCTCCTGTCTTCTGTCTAATCCAAGAGAATCTGATTGTTCTGAACCACTGTGACTCTCCAGAGACTTCCCTCTTAATGTCACCCTCTTGTCACTGTGTTTTTTATTTATTTATTTTTACAAGATTTCTTAGCCCACTGGCTGAAAAACACCCCAAAGTACTGGATTCACACCAGCATGTTTCACCATGGGAGTGGTGATCTTGACTTTGAATGCCTCTTCTTTCTTAAAAACACTTTTATACGGTTTTAGAGACTTTCCCTCTATTGTGAGTGTGCAGGTCAACCTCAGTGATGAGCTCTAACAAGACTTGCAATTGACTGACCTGACTAGAGAACTACCAAATCATCTGTTCTCAGTTTGTAGTCTATTGGATTGCTGTAGAACATGTTAGAAATGGCCAGGACCATTTGGAATGTAGAAGCTGCATTTTGTCAAACACCTGTTTCAGTTTTAAGGAATATTAATAATTTTGGACACAACATTTTTAGTAAAAATGCAAAACAAACAAACAGCCACAAAAAACATCTACAATAATATTTTGCCTTATTTTGCCACTTGTTCGTAATATTTCTATCTGGAGAAAACATAATGCTTAAACCAAAATTTGGCCTGAGAATTAATCTTATTGGGTTTACCTGAATGTATGTGAGCCTGTTTACAAGTCTGTTGGCTGTATTTTGGGTTGCATTAAAAGCCAAAAACAAAATTCATATAGATATAAAAATTTGCTCTCCACTCAGTGAAAAGATCTTATTTAGTTGTCTCGTCTTGGACCTTGCTTTTCAGACATTTTCTTTTTAAAATGCCAGCTACTAACTCAGATATTGGGACTGTCCTTCTGGACAGTGACAAATCATTTTTCACATTGCTACCATTTGCTGTGGCCCTAAATTCTGAAGTGCCTTTACATTAGTTCGGAAATCTTTAAACTTTGAAAACTTCTAAATGTTTTTTCTGACCTGAGGTCACTGTCAATCTTCTCTAGCAGATTAACTTTACAAAACCCTTAACCTAACATTGCATGTGGCAGAGATGCCCCCCTGGAGATTCCAACAACCACAACACTGTCCTCCCTGCTTTACTGCAGCATACAATTTTGATTCAGCAGTAGGAATAAATCAAAACTCAGCAGTTCGTCTGAGGTCAAACCTCATTCTGACTCTCAGCCCAGTTTCTCTTAGTGGAGGGATGCTAAATGATGGGTGGAAAAGGGAAGTGGTTGACAGGATGGTTCAACTCATTGTTTTCAGATCTCTCTCTCCTGTCATTGACATTTTATCTCAGTCATTATCTTCAGCCCAGTTTGCATGCTTTCTCTTTTCTCTACTTACTTTGTTTGTTGTTTCTTTGTGCTCTAGATTTCATTTTAGTATATTTTAAGGCAACAAGTCTCTTAGCTACTGATTAGTTGTCGAGCTAACAGTGGCGTCAGGCTCAATGGACGACTTGTGTTTAATTCAGAGTCAGTGTTTGGTATCTGTCCATAGCTGTTGAGCATCCTTAAGATAAGTTGTGGTGATTCTCGGATTTTTCATCTTGCACCAATCTCAGATTTAAATCTGTATTTGTCTTGTGCTTGAAGTAGTGGTTCGCAGTGTCTCCTCTCAGATGTTTCTAGAACCTGTTGTGTAGCTGCATCCTTTCTATGTGGAGTTTGCATATTTTCTCCGTGACTATATATCTACTAGATTGGTGAACCTAAATTTATTATAAGTGTGAGGGTGAGTCCCTCTCTAGATGCGATGGACTGGGAACCTGGTCATACAGTACCACTTATCTCTCCATGTCAGCTGGGATAGGCTCCAGTCCCCAGATCCAAATTGATTCCAAAATTATGGCTATTCATTTGTATATACATGCAAACTCCTCCTCACTGCATCCATAAGCAGTTACATTTGTGAGACTCCATGCTTCTTTGATCAAATGGTCTGCACTTATATTACGCCTTTTAACCTCAGCAAGATTATGCAAAATTTTACAATGTATTTATCATTCACCCATTTACAAAGACACACAATGGTGGGAGAGATGCAATGCAAGGGCCATGCTCACTTGGGCTTCAGTGTCTTATCCAAGGACACTTTAACACATGGAGGGATGGAAATGCCAACCTTGCAATTGGTGAACAACTCGCTCTTACGCCTCCAGATTGTGTCCTAGATGGCCCATTGACTTTATATTGTGATGACCACATATAAATGAAAATCTGTTTTCTAGGCTCTCGAAAAATTTTGCGAATACCAAACCATAATGGATTCCAATTTGTTTGCCATTTGTGTGCAGTTTCATAACAAGTTCTATTAGCCTGAAATGTCCATGCAGGTCAGAGGTAATCCTGGATCAAGATTAGTTTAAGAAGTTATAATAAAACCCCAGCAAGTTCTTTTTACTTGTCACAGAATGATTCACACCTTAAAGATCTGGGGCCTCATTTATAAAGCTTGCGTACGCACAAAACAGGGCTAGACTTTCTACGCAAAGGTTGTGATTTATAAAAACAAACTTGGCGTGAAAATGTGCGCACCGGTTCGCCAACCTTGATTCTTGATGCTTGCTTACGCACAAAACAGGGCGTAAATCACAAACTTTGCGTAGAAAGTGGCGTACGCTGTGTTCGTTGTGATTTCTAAAACAAACTTGGCGTGAGAATGTGCGCACCGGTGCGCCAACTTTGATGCTTGCTTAAGCACATTTTGGAGACAGAGGGAACGGCAGTGCCGGAGGGTGAAGTGGCGAATTGAAACCAGATTGATCTCAAACCTTTATTGTTATCACATATTAGACTTGTAGAGCCGGATAATCATAAACCCTCATTGTTGTAGATATTCATATAGTGCGTCATTCGGCCGACGACTTTATTTGCAGAACTATGTTCATATATCAACAGGGGCGGATTGAACGTTATTTCATTCGGTCGTTTGACCGAAGGGCCACATCTGGGGCCGGTGCGGTGATCTTTATTAAATAATTTTGTTTGCTGATCACCCGGCGCCGGTATGGCTCATCGGGGAAAGCAGAAGACCCATTTACAGGGGTGGTCTCCGACGCAGTGGCTCGGGTTCGGTTCCTGCCCGCGGCACTTTTATGCATGTCTTCCCCAGACTCTTCTCCCCATTTCCTGTCACTATTCACTGCAACTATCACAGTAAAAAGGCAAAAAAAAAAAAAAAGTAAAGAATTTTGTTTATTTATCCATATGCGGCCGAATGGGATGAGCGTCCAACCATTAATCAGCCCTGTACAGGCACGCAGGCACACATGCTTCACACCACAACCCCGAGTGAAAATTAATTTGTCTATGTGAACCGAAAAAATGTACATTCAATCAGTTTACAAATTATTTGTACATCGGACATGATCATAACAAATTTAGTGGCAGGGTGGCCTGGGTCAACACATGATTCATTCATCCTGACGCACAGCAGTGAAAAGACTGCCGGCCGGCGCTGCGTGAAATGCCGTGGATCAGCAGCTTACTTATATACAGATACATTCATGAGTTACTTTGCATTGACCATTCATGGTAAAATGTGGGTGTGTTGTGGGCGGAATGTGAGGTGGATCCACCTGTGCAATCTTCCAGCTGGTGTCTGATTTATCAAGAAATTGTATGCAGCTGTGCTTACCCAAAGTTTTATAAATCAGGGGCGAAGGGCATAAGCCAATTTCGTATTATCGGCGTACGCAAACTTTAGTATGGATCCTACGCAATGTTTTATAAATGAGGCCCCAGGTGTGTAATGGTGACATAAAGGTCAGAAAGAAATATACAGCTTAGTAGAAAACTATTATTAGAGAGATGGAAATGTGAGGAGAAAGGATGTTAATCTGAGTGATATATACTCTTACATTGGTGACGTCTTGATGTATGTAGCATTTTTCATCTCAGGACACTCCACTGCCACACACTGAAAACCTCCAAAAGTGTTCACACACACCTGGTCCACTGTGCAGTTGTGCATCTGGTTTTCACACTCGTCAATGTCTGAAAATGAAAAATCAGATGTGAGAGTTTCAACCACAAGTTCACATATCTCTAGACATTCCTTAACTGATTGGATGACCTCTGACCTGTGCAGCTACGGCCACCTTGGGCCAGATCGTAGCCATCTGGACAGAAGCAGTGGAAGCTTCCAGGTGTGTTTACACACTGATGGATGCAGAGCCGACCGGGTTGACCCAGAGGGAACAGATGACACTCGTCAATATCTGAAACACAGAACTGTTGTGGTTAGAACTAGCCCTACTCTCCTGTATTCTGTTCACTGGCCCCTGTAAAATCTAGAATATAATTTAAAATCATGTTTCTAACTCTTAATGACTAAGCTCCATCGTATCTTAGAGACCTTAATATATTATATCATCCTAACTGAGAATTTCACTGTCAGACTGCAGGTTTACTTGTGGTTCCCAGAGTTTCCGAAAGCAGAATGGGAGGCAGAGGCTTCAGTTATCAGCTAATCTGTTGTGGAATCAGCTCCCAGTTTGGGTTTGGGGGGCAGAAACCCTCTCTACTTTTAAGATTAAGCTTAAAACTTTCCTCTTTGATAAAACTTATAGTTAGGGCTGCTCAGGATCACCTGAGCTGTCCCCTAGTTATGATGCTCTAACTAGGTTGAGACTGCTGGAGAATTCCCATGATGCACTGGGTTCCTCTCTTTTCCATTCCTCTCTCTTTCTTCCATTGTTACACATTACCATTACATATCATTAACTCTGTGTTTCCTTTGAGGTCCTGTGTTTTTTCTCTCTGCAGGTATCTGTGGATCTGGAGAAAAACATCTCTGATCTGCAGTTTCTGGCCTCGCTGACCACCAAAACATTCATTGTTCAGTTTGTATTGTTTGTCCGTTCTCCTTTTTTAAAAAAAAAAAAAAAAAAAAAAGATCAACTGTTTATTGATTTTTTGCAGACAACAGTTAAGACAAATGAGAAAAGAAGAGAAAAAAGAACCCATCCATAAGGTTAGCATAATACATTGCTGTCTTTGTCTTTGTTTTCACCCCATTAACTCCCCCCCTACTCCTGGTTAGCATATGAAATTCACAAAATTGTTCAAGCAACAAAACACAGACACAAAAAAAGGACAGAAATTAAACCAAAACAAATCTCTCTCATACATCATTCATTCACTCACTCTAGTGTACCCTGGTCCAGAAATCTCATGATCACTGTGTACATACCAGTATATCAGTTCATGCAAACATATCTGTACAACATTTTTTTTTACATTTTAACCAGATGGACAGTAAACAAAACACACAAGAGATAAGCATATAATTCACTGTACAGCCAGAAATGAGAATTGAAGTGTAATTTGTCTGTTCTCCATCTGCTATCCTGCTATCCGTACCCCAACCTCATCCTGCTATCCCCACTCCCTCATCCCTAATATCACCCCAACCAGGAGAGGCAGATGACCGCTTACCAAGGTGCGGGATAAGCAATCATCTGCCTCTTGGTTCTGTCTGAGTTTTTTTCTTCCCCATTAAGAAGGTTATTTTTCTTTTGGCTCCTTCACACTGTTGACAATAACTTGCTTCTAAGGAATCCAAAGGCAACTTTGGATTGTTGGGTTCTCTGTTTAAAATTTGTAAGATCTTGATTTTACTATGTGAAGTGACATCATGCTGTGCTATGTATGACGTAAGTTGTGAATTGGTGCTATATAAACAAGAAAAGCACTCAGAGACCGCACTACTCCGCCAAGGTTGCTCAGTCGTTGTATAATTTCTGATGGATTAGTCCCGATAAGTCTGCAGCGGTGGATTTGTAGTAGGATCGCAGTTATGTGATCGTCAGCAGGCAGCTGACATAGTGTTTACTTGTTGTCATAGTTACAGTGATGCCGTGCCGCTATCTTGCAATGATATGGAAATCCTGAACAAATCTGTGGATCCAGACCATAAGCTACATCACTGCCAAAATCTAGTCTCTGTCATTTCTGATCTTCCTTGAAAATGTCATCCAAATCTGTTTTTACATTTTTGAGTAATGCTGCAGACAAACGTATGCTGATCATCACCTAACTGAATAAAATTGAATGAAATTAATCAGGAATTTAATCTGCAGCTAAATCAGCAGTAACAGAAGAACTGCTAGTATGATATTGTGAAATTAGTTATTGGTCCAAAGTATTTATTACCTGTGCAGATGTTGTTGTCACGTCCTGATATGGTGAAACCCACATCACAGGTGCAGCGGGTGGAGCCCAGGAAGTGTGTGCAGTGAGAGGGTCGGACAGAGGAGGAGGAGGGAGAGGATGACGTGGGTGATGAAGACAAGTAGGGAGAATATGAAGATGCTGAAGAGGAGGAAGAGGATGCGGACAGAGCTGCAGAGGCATGGAAAGAGGAGGAAGAGGAAGGAGCAACAGGAGAGAAGGAGTTGGTGGTGATGTTTAGGCCTGGAGATATAAAAAAAGATAAGTGAAAAATGCTTATCCAAAAATATCAAGAGTGTCCTTGAATTATACCTGAAAATATGACTCACGTCTGCACATGGGCTGCTGGCCACTCCACTTCAGAGACTCCAGACACACTCGGGTGCGAGGGCCTATCAGCTCATAGCCGGGTTTGCACAGGAAGTGGACCTCGTGTCCGACACCAAACACTCTCCCCAGTCTGCGGCCATGAGCAGGGGGCTCTGGTTTGGGGCAGGAGGCTATGAGCAGACAGAGGCAGGTTCATTCATATTCTGAGATGATGTTTCTCAGCCTGAAGACTTTCTGCTTATTTAGCAATTTAAGTCATTATCTGATATAATATAGTTATCAAGGGCTGCACAGTGACTTGGTGGTTGGCACTCCACTAACCTGGAGTTCCCGCTAAAATGCCATTTTTCCTGTGTTCCACCCCCCTGATTAACAAATTGAATCTGAAATAAAACAGTTAAAATGAAATTTAAATCTCCTTTTTTTGGTTTTATTTTTTTCATTGATGTCTCTTGTAATTGTGGGAAAAAAATTTTTAGTCAACAAAATATTTTAAATAAAAATTATTATGCATGAAATGTGTCCTACAACCCTGTTAGCATAACCCTTTAGCTGACAGAAGATGAAGAAAACAGTGAATTACATGATTTACTGGAGTTGACATCATCAAACAGTTTTCCGAAAGAATGGGTAAAGCAAAGCTATGTCCTCTCTTCAATTTTTTCGGATTTTCATAACCTTGTCAGCCTTCATTGAATGCTTCACTTTACCTCATGCGACCCTTTTATGCATATATGCATAAGACAAATTATTTTTTTTTTTTTTTACTTTTTTACACCAGTAAGTTTGTCCTCTTGGTCAGCAGTAGCAGCTCGCTAAATATCTAGCATCTACTCCTGAGAAAAAGCTGACCTTAGCATTGATTGCCAACCCTGTTACTGTTATAAGAGTAGGGTTGGCAAACAACAAGTAAAATATGGAACAAAAATTGTACCACTGATGTGTAAGCTGAGCCAATCAAGCCTTTGATAGTTTATTACCTATTATTGATGAATATGTACCAGAAAATTAAATTGTAAAACAGAAGGTTGATTTTTTCAAAAATTTTGAAGCCCAAATGTCCTCCAATTCTGGAATGACCCATATAGTTTTTAATTTTACACCCAATACTGAATGATATCCTAAAAAGAACAGATGGACTGACATGCCTCTTTTTTCGGCGAAGTCTAGCAGATGTTTGTGTCCAGTTATTGAGCAAAAACTATACAGTCCCTGACAAAAGTCTTGTGGCTTCTCTTAAGTTGTAGGAACAACAAATAACAACTGGACTTGTAGTTGATCAATTGGAATCAGAAATGGCTCATATGAATGACAAAGCCCTCTACATTATATTTATTATGCCAAAATAAAGTTTTGTATCATTCATTGAATTTTATCATTTAATTAGGACAGAAAGGTCAGATTTTGCTTGGACAAAAGTCTTGTCACATACAAAAATAATGTTGAAATTATACATATACTTTATTCTGAATACTCAAATATGCTATAAAAACATCAGAACATTAAGTCATGGTGTCTTGCAAAAAAGAATTAATATCATGTATGACTCCCATGAGCTTGGAGGACTGCATCCATACATCTCATCAATGACTCAAATAACTTATTGATAAAGTCATATTAAATGGCAAAGAAAACAGTCTTGCAGGGTTCCCAGAGTGCATCAAGATTCTTCGGTTTCATCTTCCAAGCCTTCTCCTTCATTTTACCCCAGACATGCCCAATAATGTTCATGTCTGGTGACTGAGCTGGCCAATGCTGGAGCTCCTGGACCTTCTTTGCTTTCAGGAACTTTGATGTGGAGGCTGAAGTATGAGAAGGAACACCATTCTGCTGCAGAATTTGCCCTCTCTTATAGTTTGGGATGTAATGGGCAGCAAGAATTTCTTGATACTTCAGGCTGTTGATGTTTGAATCCACTCTGCAGAGCTCTCGTACACTCCATACCGGATGTAACCAGAAACCATGATTTTTCTTTCACAAAACTTGACTGTTTTCTTGGTGAATCTTGCATCAGTGCAGCTTCTGCAGGATTTGTGTTGACTGGGATGCAGTTCAATGGATGATTCATCAGAAAAATCAAACTTCTGCCACTTTTCATTGTCCATCCTTCCTGCAAGCTGTGGATCTTGACAAATGCAACATGATTTTTTGTTGTCTTCTGTTTAATGCTGGTTTCTGTGCACTAATTTGACCACGGAGAACACCACGTGAGAGAGTTTGACAAACTGTTCTTATAGATACAGGGATTTCTGGCGACCAGTTCACGTGTAACTCTGTTGCAGTGGAAAAAGGGCTGGCCCTGGACTGTCGAAGCAACAAGAGAAGACTCTAACAGGTGTCTGCCTGACCTGGGCTTGTCGTAAACATCACCAGTTTCTTCAGATCTTTTTCTTATCCTCTCTACTTGACATTTGGATACATTAAAGCTGTCTGCCACCTCAGCAGCAGACTTGGTCTTCAGGCTCTTGATGATCAGCACTTTGGTCTGTGGTTGGATCTTTGGCATGCTGTCCGGATCAGGTTGGGCTTAATATGAAGGTCTTGTGTCTTGTGTTTCTTTTTATACACACCTGGGAATGTGTCAGTTACAGTATTTGTCACAGGTGAACTTCTAATCTGTGATTGGTTGAATCATTTAAAGACATGACAAGACTTTTGTCCTTGCAAAAACAGATGTCATGGGCTTTGCCAAGACGTAAACATCAGGACACTTTGACAGGTTCAGTTTGCACCCAGTTATTAATGTGAAAGCCCTTGACATTAAAATGGACCATTTTTTGTGAGAACTGATTGATTAGACATAAAATTATATGCCATTTAAGGTTACTATATCCTTATGCAACAAGACTTTTGTCAGGGACTGTAATCCCAGACAGATGGAAAAAAACAACAAAAAACATAAATTGTTTAGTTGGAGCTGAAGCAGTTTCTTTTTAGAAAATTTTGTAAGTGTAAAATTAACATCGCTTTACCACAGCCTCGGCTTAATGTGCCCTTTAAACTTCTACTGCAGAAGTGCAAACTCTGGGTCAGAATCTTTGGCTTTACACCTGTCTGACACCAGACTTTCTTCCTTATAGTTCACTGAGACTGTACCTTCTCCTACTGAGGGCTCAATGGTAGGATAAAGTGTCATCCCTCACCGTTTTTGCCGCTTTTAAAGATTGCCATGGTGCTATTGTGCAGAGCACTAATCTTCTTTCTTAGGGAGCGCAGACCTTGCTGGTAAGATGCCTCGTGTACCGCCAACATCTTCTCCACCTGCCGCAGCGAGTTCAGGAGATCATGAGTGGGCGGACACTCCTGGGGGCAGGATGAAGGAGTTAGAGGAGAAGTTAGAGGATAGATTTTGCTGCTACTGGAGAGCATGACAGCACGGCCTCACACAACTGTGACTTGCACCATTAGTTCATCTTCTCTCATTACTTGTAATTTGCCGAAAGAAACACATTACTTGCATGAGCATGAGGCCCAACTGTCAAACTCCTTCTGAAGGAGGATACTGTCACCATTTACACTGCCCATCCAAAAAAAGTCACGCAATCTAATTTTTCATTGGACCACCTTTAGCTCTAAGAATAACACACATTTGCCGTGGGATCGTTTAGATAAGCTTCTGCAAAGTCACAGCATTTATTTCTGTCCAAAGATGCATTAATTTTCTGCCAAGATCTTATATTGATGATGAGAGAGTTGAATCACTGTGCAAAGTCTTCTCCAGCACATCCCAAAGTTTCTCAGTGACCCTGAGGTCTGGACTCTGTGGAGGACAATCCATGTGTGAAAATAAGGTGCCATGCTCCCTGAACCACTCATTCACAATGTGAGCCCCATGAATCCTGGCATTGTCATCTTGGAACATGCCATCAGGGAAGAAAAACTCCATTAATGGAAAGACCTGGTCATTCAGTACATTCAGGTAGTCAGCTGACCTTGTTCTTTGGGAACATAACGTTGCTGAACCTGAGCAAGCCCAGATCATAACCCTAACCGCTTCAGAGTCCAATCTTTATGCTACCTAACAAACTGAAGCCTTTTTTTCTGATTAGCCTCACTGATCAGTGGTTTTCTTAGAGCTACACAGCTGTTTAGTCCCAACCCTTTGAGTTCCCTTTGCATTGTGCGTGTGGAAATGCTCTTACTTTCACTATTAAACATAGCCGTGAGTTCTACTGTTGATTTCCTATGATCATCTAAGAGTTTGTTCCGACCACATTTGTTCTTTAAAGATGATGGTTCACCACTATCCTTCAGGTTTCGATAACGCATTGGACGGTTCTTGACACAATTTTATTAGTTTCAGCAGTGTCCTTAGATGTTTTCTTTGCTCGATGCATCTCAGTAATTTGACCCTTCTGAGACAGATTAACATCCTTTCCATGACCACAGGATATCTCTTCTGACATGATTGTTTAAAAAATGAGAAGCTCCTCTCTGCATCAGCTCGGCTTAAATGAAGTTGTTGCCAACTGAAATATATTCATTCAGAAATTATCCAATAAAAGACTCTTATCTGTTTGCTTAGTTAAATCCAAGTGGTGACTTTTTTTTTTGAACAGGCAGTGTATAATCAGAGAGTACAATAAGTAGTACTCATCACTGAGTTTTGTGCAGGAAGCCCCAGGTTTTGTGAGAGAGCCATGAAGACCTTCCCACAACTTCAGAGCTTTCTGATTTATAATTCGTATCAGCTGATTTAAGAGAAAGCTGAACATGAACCAAACTGTATTATTCCTGTTATGCAGAGGACTATATCGGACAACTAACTTAGTCCATCTGAAATGTGTTTCAGGTGTGAGGTCTCTCCATAGACGTGAGGTTTTCCAAGCTGCAGTAACGTCTGGGTGAAAACTGGACCAGAGGCTGCCGCTGACCTCAGGCTGACAGCTGAAACACACCGCGATGCTGCTGACTCACAATGGACATCTGGGTGTGTGTTTTCAGTGTTTGGAGGCATTTCAGTAACAGATGAGAAAAATACTGAAATCATGTTTAGTAAAACTATCTAAGGCTGGAAAAACTGAGAAGGTCCAAAAAGAAGAACACCTCAAATTCTAATTAAAAAAAAATCTTTGTATTCAAATGACAGTTGTTTTCATATTTATCTTCTATTTATTCAAGCTTGAATTGCAAATTTTAAGGAACATTAGCTAGTTTTCCACATAAAAGCAATATTTCTTCTTCTTTTTTAACATTTTTTTAAACATGTTTTTCCAGAATTCTTTAATATTAAAAATTTGAAGTTTTCAAAAAAATATCCGTCAGCTAAACTTTAAACTATTACTGATTAGACAGATAACGGTTCAATTTTTAAAAAAAAAAGTCTTTTGTGAATCTCTTAAGAGTACACAGTTCTCACCTTTAATTTTACTGATGACAGCCTTGGTGAGATTAAACATTTCTTCTCAAGTAAGTTCTGGCCGAGATAGATAGAAAATGAATTATAGACTTAAAAACTATAATTATGTTACAAGATCAGAATTAAACAAAAATTTTCAGTAAAGAAAATCAACTTTACTGAAAAATGCTGTGAAGCTGCAAATTAAATTGCCATTAAGAAATAATTTGATGAACAGCACCTGCAACCTCAACACCAAGAAAGACAAAAGCAGTTGTTTACCTTTTTCTGCAGCAAAATTCTTGCCTCCTGTTGTGATTACTAGGATATTTACAAATATCGGTCATCTACACCCATCTTAACAGATCATCCTTTCTTAATTCACACCTGAGTCACTTGTCTGATTAAATAACAAGTGAATGAAGTGAAATTGACCAAATACGTTTTTTCTAATGCTTAACATCCATTTCGGCCTTTGAACCCATAAAAGCACAAACCGTCTGCTTGTTTCCACAGCTTATTGCCCCAGTGTGGAAGTAATTTATGAGAGGTTAAATCCAATCCAAATACAAACTTTTACTATTTTTTAGAAAGGTTAAAAAAGTCAACATTGTAACGTCTGCAGGCTACAGAACTCACCTGAGCAGAAGAAAATGTGATGTTCTGTAAACTCATCATCAGCACAATGACCACAGCAACATTCATCGTGGACAAAAGCCTCATCCTGATAAAGCGGCTCCTGATGAACTCTCAGTGCTCTGTAGATCAGCTCTGAGTCTTCAGCTCCTCCACTGCTTCTCCAAAACTAAACCATCTCCTCCAGTGCTGCTTCTTTTCGAGGGCACTTGACAAATTTCTCCTTTACTCACTCGCAACACTCCCTCACCTCCACCCACTTCCCTGTCCGACATTTTCAAGGCGGGAGCTGGAGGAGGATGTGGGGGGAAGACCAGCACCCACATCTGGGACATGTTTTCACTTCTTTTTTTGGTCTATCAGCATCCCCAGAAATAGACTCAAATTAAAAGGAGAAGTCAGCTGGCAGTGGTGTCTTTTAATCATCACCCGCACAACAAAGCAGCTACATTTTGGTTGCTATTTCAAATTCAGCACAGGAATGTGATGACTGCTGCAATTACAGCAACTATACATTTCCACTTTTTCTTTTTTTGAAACCCTAAACCTGCTGCCTTGAAGCATAATGCTGTGTGGCTCCTAAATGACAAGGCAGCTATATTTGAAGTCGTTGCTGATAGCCCTGTCTGGATTATTCCCTGCCAGAAAAAAGGAACCTGAAAGACATGTTAGAAGACCCTAAATGCACCCTGCAGCTACGAGTCTAAGCTTTAACTCAAATAAATTCAGTCATATATAAAGTATGGTAATAGCAGAGTATAAACACATACTATAATCTCCTATAGGAAGGTTGCAGCAACACATGCATAGTTGACAAATAACAGATTTGCTAGTTTTTGAAGTATAAAGTTAAATTGAAAGTACTTGTAAAGACCATAAAAAGACCTTAAATGCAATTAAAAAGTCCTTGAATTTGATGTGCAGTGAGTGTAGAGGCCAGCCTGTTTTTCAAGGGACACACACGCAACAGAAATCTTATGGGACTCTGACAAAATGTAAATTGTTATTGCAAGTCCTTTAAAAGTTTTTGCTTTTGTTAGTGAGTTTTGAAATTCAACAAAAAAATAGTTACACTTCAGTTCAGTTCAGTTCAGTTCAATTTTATTTATATAGTGGCAATTCATAACATACACTACCAGTCAAATGTTTGGACACACCTTCTCATTTAATGTTTTTTCTTCATTTTACTGACTTTTTACACTGTAGATTCTCACTGAAAACATCAAAATTATGAATGAACAACTATGAAACTATGTAGTAAACAAAAAAGTGTGAAATAAGTCAAAACATGTTTTATATTTTAGATTCTTCAAAGTAGCCACACTTTGCTTTGATTACTGCTTTGCACACTCTTGGCATTCTCTCAGTGAACTTCATGAGGTAGTCACCTGAAATGGCTTTCAGTTCACAGGTGTGGCTTGTCAATGTTAAGCTGTGGAATTTTTTGCCTTCTTAACGGGGCTGGGACCATCAGTTGTGTTGTGCAGAAGTCACACAGTTGACAGCCGTGTTTGACAATTGTTAGCATCAATATTATGGCAAGAACCAATCAGCTAAGTAAAGAGAAATGACAGTCCATCATTACTTTAATAACTGAAGATCAATCAATCCAGAAATTTGCAAAAAATTTTGAATGTATACCTATGTGCAGTCACAAAAACCATCAATCGCTACAATGAAAATGGCTCCTTCCAGGAAAGGAAGACCAAGAGTCACCTCTGCTGCTGAGGAGAAGCTCATCCGAATCATCAGCTTCAGAAACTGCAAGTTAACAGCACCTCAGATTAGAGCCCAGATAATTACTGCAAGTTCTAGTATAGCAGACACATCTCTACATCAGCTGTTCAGAGGAGACTCCGCCAATCAGGCCTTTATGGTAAAAAAACTGCAAAGAAACCACTGCTAAGGAAAAGTAACAAGCAGAAGAGATTTGTTTGGGCCAAGAAACTCAAGAAATGGACATTAAACCAGCGGAAATCTGTGCTTTGGTCTGATGAGTCTAAATTTGAGATCTTTGGTTCCACCTGTGTGACGCAGAAAAGGCGAACGGATGAACTCTATGAAGCATGCAGGAGGAGCTGTGATAATGTTGGGGTGCTATGGTGGTGACACTGTCAAAACATGTTTTGACTTATTTCACATTCTTTTGTTTACTACATAATTCCATATGTTCATATCATATTCATATTCATTCATAATTATGATGTCTTCAGTGAAAATCTAAAATGTAAATAGTCATGACAGTAAAGAAAAAACATTAAGTGAGAAGGTGTGTCTAAACTTTTGACTGGTAGTGCATATCATCGCAAGGCCCTTCATATAATATGGTCAAGAACTTACAAAATTATACAGTAAATCTCGACAACTCCAAAGTTTCCTTTAGATTCCCTTTCAGTAGCACTTGCAAAAAAATGCCATAAAATGATAAGCACCAGGTGAGAGCCCACAAAGATACAAGACCCAGACTGAGACACACACCAGGGATCTTCTAGCTGTGAGAGGATGGTGCTAATAATTTTTTGGAAAATTATTCTTTACTTTGGTGACATTGCCTCTCACAGTTTAAAAGTACAATTCCTGCAAAACGACATCAGAACTGAAAACTCTGAAAATAAAGTTTTTTTTTCTTCGAGGCAAACATTAACTAACTGCAGGGGCTTTTTTATATCAGAATTTCATGTTTGTTTTTTGAATTTTTTTTGTTTAATTTGTGAAAATGCCATCTTTAATGAGTCAGTTCTTACAAAACATTGCCCAGTAAGGGATGCAGTGGAGGAAGTAACAACTTCATTCACATCATCTGTCTGTGGTTTTAAAGTGGTAGATGATCAGTAACCATTAAATGTACACTGCCGTAGCTTCGGAATGTCCCTATTTTTGCTACATATTCCTAGCTACAATAGTTATTTACCACATTAACAATGTCTAGACTCTATTTTGGATTAATTTAATGTTGTTTTCATTGAAAAACTGCTTTTCTTTCCAAAAAAAAAAGGAATTTCTAACCAAACTTTTCAACGGCAGTGCACATAATTTAGTGAGCCCCATGTTTGGACTGCAGGCTGATAACATACATACAAACATACCTGTGGCAATGAAAGATGAACTAGAAGCCAGGTAGGTAGACAAAACTTTCTCTGCAAGCAAAAGGCTTGTTACATTAATGCCAAATGCCAAAAAACAGCTTTACCTCTTGTGAAATATAACCACACTTTATTTTTATTTCTTTTAGTTTTTTTCCCTCTCTGCTATCATCACTGAAAGCACAGTCTCTCTCTCTCTCTCTCTCTCTCTCTCTCTCTCTCTCTCTCTCTCTCTCTCTCTCTCTGTGTGTGTGTGTGTGCGTGTGTTATGTACTGACCCTGTGGTCTGATGGATAAATGCTCATTGAAATGCATGCTGAGAGGCTGTTAGCCAGCTGCTGATGGAGGTTACCTCCAAGATAAATAAAGGAGCCCAGGAGACAGCCCAGCTCTCCTCATAATCATATCTTAATTAGAAAGGACAGCTTTAATTAAAATGAAATCATTTAATGGATTTTGTAATTAAAACAGAGTTAGATGATGGCAGGCGGGTTGGCACAGCAGTGCCTCTGAAACACTGATTAAACTATGACGTGGATTTCATCAACATATTAAGAAACATGAAGTCTGGGGGTAAGCTTCCCGTTCATTACCTTCATTGAGATTTTATTGATCCTGCTGCTAAGCATTTAACTTTTCGAACCAAACTATCTCTGAGGTGGATTGTGACTTTACATGTAGAGCAGTCCCTGCCTTTTGCCCTAAGTCAGCTCCAGCGCCCCGTAACCCTCTAAAGCAGGGGTGTTAAACATGCGGCCCGGTTCCAAAACCAGCACACCAGAGGGTCCAATCTGATCTGTAGGATGACTTTGGGAAGTGAAAAAATTACAGAGGAGACATCAACTGCAAATTTTAAATTTATAAAACTAAATTTAAAATAATTTGTCAACTTGTTTTCATCATAAAGTAAAATACTACATTGTTCAGTTCTGGATACCTGGGACGAAATGTTTTGTGCCTTTGTGGATACTCTGTGATCTGTAAGTTGTAATGTGCAAAAGATAATATTGTTGAAACTGCACTTAATTTTCTTAAGAAATGTCAAGTTGTTCATAATGTTTTGCAAAAAGATAGTTCATTCACTGTTAACATTTTCAGAATGTGTTTTTTTTTTTGCACTAAAACAAAGGGAATTGAAGTTGTGTTTTTTATTGTAGGTTATTGTGCTGTGCTTTGACTGGTCCGGCCCACTTCAGATTAAATTGAGTTGAATGCATCCTCTCTATTAAAATAAGTTGAGGGGCCAAAGCACAAAGCGGTATATAGATAATGGGTGGATGGATGGATGTAGAACAGCATTTAAAAACAGTCATCATCAACAATGCGCATGCTGAGCACGTGGTAACTGCTCATCCCAAACCATTCAGCTGTAGTAGACAGAAAGAAAATACGCAATTCAATTTCATTTTGACCAATTTTAACAACCATGTTTTCATCCACTAGGTGGCATGACATCTCCATTAGACAAATTTTAACGGTCACCTGCCTGTTATTACTACTGAGAGGACAGCATCAGTGGAGAAGCATCTTGAACATCATTACAACAGTTCAGTAAATTGTAACAGTGATGACTGGGAGCACCGTACTTTCTGTTTTGTTCTATTTCCTTTAACTCATTCCACTTTTCTTGCTTTTCACTTGAATGCGCACTCATCCTCCCTCCCCACTTTCCTGCAGATAAATGAACTGGTCCCCCCTCCTCTCGCCTGCTCTCAGTGGATGGTACAGCCCACTGCCTCCTCAGCGGTCACCTCTCTACCTCTGCTTCTCTGTGTCTCTCTCTCTTAGTGAGCGAGGATTCAGTCTCTCATACTCTCTGAGTCGTCAGGTTTAATTTCTCTGTTCTTCTTCTCTTGTTATGATCCATTTGAGGAGCACCTGCCATAGAGACAGACGTGAGTAGCACACACACAGACGCAGACACACACACACACACACACGCACACATACAGTAACTTTGTGCATTTGAGAGACTGAAGAAACCTGGTAATTCTTTACTGTGACTGTAATTATCCCACAAAACATTTGGAGGTATGTGTGTATGTGTCACTTGAAGAGTTTACCAAAGCAGCTTCAGCATTTGACAGATCAAATGCTCATGTCAGTTTAGGGCTGACAACTGACAAAACAGTCTTTTATGCTGCGAGACAGCTGATTTGAAGATAGAGTATCACCTCTCACGAGGAAATTGTTGTCAGTTTAGAATTCATTCTTCACTGAGTGTGTTTATATGGATGTGAGTGTCCTGGCTCTGAGGCTTACTCTGGTTTTGATCATATGTGTTTCATCCATAGCTTCTAAATTACTGAATGACAAACTTCTGCATCCTTATCACTCCAAAAATGAGATATTGCAGGTCAGTTGGCTGAAGCAGCATTCATACTCCAGCTAAAACACCTGACTTTCTCAGAACCAGGGTCTGTGCTAATAATCTGAAATTAGAATGTTGTGTTCATTTAAATGATTTCATGACATGCACACAGTCATCTTCATTATGTTTTGTGTCTCTAAACACTGGATTGCAGCATCTGAAGTTCATTGTTGGTACAGAACACACTGGATGAATTCGTGAGGAAAATGAAGACATGGTTGCACACAGACAGAAACCAGGATACTAATATTCATGTGTACTGCAGAATGAACAACCAGATCTCCCGTGTTCCATTTAAATGTCAGCTCATATTCTTTGTGAAGACTGTTTGACTAGAGGTGGTAGAGCAGGTATGAATCAGTAGATTGGTGGGCTGATTCCCAGCTCCTATTGTTCACATGTCATGATGTACTGGAGCAAGACCCTGAACCATCATTTCTCCTGATGCTCTAGCCGGTACCTCTTTGCCATCACTGTGTGTGTGTGTGTGTGTGTGTGTGTGTGTGTGTGTGTGTGTGTGTGTGTGTGTGTGTGTGTGTGTGTGTGTGTGTGTGTGTGTGTGTGTGTGCGTGTGTGTGTGTGACAGGCACACTGACAATAAGAGGCAAGTACTTAAAATAAAACTGCAATAAATGCAGTCTATATTCACCTGAAAGGGACACAAATGACACAACTCTTTTTGGTGGTTTAGCATCTCTGAATGGCTCTTTGTAGCTTTTAGCAGTCTTCTACACTACCGTTCAAAAGTTTGGGGTCACTTAGAAATGTCATTATATTTGAAAGAAAACATTTTTTTCAATGAAGATGACATTAAATAAATCAGAAATACAGTCTAGACGTTGTTAATGTTGTAAATGACTATTCTAGCTGGAAACAACTGATTTTTAATGGAATATCTACATAGAGGTACAGAGGAACATTTCCAGCAACCATCACTTCTATGTTCTAATGCTACATTGTGTTAGCTAATGGTGTTGAAAGGTTAATTGATTATAAGAAAATCTTTGTACACTTATGTTAACACATGAATAAAAGTGTGAGTTTTCATGGAAAGCATGAAATTGCCTGGGCGACTCCAAACTTTTGAACGGTAGTGTATATGTTTGTGTTCATTTTGCATGGCATTGTTGACACAGACTGGTTTCTTCATCACAGTCCACAGATTCTTGATAGGGTTCAGTTCAGGACTAAGGTGAGACCAGTGTAAGACCTTAATTCTAGCCTGATTTAGCTATTTCTTTACCACCTTTCATGTGTGTTTGGTGTCAGTGCCATGTTGGAACATCCAACTGTGTCCAAGATCCAACCTTCTGGCTGATGCTTTGTATGTTTTCCTAGGTAATCCTCCATCACTTTTCCATTTAATTGTTGTAAAGCACCAGTTTCACAGGCACCAAAACAGCCCAAACTTATTTCTGGTCATTGAGGTCAAATAGCAAATTTTTTTTGTTTCATCTGGTCACAGAACTTTTGTCCACAAGCCTTTTCTTTGTTCATGTGATCGGCGGCAAACTTCAGCAGAGTTTTAACCTCCTGAGACCCGAGCTTTGGTTGGGCTTGCATTTTAGATTTCTTCTAATTATTTAGGATCAGGAGTAACCAATAAATATAATATTCGAATAATATCTAATATCTGATTATTATATTGATTATATTTTATATGATTATTATGAACAATACACTCTTTTTGAAAAAAAAGATGTCCACATATGTGTACACCAGATCTTGTAGAGGAAGGGCTTCCATCTTATACTGCAACCTCTCATTCCATGGTGATGTAAAACACACGGCTGTCACCTGAGTTTCAGCAACTTCTAATTTATAGAAATGGATCGAAGTGAGTTACCCGGCTTGTTCAAGTCCAGGATTTGCTTTTTCAGATCTTTGTTGAGCTCCTCAAACTTTCCCACTGTAGTATTTATCGCTGATTCCATTAAGTGTTTCAAATGGGCTGTATTTGAATTGATTGAGAGGAGTCAGCAGCTGTAGTCAAACGTAATTACTTACAAGAAGTTAAGATTCCATGCCACAAAGAAAATTTGATTAACTCAACTTTCTGGATCACCAAAACGGATAATTCCGACTTTGACTTATTTCCAGAAAACCTATAATAAATCTGTGAAAGATGCATTGGTCTCAAGGAAATTCAGAGTTGTAGGAGTCATTTCAAAACTTTAGATTGCCATGATATACATGGTCTTCACAAGTGGCAATTTGTATGAGCAGTGAACCAGATATTATGTCTCTCTACACATAGAGTGTTGGGTGTGGTTTTTGACTTGATAATTGTACTGTCTAAAAAAGAAATGGTTTTGAATTTCACTTTTGACACTGAAATGTAGTTTCAGCAGCTGCCCCAAAGCCTTGAATCAAGTCGTTGTTGCTGGAAACATCCCTGACAGTTTAACATCCCTTTCTATATGATATTCTGCCATTTCTCATTCATCCATGAGCTCATTTGTTTTAACAAGAAGTGTCTTAGGTTTTAACTTCCTTATTTCTGTCACATGATGGTGCTGCTCTGGTGCCATGTTACTGATGACAGCTATATTAGTATTTTCTTGTGAATTGTTTTAGTTTCCAAGCACAACTACACACCATGTTCAAGTTGTTTCCATTTGCTGATTTGTGACAACTGGACTTACATACTGATATTTCATTTTTTTGAATGAGGTATTTCATAAATAGCATAACAGGCAGCCATGTTTAGCAATTTTACAAATGTCAAATACATTCATCTCTGACCGCATACCTCATTTTTAAAAAGTGACATTAATCAAGTGATTTTGTCACAGATCAGGTCGGAGGTTCAAGCGCAAGCCGACAGAAACACAGCACACAGTAACTCCACATTCAATGACAAATCTACAAAATATGTACAATATTTACAGGAAGTCAAATGTAGGTCAAGAGGAAGTGATGCAACTGGGGAAGTTAATCAGAGTGACTACTCAAGGGAACAACTTCTGGCTGGTCGGTGAATTACACAGAAAACACAGTGGTTAGAAAACACAATAAGCAATCTGATCAGACAGAATTAGATTAGGCATAGGTAGTAAAGTAAACTAACCAGGACTTGGTAATACCAAGCTAGTAAAGTGAGGGTCCAGGGAATAGCACGCCTCTGAGTGCGGCACAAGAAACCACAAAATCTTGGATCATAGGAGTTTCTGTGTTTAAGTCATACAATATTAGACAGCAACAAAACTGTGAAAGACTACAGCATGTTTTCAGTCGCAGAGGCAGTATACACCACACAGTGACAACAATAAAACCACCTCCTTAATCTTGTGCATGTACCCCTCATGCCACTTAAACAGCTTAGACCCATTGACTCATGAATATGGAACCTCTAGGAGTATTGCAGCAAGCTGTGACACTGGCAGTAGATCCTTTCAGGTCTGGTGTTTTTTTTGTCATGAATAGTGTGACCTGTTTTACGTCTGGCTGGAAAAGATGCAGATTTTCCTTGACTTGTTTTCAGTATGTTTGGTTCTTGTGTCATTTCTGACCTTCCCTGAAAATTCCATTTCATCTAAATACGTTTGTCCATTTTTGAGTAATGTTGCTAACAGACAAATATACAGACAAACCAATGCTGATCGTCACATAACTCTGCCGCTTTCCTTGGTGGAGTAACAACATATTTAACCACTTACATTCTAAAGTAATTGTTTTGAATGTGGTGTGTGATTTGTAGCTGGCACAGCTGACTCTGAGGTCAGCTGCTCTCATTGGTGCCCTGTCAGTGGAAGAGGATGTAAAGCCCCTTATGTCAGAAAATATATATATATAAAAAAAGGCTGTATGAATTCACCAGGGTCTGGACCTGAATATGTTTTTAAATGTTTGGGTCAGTGCAGCTGCAACATTGATTCTGACACAGACCCGGTGGGGTTGGGGTCTGAAGCCAAAGTGCAGGCACACAGATCAGGCGAGACAGGTGAACCAAGGAGATTTATTTAATAACACAATAAAACGAGGCACAACAGAAACTGGCTACAGGAGAAGTCT
Organism: Acanthochromis polyacanthus; assembly: GCF_021347895.1. NCBI lineage: Eukaryota > Metazoa > Chordata > Actinopteri > Pomacentridae > Acanthochromis > Acanthochromis polyacanthus. The sequence goes on from NC_067120.1 coordinate 24,753,002, forward strand.
GGGGATGGGAAAACCAAACTCCATTCAAAAACCTGGAGATTCTACTTAAAACCAACTCAGAACGCTAAACGAACATCAGGAGGGGAAGCTCAACAGTGCAGATATAAAAGTTAAAAATAAATTACAGAAACGACCAAACTCACTTGCAGGGGCAGGCAGGCAGGCTCGGGGTGTCGACGTCTGGCAGAGATGTGGCAGAACGGCCAGAGGAAGGCAGACGGATGACTGACTGATGGGAAACTAAGGCAGAGGAGAAGCAGGATTAAATCGTGACTGAAAACAAGCGATGGGAAAAAAAATCACAGCCCTGCTCCCTACTCACTACTCACAAAGGTGACGATACAAGCTTGCAGAGACTGGAGAGCAAAGCCGGGATTTATGGGCACTACAACGAGACAATTAATGGCTACAATGAGCACGTTTTGCAATGCACACCTTTTATAAAGCGGGGTTTGAAGCATGATACTGCAACTCTCAGCTCTTGCTCAATGCTTAGCTGGGATCTGTACTTTGTCTTCAGTGCAGCAACAGCAGAGAAGACAATCTAACCAGGATAAGATGTTGCAAAGGGAAGAAGAATGCCCACAGCCCTCTGCCCTAAGAATGGATACACCTCTCTATACTGAGTCAGAAGTCACTCAGTGTCTGTGATGTGGAGTCAGATGTCATGTCAATGAACTGGTCCTCCTCTGCAGAGCTGAAATCAATGAGAGCTGGTGCATTGAAAGAATCTCTCACACAGTCATACTGGGAGCTGTTTTCAGGGAAGCACTTTTTAAAGAATCCCATCAGTGATGAAATATGCTACAAAATATATGGAATCACTAAGATGTCATCATTGTCAGTAGTTTCTACAAATCCATGCAAGTTCTCGATAGTCGCCTGTCCCACATCGCAAGCTTTCGAGTGAAAGAGCTGATCTTGTCTGTGACTTGAGGGAGGTGTTTCTCTTGAAGCTGTAGATTTAGTCATTTAGCTTTTCAAATATGTCACACAGGTAGGCCAGTTTCACCAGGAAGTTTTCATCACAAAATTTTTCTTTGACTTCACTTGTGCTCCTGCTCCAAAACATTTTATCTCCTCTCTGAGCTCAAAACCCCAGGACAAGACTTTCCCTCATGCCAGCCACCTTGCTTCACTGTGAAACAGCACAGCTTTATGTTCAGCTCCCATCTCCTCACAGATAGAAGAGAAAACTCTTCTTTTTAGTGGTCTGGTCTTTATAAAACTGAGTATACTTAGAATGTCAGTCATAACCTCACTTAATTCAGAGGAAATGTGCCTTGATGTCAGTGCGTCTCAGTGTATAACAGTGTCCATTTAGCATTAGGTGAGCCCATTTTGATGAGTGCCTGAAGCCTTTTTCTCATCCTTGCCATGGTCTGTGCACCATCACTGCAAACACCAATGCAGTTCTCCCACTTTAGCCCATTTTTGGTCATGAACCAGCCCAGTATTTTGAATAGCTCTTCAGCTGTGTCTTTCTCTGACATATTTTTTCTAAATAAAAGTAGATCCTCACACAGGAGTTTGTCATGTCAAAATGTACGTAAGTAATAAACAAGCAGTCTTTTTTGCTGTCACAAAAAAGCTGGTAGTTTATCTACCAGCTGTTCTCGAAAATTGTTAGCAATGCCATTTATACGTCTGGTGACAGTGTCATTGGACAGAAGGATAGTTTTTATTTTTTGCAATGAAGTAACATTCATGAAGCGGGATGTTTGTTGGCAATATTCCGCACATTTTTGCTGAAAAAAACTCAAGCAGCTTATTAGCATGGTTGTACCAAGGGGGATGCTCCCCACTATTTGAGAAGCACTGGTCTAGGCTAAGGCATCCTGAGGCCACCACTGGTCATCCCTAATTACAGACTGCATTCCTATAGCCACACTGCCATTATTTACAGAATGTCAGAAAAAGTAGTTACGTAGGTCCCAATACATCCATCCAGCGATAGTCTATGCACTGCTTAATTCTCATCAGATGGACATCTACACAGATAGACATCCGCACTGTATCGTGCATATATAATATATGCACGAACATCCACATTTTATGATACAGCGGACGATAAACTGTGCTTATCCGTGCTGTATCGTGCATATATAACATATATATGATACATCACAGATGTCTGTCTGTGTTCAGTGCTCCGCTCAGTCAGTTATTTCTGTTGCAAAGTGCGCTCACTTCCGCTTTTGATGCCTTAACGTGTTTTAACGATTAATCGATTCATCGTTAGTTGCAGCCCTAAATACAATGTTGTTCTGAATGATCACCTTCATCCTAAGATGAAACACTTCTGTCCTGAATGGAGTCTCTATAATGCAAGGGATAACTGAATGGTTCTAATCAGTATAAAAATGATGTGATTCATAGACTATGACCTTCACAATCACCAGATCTCAGCCCAATTCAGCACGGATAAGAGGTTTTATTCTGATGGTACTTGTTAGTCCAATACCTCAGTAAGACACTTCATGAGTCCTTCAGCTGTCTGTAAATGAGACAGCGTTGTCTGATTATGAGCCATATAAAATAAAACTTGAGGTTTTTACTCATTAAGAAAAGAAACAGGATTTTAAAAGTGAGCTATCATACCTGTAGCATAAATAAAATTCAATTTCCAATTAAATCATTAAGTGGGCATGTAATTTACATACATCAGTATTTGTCAAATATAGTCTACAATTTAATTTTTAAGCATAGGTAAGTGTTTTGAGGAGATAATGATGCATACATTGCTTTACTACTTGATATCTGCACAAGTTGTGCCATGAAAGGTGTGCAACACCAAATACTTGGAAAACTTAAAATAATGTTTTGATGTCCAGATCAGGTTATCATGAGGCTAAATAATTGTCCTTTCTTGTTTTTAAAATCAGAGTAGTAGTTTTATTCTATAAAAGTACTAAATGACAAAGTTAAAATTACACAAACAAAGGCAGTGTTTTTGTTTAAATAGGCACAGTTTTCAACAGCACAGAATGAATTTTAATTCAGACACAGAATTCAGACAAGCTGCAGCGTTTCACTGATCTTTATCACAGGCCTATCAGCAAATCTTTTCATTCCTCATGTTGAAGGATTAAATCTCACAAACAGGATTGCAGTACAGTGTGGAGATTCTGAATATGTTCTAGTGATGAAACAGTCTAACTGCTACTCTGATCTGCTACTGATCCGGCACACTGAAATCGGCAGAAAACGACGCTGTCCGTTTGTGTTGAATTCCTGCAGCTAGAAGATCCCCGGTTCGTGTTGGCGTCTTCCTGGGATCTTTCTGCATGGAGTTTGCATGCCCTCCCTGTGTATGTGTGGATTTTCACTGGGTACTCCTGCTTCCTCCCACAGTCCAAAAACATGCTGAGGTTAACTGACATCTCTAAATTGTTCACAGGTGTGAATGTGACTTAGTTTGTCTTAATATATAGCCCTGTGACCTGTCCAGGATGTCCCTTGTCTTCACCCCTAAGTCAGCTGGGATAGACTATAGCCCCCCCCCCCCCCCCCCCCCCCCCCCCCGCCCTGTAACCCAAATGAGGTGTATCGACAATGGATGGATGGATGGACATTTTTGCTCGTGTTTGATTTTGACCATATGAGGACAATTTTCAAGCTTTGACTGTTTTGGAGTCTCTCAGAACTTTTCTGTGCATCAAAACTAAGAAAAATCGGATGGAGGCGGACACATCATCATCATCGCTGTACAGCAAGCTGACATTTCCAGGCAAACTGTTACAAACAAATGTAGCTGGACAGACAGAAGTAATTGTTTTGGCCTCATTCCAACCCCAGCCGCCGGCCTCTGCTCTACTCTGCTCTGGCATTCCTGCCGAACTTTGAACAGCCTGTCCCTGTAAATCAATGACCATGAGGGTGTGAAATTGTCCTGTCATCACTCTCTCTCCGTCCCCTCCGCTCTCATTTTACCCTTCTTTCTCTCTACTCTCTATAAACTTGATATGTCGTCCAAACAATGCAAAGCACTATAAGCAAGCAAATAGCTGTAATCACTCAGCTGATGATGCACAATCACCCATTCAGCACGCTGCGTGCACTGTGGCGACCTGGCAGCCCTATTGATCTCTGGAGGGGAAACGATTGAAGGCACCCCGTCACTTAACAGATGGTGAGTGATGGCACTCATAAACCTCACACTAAAAGACAAATGTCATACAAGCTGCATGTGGTGTGGCAGCAATAGACAACCCTGCTGCCGAATGCCAGTTCTACAAATGGGAAGAGAGAGATGTTGGGAGATGACAGGCCAGCTGCTGCCTCGATGAACGTGAGCTGACATGTGGGGGTCCTCAGAGTCGATCACTGAATGCTGATGGAGGTCATGGAGAGACGGACTCCACTCTGCTTTCAATTCAAGAATCCAAATGATGACTGACTGTAGAGATGGAGGGAACCTGGCCACTGAACACCAGAGAGGACACTGTCAACATTTTTTGTAACTACAAGGAAGATACTTCATAAAAATGAAGTGTGTTTTCCTGATTTCACAAAATCAAGGCTTTGTGACTGGAAGAATGAGATCACGGGTACAAGCAGGCAAAATAAGCTTCCTCCACAGGATGGCTGGACTCAGCCTTAGAAATAGGATGAGAAGCTTGGACATCAGGAAGGAGCTTGGATTAGAGATGCTGCTCCATCACATCAAAAGGAGTCAGTTGAGGTGGTTTGGACATCTGATTTGGAATCCTCCGAGGAGGCTTCCTTTGGAGGTTTTTCAAGCACGTGGGAGGAGATCCCGGGGTAGTCCAGAACCCGCTGGAGGGACTATATATCTCGTCTGGCCTGTAAATGCCAGGAAAAGCTGATGTCACCAAGGGGAGGGACGTCTGGAATGACCTGCATCGTCTGTTGCCCCGCGACCGAACCTCAGATTAGAGAAAGTGAATGGATGAATGAATGGATGGCTTTGTGATTACAAGAAACATTTCTCACAAGGCTCTGTGTATGGCAGTGATGGTCTGGTGGTCCACCACTCTGAGTTAGACTGAAATATTTCAACAACTGGTCATTGGTTTGTCATTAAGTTTTGAAAGGACATTGAGGATCTGGAACAATGAAACTTACTGACTTTGGTAAAACATTGTAGTGTCATGATTGCATTTACATCTGTAGGACTGGTGAAAAGTCTCACAAATGACTGCTTAGAATTTCATGATATTTGTTTCAAATGTTTGTGTTTCCTTCTGGGTGAGACGAGAATAGCTTTGGTGATCCTTTGATTTTGCATTTAATGTCATTATCAGGTTAAAATTTTAATTTCTTAAATAATTCTGGTTACATAAAATACCTGCAAACTAAGGACATTCCCACAGATGCTTGGCTGATAAAAAAGGAGCCAGGGAACTTACTGTCATGCAGCCCCAGTTTGGTACATCATTTACATTGAAGGACTCCCCAACATGATTGTCTTTCAATGAGTCTTTGATCAAAAAACCACAATCTGTTCATCTGTATTGTTTGTTTTGGGCTAAAATTTCAAATGAGTGAATGGATGGATGGATGGATAGATGGATGAAAGAGTTTTCCATTCTAGTTCTGTGGAAAGCCACAATTCTGAGTTGAATTCCTAACTTTCAGTAGTGCTTTTCTAGTTATTCCGTAAAGGACCGTGGCAGAATTATGTGATGATCGGCGTTGGTCTGTCTGTCTGTCTGTTAGCAACACTACTCAAAAACGGACAGATTTGGATGAAATTTTCAGGGAATGTCACACAAAGACCAAGCGTTTAGCACTAGCAAACCCAAGAGTGGATCAGTTGATACATATCACTATTGAACCCAGAGAAGAGCCAATTGGCACTAATCCCTGGTTTAAAGACACTTTTGTTATGACAATGAGGCACTAGTGTGTGCATTACCACTTGAACCTGGGATTTCAAGTGTTGATCACCAGCCATTATCAGGGACAATGCTCACATTCCTCAGAAATGGTCCTCATTTCAAAATGAATAGACAGTAGCCAGAGCCATCTGGTACAGTTCTGGGAGTAAAAAAAAGGGCAAAACCTGGGTTTTCTAGTGTTCAATTTTGGCAGTGATGCAGCTTATAGTCTGGATCCATGGATTTGTTAAAGATTTCTGTATCACTGTGAGATAGCGGCACGGTGTCACTGTAACTATAGACCCTTTATTTGTTTACAAACATTGTGACGGTTTTTGTGGGCGGGGCTTATGCTGGAGTCAAAAGCGGAGCGAGAAGTCAAGCGGGACTGGGAGTATATAGTTTGCGCTGGGAGTTTGCGCTGCAAACTCGAGCATTTTTAACCCGTAAAACTTCAGTGTCCCGCTGGCGGTACACTTACTAATTTGCATAGGAATTTAAAGAATGTCCGAAGGCTGCAAACGCGATTATATAAACACTATACGCCCATGGAAAGCTTAGATTCTCATGAATCCGCCGGTATAAACCACTTTCAGATGTGATTACCACAGCGGGTAATATAAACACATTTGTCCGACAAACAACGAATATCCATCCATCCGTTCTCTATACACGGCTTCAACGCACACAGCACGACTTGCATTTCCGGGTTCATTATTACACACAGATGAAAATATTCCACAAAAAACGGCCATAATCCAACCTTGGACATCCAGACGACACAAGCCAGTAAAATATTTTGTCCAAAACATGTCTTGAAGTCGGTATATAATCCACGAATCGGTCGTTTTCAAGGAAATGCACCTTGCGATGCCCGTCCAATATTCCCTGTACTTCTCGTCATATTTAATGGGTTATTGTTTTTGATTGTATTTTTTGTGTGTCTTGTTGTGTCCTTTTTCTGATGGTGTGTGTATTTGGACCCAGTGTCTGGAATAAAGCTGAATTGAATTGAATTGAATATTTTTTATTTACAAATAGAATATTAGCGATTTTTTGTACTGAAAATGGCTGGAATTGACTGCAGCTGATCGTGCATTTAACCACAACTGTCTTCGTTCCCTCTGAGCACGAGTGTTCGGTGGAATCCTATAAAACTTTAATTTGCGTTCGCCAATGTCATTCCTACTATTCTGGCATCCAAAAACACAGCAGGACGACATTTTAGAAAAGTTGATAGAGCCTAGTCCCTCAGTTTTTCGCATTTCGGTCAGGGCCGCGGGCTTCCTCTTTTGCCTCCAGCTAAAGCTGTGACGTCATTCGTGACGTGGTCATTAAAGGGTCTATGAGAACAAATGAATACTACGTCAGCTGCCTGCTGACGATCACATGATTGCGATTCTACTACAAATCAACTGCTGCAGACAATGAATTTTGAAAAAGATTTCATCTGTCGGAAATCACACGACTGAGCAGGCGCGGCTGGTCAACAAAGGGCGCTAGGGCGCCGCCCCCTCTGTCTCACATCATGCAGAGAGTCACAGCCCATCCTTTAATAAAATGCTTTTATAATTACATTTACATATATATCCTATGTTTTTAACAAGCAAAATGGATAATAGAGCCTGTAGAGAGTTACTAAGATGTATAATTTATAATAAAAAGTCAGATTAGAAACGTCATATCCGGCCTGGGGCGCACTCATCTTTCCCCATTGACTCTCGTTATAACTTTGACATGCGCAGTTCGTTCCTCTTCAATGCAAGAGACAGGAGACCGCGGGGCGCAGGATAACAGCGCCCGCTGAGCAATCAGAGCGATCAGAGGGAGACAGCCTGTCTCCCTCTGATCGCTTTACACACCACCAGCCATGGGGTGACAGCAGAAGTTAGCGGTTTGTTCATCCGCTTGCCTTTAACTTGCATACAAAAAATAACACAGATGTAGAGGTGCTGGCTTTAATCTCTAAAATGTGAGGATTTACTTTTTTGTCATTTAATAATGTAAATAGAAATGTTAGTTGACACAAGTGGCACTTTAGACTGAAAGCCTGTTGATTTTCATATGTTCTGAAATCTGAGGAATTACTGTTTTTCTTTGTTTTCATTGTAAATATTTAATGTTAGTTGACAGAAGCACTTTGGGCTCAAAGCCTAAGATAAGATAGGTTTTATTTGTCACATGCACAGTTATACATAGTATAATGCCTAATGGTTTTAGTATTTTGTTTTCAGGCAAAGTGACAAATTTTTATTGCTTTGATCTTAAATATGCAGATTTGCTGTTTTCTCATTGTCATGTAAGGTTGTTAATGTAAAAGTTAGCTCACAGAAGCACTGTCTGCTTTAAGCCTTATAGTTAGGTTTTTTTTTAACAAAATGTCCAATGTTTGTTGGTTTCACTGGTATGGATTTGTTTTTGTTTATCTGAGTATGTAAATATAAATATGTTGTTCCAAAGATTTTGCTGGACAGAAGAAGCACTTGGCACTCTTTGAAGCTGGAAAAATGAATTGTTTCTTTTTTTAACTTTTGAAGTAAAAAAGAGATTTGCATATTTATACATTGTTAATTTGTTTAATTATAGAAAAGGAGATTTTAAGGGTTTGTGTGTACCAATTACACCTTATCTGGAGCAAATCATATCAAACACTGGGGAGATAAATTCAAATTCACTAGCTGGTAACATTTACGTGCATTTAATTGTCTATTTGATTCAGCAGTAGTGCTTAGGTGTACCCTCGTAGCACATCAAATGGCTGTGAACATAATTTACATCAATTCTTGTATTCCGGTGTTGCCGACTCTGCTATTTGGTTTGGTAAATTAAGTGCACCCCCCCAAGAGAAAAATTCACCAGCCGCCACTGCGACTGAGCAGTCCTGGCGGAGCACTGCACTTTCTGAATGCTTTTATTTTTGGATCTGTGCTGGTTCCTGCTCCCTTTTCTTGCATTCTTTCCTTTTCAGAGTCATGTCTTGTTTTAGACTATAGAGGATTTGACAACAGTTTTCTTGTTAGTCTGTCTCACAAATAGTATATGCCTTACAGGCATCAATGTAAAAATGAATTGCTGAGCAGTCTAAAAGAAAATGATCAAATTTAGGCTACAAGTTCATTGTACCTATTTACTTTAAAAGTTGATCATCCGCCCATGTCCATATCCATCCATCCGTCCGTCCGTCCGTCCGTCCATCCATCCATCCATCCATTCATTATCTATATACTGCTTAATCCTCATTCAGGTCGAAGGGGACTAGATTCTATGATAGTTGACTTAGGACAAAGGCAGGGGACACCCTGGACAGGTTGCCAGTCTGTCGCAGGGCTGCATATAGAGACAAACAAGCACACTCACATTCACACCCATGGACAGTTTAGAGATACCAAGTAACCTCAGCAAGTTTTTGGAATGTGGGAGGAAACTGGAGAACCCGGAGGAAACCAACGCATTCACAGGGAGAACATGCAAACATGTTGAAAGATCCTGGGGAGGCCAAGACGCGAACTGGGGATCTTAACCACCCATCCACTGTGCAGCCCTAAAAGTTGGTCAGTATTTTTAATAAACATTTTAGTGGAATTTAACAGGAATTTCTCACTTGTGTAGAGTCAGAGTTTCACCTTGGAGATTTTCAAACATTCAGCAGGACTCTAGAACTGAAATCCCTGAGCATAAACATTTAGTTCATTTAGGGAGTTACCAGCACAGAGCATGTAAACATGGTGACCAGCTGCTCCCTGCTCACGGCTCTCACAGATGTTTCTGCCCCTTTGCCACTGTCCTCAGCATCACCGGCAGACTGCTTCAATAAATCCAGTATGTCAGCCATTATAACCCTTTTTGCCCCCTCTGTCCTCTTCTCTTCCATTTTGCATTTTCTCTGTCTCCTTCTTGATGTGAAATGTATGCTGGGATACTTGACTGACCCAAGTTCACACACATGACTCAGTTGCTAAAGCATGACAAAGAGTATTTCCAGGTGACAGGACAGCATTTGGATGCTGTAAATTGCAAATTTAGCAACACTTTACCTGTGGCTGATGATTTTTCAAAATAGCAAATGTAGAATATTGCAGTAAGCAGAAAAAATAAAGAAACTGAACTGTTTCTCATGTTGTGTAACAGGGCAAACGGACTATTGATTGCATTGCTAAGAAACCAGAATTTTCTTCACTTGAGTGAAAGAGAAAACCATTTGTTTTGTAGAGCTTGAGTCAGATCCATCAGTATTAAGCAGAGGATTGTTTCTCCCAGTCCCCCGTTAATCAATAATCAAGCTTGCTGACCAGAATGTAATATGGAGCTAGTGTACACTACCTGCATCTACCTGTTTTTTTATTGCCTCTTACTGGTCAAAACATCCACTGATGCACCTTTAAACATTTCCAACAGCAAGTACATCTTAACCTCACTTCCATTCCATCCATCCATCATCTATACACCGCTTAATCCTCAATCGGGTTGTGAGGTGACTTAAGGTGAAGGCAGGGGACCCCTTGAACAGGTCATCAGTCTATCACAGGGCTACATAGAGAGACAACCAATCACACTCACATTCACACCTATGGACAATTTAGAGTTAACAATTAAGCTCAGCATGTTTTTGGACTGTGGGAGGAAGCTGGAGAACCCAGAGAAAACCCATGCATGCACAGGGAGAACAAACAAACTCCATGCAGAAAGCCCCAGGCCGGGACTCGATGAGATGAGTAACTGACTTGATGCCTCTTTTTTTTGGATTACTTTGTTTCTCCATCTATAACTGTCACAAATCACAATTTCAAAACTAAAATTACTTTCAGTTTAATTAAGATAATGCCAAAGAATTGGTGAAGAAAAAAGATTGAGGCTACTCTGTTAACACAAGGGAATGATCAGAGCCGTGATTATTTGACAAACACTGTTGAAATGAAACATGTAATCAAAAGAAGCCCACTTCTTAAAGCCTAATGTTTTTATACCATCGAGCCACCCTATTCTCTTCATTAAGCAGACTTTGTTCCTCTATGATAATGTTTCCTTTGCTGCTGTAAAAAATAAGGCACAACTTCAAGGCCACTAGAGGACTTTACTTGAAGGACTGATGCTCTTGCTTTCCCTGGGAGTACAGCATTTTAGACTTCCTAACAATCCTCAGGGCTGTATGGAGGCTGCATGAAATCTTAGTTTTATTGTATTGCAAGAGTTTATGTGTTTTCTGAAATCAATCTTGTATTTTTGCAAAGCCAGACACTCCTTTCCTCTCTCTGGCTGACAGGCAGGTACATGTTTGCTGGTGAAAGGAGGGAAGCAGTATGAATGTGAAAGAAAATTAACTCCAGTGTGACAGATGGAGGCCAATTAGACTCTCAGGCCACTCGTTAAGGTGGCCGGCTGAGCCCACTGGGTCTGTCTGTGTGCGTTTGAGGAGTGAAACAGTGTGCAGCTGTGTATTATGTGTGTGTGGTTATAGTTTTCCCATTTTAATTCAGTTTTGTGAGTTGTATATGAGAGCTGTTTGTCTGGTATTGTACAGTAGTGTGTCTGTGTGTGTGGGTTTGCTTTGTGCATCACTCATGCTGTGGGGACATTCTTCTGTTTTCACAATTGCATTGTGGTGACGCAACTTGCTTTTGGGGACAAACAGCAAAAACCCATGAAGTAAACATCATACGGTACCTTAGGTCAGCATGAGCATAATTCTCTAGAAAATGAATTTAAGTCTATAAAATGTCCTCTAAAGTGATGGAAATGTGTTATGTAGAAATGTGTTTGCAAGTGTGTGTGGGAGAGAGATAGCAACAGGATCAGGCTGTGTTACCTGTCTACCTTCATTGTGCTCAAGCAGTGAGACTCCAGGCCTCCTTGTTTAGGCTGATATGACGATTTGTTTTTCAGACACCAAGATGAACGGTGAGCTGAGAGCTGGTCGCACCACTACAGGCAAGAGAGGAAGCAGCGATCATGACAGGTCAGTCAGCCCTGCTGTACTGCATATCTGTGGCTCACATTGTGCTGCGGGTCAGCTGCTTTAGTTTGAATCTTACTTTTGTGGTGTCATATTTAGCAAACTTCAGTTATAGTAAATGTACAAGAAATATAGGAAGAGGGAATCTAGAAAGAGTGTCTAAAGGTACTACATCCATGAAAGAGACATGTAAAATGTAACAATGTAAAGGGACATCACAATATTAAATGTCACGAAGAGGAATTTACATCACAGTATTCTGCTGCAGAATCTCTTTTGTTATTATTATGCTGAAATGTACACCGGTATTCTGAGAGAAAAAAACAGTGAAAGCCAACCGATTGTTGATAGTTGGGAGATCTATTGCATGATTTGTTGACGGAAAAAATGATTTTGTGTTATGTCACCAACCTAATTCAGCATGCACGTAGGACCATAGGACCATAGATTTTGGGACCAAGGGCTGACTTTTAACCCCCTCCTCTGTATAGATCAGGGGTCAGCAACCTTTAACACTCAAAGAGTCATTTGGACCCATTTCCTACAAAACCCTTTTGCCATTTATAATGAAGATACCATTGCATATATTGTTTTTTTTTTAAACCTTTTTGCTGTGTATAAAAAAACTATAGTGTGTTGCATTTATGATATCAATGAACTACTACAGAGAAAATGAAATTTCATTAGGCTTAATTCTATGAATACATTCAAAATAATGCAGTAAGTCTTTATAGACAGGCTCATGTGGCTATGAAGACTTTCAAACTGTGACTCCTGCTTGATGAGTCTGTAAAATGAATGAATGCATTGCACTGGTACAAAAGAGCTTCAAGTAGTTAATAGATTTATAGTGTATTAAGATCCCAGTTTGTGTCCCCGCCTTACCAGGATCTGTCTGCATGTATAGTTTGCATGTTCTCTCTGTGCATGTGTGGGTTTTCTCCGTGTACTCCAGCTTCCTCACGCAGTCCAAAAACATGCTGAGGTTAATTGGTATCTCTAAATTGTCCGAAGGTGTAACTTTGCTTGTTTGTCTCTGTATGGTGACCGGTCTAGGGTGTCCCCTGCCTTCACCCTAAGTCAGCTGGGATAGACATCAGCCCCCCTGCAACCCTAATGAGGAGGTGTATAGATGACGAATGGATGGATATTGTTTGGAGTAATTTTGACCACATCTAGTGCATACTAAACATGAATGCTGACCAGTAGTACTTTTCAGAATAGCAGTAGTTTTGTGAGTGGTTTTCAATGCTGGTTTACTCAGTGGTTTTGCTGTTGAAGTTTGTGTGAAGCTGACAGTGAGTGATGGTCCAGCTGTCCCCAGCTTTAACCTCATTCACTGTTTACATGGAAACTAAAGCCAAACTATCCTCCAAATCCCACCGCTGCCCGCTGCTGGAAGGATTAAAGTCGAGATGAACACAACTCTGCAGCAGCTAGAGTTGGGATTTATATCTAGGCAGCCGCGAAGCAAAACCCAAGAGATTGTGGAGCTCTATGAAGAGAACCACTGGGAACAGTTAACTCTGTATGAACCCTCACTGTTTAGACTTTCACACAATTTACTTACTGCAGCAACGAGAGACTGCAGGCTCAAATAATCCGTAATTCTTGAATCCCGACTGTCATGAGAAACTAAGGTGAAGGGTCAGAGCTCACAGCCTGTCCTGAGCATGTTTGTGGATTTCAGAACTAGTGCTGTGTGAATCTGTTTCATCTGTAATCAGTTAAAACGTCTGCCACAAATTACCAACCAAATTTAGCAAAAATACATAATTCATCACATAATACTGATACAACTTGAAGTGATAATTAATGAGTTGAGAATTATTGAAGCTGCACTGCAGAGGAAAGTATCACTGCAGAGCATAAATTGAAGAAGCTTGTAAGTGTACCAGCCATGGAGTCCCATTTAGACAAGTCAGTGAAGTCATTAGAAAGTAAAAATATGAAAAGATAATGGGATGGTTGACAGGAATATTTCAGGTTTTGGCTAATAAGCTCACAGTTATTATTTATTTATTACCCCTAATTAATCCCATGAGGGAAATTTTTTGATTTTTTTTCAATATCTCCCCAATTTGGGGGGGGTCAGAGCGCAGGGTCAGCCACAGTACAGTGCCCCTGGAGCAGGAGGGGTTAAGGGCCCAGCAGTGGCCGCATTGGGATTTGACCCTCTGCCCTTCTGATTAGTAGTCCAGAGACTTAACCATTGCACCACCACTGCCCTAATTAAGTTATGTTATGTTATGTTATGTTATGTTATGTTATGTTATGTTATGTTATGTTATGTTATGCTATGTTATGCTATGTTATGTTATGTAAAAAATTTTATGTAAAATTCACACTTAAATTTGATGATCATGCAAACCTCAGAAAAATAGTGATGTCATACAGTCACTGGTCTGCTATTCTGACTGCAGAGGTGAAGAAAGTAAAAGCAAAAGGTCAAGTCTCTGTGTTGTTCAAAAGTAAACTGAGCTTGTGTTGATGGGATAGAGTAATACACTGGAAACTCCAAACTGAAAGATGCTGATATTTGCTGTGCCACACTGTTGAATTCTAGACATCACTGTTCTGAAAAGCAATGAAATGCCCCACCATAGGTATTTGTCATACTTTGCTGTCACTGACAGCAGAATAACAACCAACACAAGTTGAGGTTAGGTAGCTTGCCAGATAATTCTTAGGAAGTTATTTTGATTGGCTGGGTAGCATGATGTTGGTCAGCTTTGTTGGTCTGTATGAAGTTCGGTATTAGTGCACATTATTAACTCTGTTATATCTTGATAATTTATTATGGTATTCACAGTTGTAACTGTCAGTTAATGAGTTTGCATGGTCATTTGTATGACTGCACTTGGTGCAGATTGTCTGTCTTTAGAAATGAATGCCATGTATCCAGTGAATGCATTTAAGCCCATAGATGAACAGAAACTGAAGAAGACTGTCACCACTGTGAATATTTCACTGACTTGCTTAAACTATGTGGTACCCAGTTTAGTTTTGTTTTCATTCAGCACATGCAAAGTCTGAACTAAGGGAGATACTTCAGACCTGACCAGTGATGTTTCAGCTCTGTTTCACTCCTTTTTGGACAGGAACACAGAAAGCATGACTACCTGCTTGTGAAGAGGAGAAGAACAAAAATAGGAAGAGTAACAAACACTCACATTCCTCCCAAAACACACACCTTTCCACTGTCTGCTGTATTTTCGCATCTGAACACAGCAGGTTGTGATCCAGATGGGTTCAGCCTCCTTCTTTGTGTTCTAATCAAAACTAATGACTCCAAAGCTGCTTTGAGCAGCCAAGAACCTACCTGAGATAAAAAATGTAGAAGGTCAGTGAGGATCCAGCATTTATCAATGCCAGAAGTATTCACAGGTAGCAGGAAACATAAGTCATAAGTAAAAATATTTTGTTCCAAGCTTCATTAAAAGTCTTCAAAAGTTTACTCAAAGGAGAATAGTGGTGGTGCTGTGGTACATCTGTCACGACTGCTTGGTTGCCTAGTGCTTGCTGATTGTCTCTTGTCCGACACCAAAATCACTAAATGCTGAGTGATTTGGGGGCTTGGAGAGCTTACAGACTTGCTGGCTTACATGAGGTTTCAGTAGAAATTCTGTGTACAACTGTCTAATTAGTTTGCAGTGCCTGAGTTGTGTTTATTTAAACAGTTTTACATCCTGCAGCAATTTTAGGTCTGAACCTTTTTGTCTTTCTTTCAGTTCAGAAGAATTAGTTTTTTGATTTGAATTGATTGAATTGAATGATGGCACGCTGGTGTTCTTGTCATGTTTTCATTTAATGAAAAATCTCACATTCTGAAGACTTTTTAGTAGTCTATTCAATTTTAGATTTTAAAAATTATGTGTATAAAGGAATTATATACACTACTGTCGAAATGTTTGTGGTCACTTAGAAATGTCCTTATTTTTGAAAGTAAAGCAGTTTTTTTCAATGACGATAACATTAAATGAATCAGAAATACAGTCTAGACATTGTTCCTGCGGTAAATGACTATTCTTGCTGGAAACAGCTGATTTTAAATAGAATATCTACATAGTGGTACAGAGGCCCATTTCCAGCAACCATCACTCCTGTGTTCTTATGCTACATTGTGTTAGCTAATGGTTTTGAAAGGGTAACTGATGATTAGAAAACCCTTGTGTAATTTTGTTAGCACACACAAAAAATGTGAATTTTCATGGAAAACATGAAATTGTCTGGGGGAGGCCAAACTTTTGACTGGTAGTGTATATAAATGACCTAATAATTGCAGTGCAATGGTGACTGATGATTGATTTACTGTGCTACATTGATGCATCTTAGATTCACACATAGGGTATCAAAGAATCCCTTGTACAGCGACACTGTCACCATCTCTGGGCAAATATGTGGGTTGTATTGTATCGTTTTTTACCCTGTTTTTTACTCTCATACTCTGTAGATTTGTCTCTCAGGTTGAAGCCCTCACAGAACCTCTGGTTGCGCCATCTTGCATTTTAAATCACCCTCCCTGCAGATGTCTGTAATGTACTCAGCGAAGGCCTCTGGAATTCCTGAGCCGATCAAACTCAGATAAGCTCTCTCTCCAGCGTTGACCAACACCCATTACTGGAGGAAAGTTGGGACATTTGTATTTCTGTGTGTTTTCATCCACAGAGAGATGGATCTCCCTGCTGAACCTGCACCCGGAGCAGCCTTTTCTTATTGAAAGACAATGACTTTCACTTTCATGCTATGAATGTTGTGTTTAATTCTTTTTCATACTAAAACCCCTCCTCTGTCAGGAATGCACCCTCACTGGAGACATCTCTGCCTGGCTCTAGGGGTCATAAAAAGTATGACTGCTGCTGAAGCACACAGACAGAGAGGCACCCTCTCTCTCTTTGACTGAAACAAGAAACATTTTCAAAATTAATGTTTCTGAGATGTATTCTGTGTTTACAGGTTTATCCAGACTACTGAAAGTGTTTCCTCTATAACATATCCAAAAATCTCACTTCTATCTTTTACAGAAGTGGATTTATTAATTTGTGAGGTTTAATCTGATTTCTTCTTTTCCTTCTTCCTATTCATGTTGAAAAGATGAATTCTTGTATTTGTTCATTATCAGATGTATGACATGTTATCATATCTTCACCGTGACATATATTATTAATGTTTAGAACACACTGAACATATAGTTATGAATTAAATAACTCATATAATACTCACATATGTGTTAACCTGTACATTGCTTAACTGGATTATGGTGAGAGATACACAGACCGCTTAATCGTTTACTATCCCAATATTTTAATCCATTATGGATCATTCCTTCTTCTCTGCCTCTCTGTGAGAACATAGGGAGAGTCAAATTTCGAGTGGAGATTCGCGCCCAAGCATCCTGGGTCCTCCCCTTAGCCGGACCCACAGATAAATTCAGCTGTAGCCCCCACCTCAGGCTCTCTTCCCTTCCGCCTCTGTCTGTGGGATGCACGTCAGAGTCTCCCATTATTTTCCTTATCTAAAGCGCGTTTTTTCTATCTCCTGAAGTTTCTTCATCTCAAAGTGTTAATTATTTATCTCTTAAATTTTGTAACATTAATTTAGACATTTTTGCTCATTTTTAAGCCGAACTTTATTCGTGAATTTCGATAAAGAACTGATTAAGAACCGATTTACATTTTTCAAATTTTTGGGCTCTACAGTTTACCCATTCTTTTATTCGGCTAATGCCTGCTAAAATATTACGAGAGCCCTCATTTTTGATCAAGTGAATTTTTCTCTTCAACCGAACCCGGCTCCACTCAGCTGACCACACCGGAAATCTGCTGGACCAGATCTCCGTCAACTGAACTGATCCACACATGCAGGACGACCACATCACCATCGTGACACACAGCATCTGGGAAGCAAAGCCATCCCTTCACGCTGTGAGGAGTCATCTGTCTGCGAATTCTGCGTCCCAGCATATGACAGTTCACTACAGTAAGAACCAGCTGAGTTCTCTGCCTGATCAGGGGTTTGATGTGACTAACTAATTGATTACCCAAATTCATTAAATCCGTTTATTCTTTTACGAACCTTTCTTAATCCAAATTACAGTTTACCTCGTCAAGTTAGTTATCTGGCTTCTCCTCACCATATTTCCGGTCTCAATATGCTAATTTGAACACACACCAGTCTCTCAGACACACGCATGCACACACACATACCCGTAGTCACGCATGCACGTACACACACATCACATTTCTCACTGTACATAGTTCACTTGTCATTATTTTAATAGAATAGTCAATAAATGCTTCATTTTAGACCAAATTACAGCTTTGAGTGTTTCATTGTGTAAGAACTGTGGGTCAATTTTAACCGAGAATTCAAGCCTTTAAGATATAACACTAATCAAAATTTAAATTAGTTAATTTTAATTAATTCCTCGCCTGGCGAGGTGGTGCCCATATACGAGTGCAATTATCTTACGTAGTGTCTCCTACATGTCCTTTCATGTTTGCAAAAAAGGCTTTTGAAAGCAGCGTATGCACTCTGTACTTCAGTCTCACTGAACTTCAGGGGAGCTCAGAGCTTCACTCTGAGGTGAAAGAAGCAGGCATGTTTGGGTGTGACTAATACTTTATCAATACTTTACTGCACAGGTGAAGTTAAACAGCACACAAACAAAAACACACAATCACTTTCTATGTCACAGTGACAGCTTGAACCTCCTTGGGTGAGGTTTTGTTTTAATTGCTCTGATCTTTGTCAGTAGCCCTGCGACAGACTGGCGACCTGTCCAGGGTGTCCCCTGCCTTCGCCCGAGTCAGCTGAGATAGGCTCCAGCACCCCCCGCAACCCTAGTGAGGATAAAGCGGTGTATAGAGAATGGATGGATGGATGGATGATCTTTGTCAATCAGAAAAGGTGATTAGTTTCTGTGTTGTCTTTTGGTGCATTGATGTTTACTCCTATATCAGTGATGGATAAGAAAAATCAGAAATCAAGAATTAGGTTTAATTCCTATGCTGAGGTGTTGTGATGACTTTTTCAGTACTGCAATATAGTAATTACAGTTTACAATATCAAAATGCACTGACTGATAATTGATCATAGGAAAAACTTAGATGTCTAAGTAAAGTGTTGGCTCTTTGTCATCAATTCTCCAAGTCTCTGAACTCTACTGGAAGTATGAACACTGGGTGTCATGAACGAGCGGGTTGGACCCGAGCAGAGAGCCACACTACCAAGGCTGGCTGGAATGAAAGTGCTTTATTGTTGGAGGGTAAATAGTGGCTCGATGGGGGAAAACCAGAGTGCTGGGAGCGGGGAGCGGCCGGTGTAGTGGGGGGTTTGGCCAGGAACGGGGGGTCACGGCAGGAACAGGGGGGTCCAGGCAGGAACGGGAGGTCCAGGCAGGAACAGGCGGGTCCAGTGAGGAGGGAAAACCGGTATCCAGTGGTCTGGGGAGAGCCGGAGGGGAAGGAGGACGGCAGGGGATCCCGGACAGCTGAATCTGGGCAAGGAGCAGGAGAAAGCAAAGTAAGAAACTTGGCAAACTCAACAGATTAACAGGAGGCTAGAGCGCAAACTGACTGTGAGGTCTTTGTTCAACAATCTGGCAGGGAGTGGAAGGATGAGCCGGTTCTTATTGCTGAGGTGTGTAATCAGGTCGATGTCCTTCAGCTGTCCGGGAGCCGTAGGGGTAGTTGATTGCCTGAGTGGAGTCAGCTGGGAAGCCAAACTCCACTCAGGCACCGAGCTGCAGGGGAAGACAGGGGCAGAGGAGCAGATGGGAGACCAAGGAGACCAAGGGAGAGACAGGGGCAGAGGAGCAGATGGGAGACAGACAGAAACTGAGTGACAGAGAGGGGAGCATGAATGGAAGAGGGGAGCAAGAGAGGGAGAAGAACCAGATGGGAAAGGGGGTATTGGGGATGTCAGGTGGGAAGGACGGGGGTGAGGAGGGAGCCCTGACACTGGGCTTCCAAATGATATTTCCTGATTTAGTGATTTGATGGTGGTAGAATCATATCAGTCTAAAATCTCCCATAGGTGTTCAGTTCGGTTGAGAGCTTGTATTTGTGAAGGCAGTTAATTCACATCATTTTCAGACTCATCATCCCTCATCAGGGAGATCCCAACGTGGGTATGCCGAAGTGTCCTTTGGCAAGATACTGAACCCAACATTGCTCCCAATCGCAGGGAGCATCTTGCATGGCAGCTCTGTCACATTGATCTGTGAAGGTGTGTGTGAATGGGTGAACGGGAAGCATCTTAAAGTCTTTTCAGTGCCACTAAGGTAAAAGGGCACAGCATAAATGCAGACCTTTTACCATTAACATAGCCATCCAGGAAAAGACCCCTCCCATCAGGACAGAAATAGCAGGTATAGCACTTGGACAACAGTGAAACAATATGTTAGACAACCATGAACACTTAAGAGATCAATGAGACCAGCAACTACAGATCAGAGATGTGTAGCTCTAGATCCAGAGGCACCTGCAGGGGGAATAAAACACAAACAACAAAGAGAGATACAAAGTCAGTGACAGTAAATGGTGATAAAACTGTAAAGAAGAGACAGAGGAGTGTAGTGCATCATGGGAATCCTCCAGAAGTCTGAACCTTTAGCATCATAACTAAGGGACACCTCAGGTGATCCTGAGCAACCCTAACTACACAGTTTAAAAGAGGAAAGGTTTAAACCTAATCTTGTCTAAAAATCTCTGTCTTGCAGACATGCTTAATGTGTGAATTTAACGACATGTCCTGGTTCCTCACTTTAGAAGTGGAAGTCAAGGGAATGCCATCAAGAGCAGCTATCTGATAGTGTGTTTCTGAGGTGTTTAGGGCCAAATACAATGGCCTTAGTTTTGCCTGAAATTACATAATGAAAAATACACTACTGTTCAAAAGTTTGGGGTCACCCAGACAATTTTACATTTTCCATGAAAGCTTACATTTTTAGTCATGTGTTAACATAATTGCAGAAGAGTTTTCTGATCATTAATTAACCTTTCAGCACCATTAGCTAACACAATGTAGCATTAGAACATAGGAGTGATGGTTGCTGGAAATGGGCCTCTGTACTGCTATGTAGATATTCTATTAAAAATCAGCTGTTTTTAGCTAGACCAGTCATTTACCACATGAACAATGTCTAGACTGTATTTGTGATTAATTTAATGTTATCTTCATTGGAAAAAATGCTTTTCTTTCAAAAATAAGGATATTTCTAAACATTTGAACAGTAGTGTAGAAGTAATCCAGGCCTTTATGTCCTGAAGACATGCCTTGAGTTTGACTCTGATTGACTGTGTTTCGCTATAGTGTTCCACATTTACTGGATGGATAATGTTTCATGAAACAATGAAAGTACCATGTCAGGAACATGATAAGAGGAAGGTTACAGTCTCTTATCACTGCAAACAGATCAGATGTTTTCGTTTCAACTGGAAGCTTGAATGACAATGAAGTCACTTGCTTTGTGTCTTCTTCTTCTTCTTCTTCTTCTTCTTTTCCTTTCGGCTTTTCCCTTCAGGGGTCGCCACAGCGAATCAATAGCCTCCATCTAACCCTGTCTGCTGCATCCTCTTCTCTCAAACCAACTACCTTCATGTCTTCTTTAACCACATCCATAAACCTCCTCTTTGGTTTTCCTCTAGGCCTCCTGCCTGGCAGTGAGAAACTCAGCATCCTTCTACCAATATATTCACTCTCTCTCCTCTGGACATGTCCGAACCATCTCAGTCTGGCCTCTCTGACTTTATTTCCAAAGCCTCTAACATGTGCTGTCCCTCTGATGTACTCATTCCTGATCCTATCCATCCTGGTCACTCCCAAATAGAACCTCAGCATCTTCAGTTCTGCTACCTCCAGCCTCCACCTCTTGTCTTTTCCTCAGGGACACTGTCTCCAGACCAAACAACATGGCTGGTCTCACCACAGTTTTGTAAACCTTTCCTTTCAACCTTCCTTTGCTTTGTGTGTAACATCATATTGCATGCTAAACTGGTTCCCCTTGTCCTTTGTTACACTTTGTTTTTAGCCAAACTTGAAAAAAAATTTGTGATATATCATTTTTTTCAAATTTCCACATATTTAATCTGCAAATTTTTAAAATCAGGTGGATCAAGATTGTAGTAAAAACAGTAGAGGAGACTGAAAACTGAACTGGCAGTACTTCAGCCTCACTGAAAAAGATGCATTAAAAATACGTGTGAAAATCAAACTCGTTATACTGGAGTATACTGAAAATACATGAACAAACTCTAAAGACTGTAGTTTTGCAGTCTTGCTCCATATGCTCAGTTTGTTTGACGGCATGTCAGTGCAAAGTTGGATGATCTGTGTCACAGAGTCCAGCAGCTGTAAGTTTAACATGTAATGACACACACACACACGCAGACAGACAGACAGAGAGACACACACATGAAAATAGTGTAACACCATCCACTGGTTTGCATTAGAGCTGGCGGCATGGTTCAATCAGTAGAGTGGCTGTCTTGCAACCGGAGGGTCGCTGGTTTCATTCTTAGCCTGGAGAGCTTATGCTGAAGTGTCCCTGAGCAAGACGCCGAACCCCTAACTGCTCCTGATGAGCTGTGTTCCATGCACCTTGCATGGCAGCTTCCCCCATCAGTATGTGATAGCAATTTTGTTGTACTCTGTATGACAATAAAGACGTTCTTTTTCTTCTTCTAAAAAGTCAGAGTTGTAGCTTTTGACTGGTGCTATCCCTTCTCTTTGAAGCCAGGACCACCAACATAAAGAGCACAGGATGTTGCCTTCACAGTCAGGAAATTACACCATGCTACCTCAGACCATTTTAGCAGGATAGGTGGCATAATCAAGTACAAACATTGAAATTACCAAAATATTGTGTGTGGGTCTTGTTAGTAAAACACTTTAATTACAAATATAGCAGAATTGTGTTTCTAGAGGAAACCGATTAAAAACTTGGTTATCTATTTGTTTTAGGTAACTGACTCCACTAAACAGCTTTTTATAAGTAGATATAATGCCTACAAAACATTCACCTGCCTTGTCAGGATTCTGCATCAGTTGGTACCTTTTCCTGTTTTTCCTTCTGTGTTGTCTGGTCTCTCTGTCTCCCTCTGTCTGCTGTTCCCTGCTTTCTCTGCACTTGGTCCCTGATTGTTGTCACCTGACGCAATCAGCTCAGATTCATTTTACCTGTTCTTCCCCTCTGTATTTAAGCCCGGCCATTGTTCTCAGTTGTTGCTGGCTCATCGTCTTGGACTCACCTTGTTCCCGTCTCCGCTCCCTCCTTTCCCCTGGATAACATTGCTCACAGGATTACACAGCTTCCCCGTTTATGGATTGCATTTTGGACTCAGTGATTTTCATTTGGCCTTCAGTTAGTTTGTTTCGCCATCTGCCATAGTTCCTGGGTTGTGAGTATTTTTCCTCTGTTCTGTAGTTTGCCGCTGTTTAGTTATTGAAGCCACCTCAGTCTTGTTTTCAGTTAGTTGTTTTATTTTAATAAATTCTTTTTCATAAAGCTAGGCCGTCTGTCTATTGTGTCTGCACCTGGGTTCACCACACCCCACATCCCTGACATGCCTTGGATGTTTCACCTTTTTATTTAGATCATTGTCAATATAATTTTGGCTTTTTTGACAGGAATTTGCAAAAAAAAAAAAAAAAAAAATCAACAATTTAATATCAAAGTGAAAACAGGTGTTTACAATCCCTCTATCCATCCATTAGACAATGCTTAATCCTCATTAGGGTCATGGGGAGCTGGAGTCTATCCCAGCTGACTTAGGGTGAAGGCAGGAGACACATTCACATCTAGGGACAATTTGGAATTGCCAATTAACCTGAGTATGTTTTTGGACGGTAGGAATAAGTCGGAGTACATAAAAGCATCTAATCATAAAACTAATTGAAAAACCCTAAATTTAAGTCTGTGTAGCATTATATGGCAAGTGAATTGTCAGAAAGGTAAAGGTGCTCAAACATAGATCATGACACTCTGTACCTCACTAATCAGACCTTTTGAATAATGAACTGAGCAAAATAAAGACCAGTTACCTATAAACATAGTAACTTAGTAAAAGTTCATTTAAGTGTACATGAAATGGATATTTTGAAATTTACAGGAAAGTTCTTCCAGAGACTGTATGGAAGAAATGCAGCACCATTGTAGGTGTCAGTCCTGGACTGACAGAGAATTTAAAAGTCAGCAGAATAAAATGATCTCTATCTTTATTGTCACACACCATGACGAGGTCAGTGATGTAGTCTGGCAGGAGACTGTGGGCTGATGTGAAAACAATCAAAGGCACCTTAGAGATTTTTTTGGTGTGAGTGTGATTGTCTGTAGCCCTTGATAGACTGGTGATCTGTCCAGGGTGTCTCCTACTTTTCCCCCGTCAGTCAGCCGGGATAAAATCCAACCCCCCGCAGACCACAACACCCACACTGAGACCTTTCCCCTGTGTGGTCACAATCCACTTGCAAATTCACCAGCATTCACCTTTTCTTTTTCCTTTCAGTATGAATGACAGCTGCCCTTAAGAAGTATGTACTGCTGCATATACTATGCATACAGTTATGACATTATTCGTCATGACGTTGCGCCTTAACTTTAAGCACCTTGCTCATTCATCCATTACAGTATGCAGTGTAACATGCAACAACTTCTTGCAGAGAAAGAAATAATGGTGGTGTGTAATTCCCAGTACAGCTTAGCTCCACCAGTTCTTTGTCTCAAATTTCTCTCAAGATCATATTTTAGTGTCTTTTTTTCTGTCTTAGAGACTAACACCTTTGCTGAAGCTTCCTGCTTTGACATATAAAGCATGCTGACAAGTTGTTGGGTCCCTTCCCCCAGAATCAGTATTCAGTTAATTGATGGGGAGCTTCACAGGCTCCTCGCATGTTTAGGTTTGTACAGTTTTCACAGTGATCTGTGGGTTTGTTAGAGGTAAAAAGTATGTTTTTCCTAACTTCCCATCTGCTGAGTGAGGAGGCAGACACACAAAAAAATCTAAGGAGAGACAGAGAAGAGAGATAGTGTGGATGAGAGAGAAAGAGAGTGAGAATGACACATTGTGCAGAACATTGTAATTATGTCTTCTTGTCCCTTGACCGCCCTGCTGAGATGAGCGTTTAGTGCAAAGAGATGAATCAGCATTTCCTTTGAGGAGAAAAATAACAGTTCAATGAAGAGGCAGCAGAAAAACAAGCAAAACATGAAAACAAAACCATTTAACTCACTGCACACGCAGACACGACAGAAAGATAAAGAAAGGAAATCAAACAGTGTCTTTATTTAAATTTAAAAATTGCTTTGGACTGAACTGTGGTGGGTACTACCGTTTTTCCTCTGCTCAACATTTTTGAAAATACAGAGTTTAACATGCAAGCAAAGCATACAGTAACAAGATTAGTACTCTGAAAGTGCAGTACTCTGCTAAGGCTGCTCAGTTGTATAATTTCCAATGGATCAAATCTTTAATTAAAAAAGATCTTACACTGAGCACAGACATGTGTTATGCATCTGTACGTTGTGTACGGATACCGAATCGCGTGACCTAAATATGTAGCGGGGGATGAAAATTGATGGGACTCAGAAACACCCACATAATTTACACAACTATTCCTTGTACAATTTCTGATGGATATGTCCTGATAAATCCTCAGCGGTGGATTTATAGTAGGATCGCAGCCATGTGATCGTCAGCAGGCAGCTGACATAATGTTCACTTGTTGTCATAGTTGCAGTGATGCCGTGCTGCCATCTCTCAGTGAAACAGATTTTTTTAACAAATCAATGGATCCTGTAAGCCGCATCACTGCCAATATCTAATCACTTGATCCTTTTGTCATTTCTGACCTTCCCTATAAATTCCATCCCAATCTGTTGGTCTGTTTTTGAGTAATGTTGCCAACAGACAGAAAAACCAATGCCGATCGTCACGTAACTCCACCCCGTTCCTTGGTAGAGTAATAACTTGGATATGTACTATTTTTTCCTAGTAGTAACTTGGATGTTGACAAAAGTAGTATTTTAACATTAGTGCGGCATTAGGTTTGCTCTCCGGATATCCACAACCTCCATATTGACTGTATGACTTTCAGCCTGTTGTCAGCGCTGTGGCCATAGCTGAGTTGCGTCTCTTCCTGACCAGGCCTTCGGCCAAGTTGAGCTGAGGTGGCAGGAACACAGCTGAACAGCCCATTAACCTCCTCCTCGCCACGCTACAGTACATCACCACTAATTTATGATACTGCAGCAGGCTACTAAGGGTGAGTGGTAAATCAGAATAAATGGATGTGGTGGAAGACACAACTAACATGTCTCACCTACCTGCTGCAGACACTCATCAAGGAGCACATGAATATTTATGACTGCACACACAAACACATTTGATGTTTAGTGTGTGAGGGGGCAGGTAGCAGAGCAGTTTATTGATGCTGAATGCTATCATTAGAGTTGGAGGGGGGTGGGTGCGTTAAGTGTCGACTTTATAAATGCAAATTCTTCATCATTTCCTTGCTGTGTCTCCTCTCATTGTTCTGCGTTTAGGTCAGTTCAGTTCAGTCATGTTTACTTATTTTGTAGACACACTCTTCTCCACTAAGACAAGTCTCTTGCTTTTAAAAAACAGATTTCACAGATCACTCTGCATAGTAAGGAAAGGACATTTGAACACATCATTGATTTCTCGCCCTCTCGATAAATGCCCTCTTTAAATGTGTTTGTCCATGGTGTTCATTGACGTTCCTCGCTGCTGTGTAATTATACCCATCAGGAGAACAGCCACTGAGCTCTCTAATAACACCATTAGGGTGTACAACAGTATGCACAGAGCAAATTAAATGCATTATTAACACCTAAAAGGGCTTTTTCTCCATGATTACAAG